>NC_057718.1:56663543-56697679 GCF_004010195.1 Chiloscyllium plagiosum
GTTGAAGGTGTGTGTGTGGGTGTGTGTGTGGGTATGTGTGTGGGTGCATGTGTGTGGGTGTGGGTGTGTATGGAGGGTGTGTTGAAGGTGTCTGTGGGTGTGTGTAGGGTGTGTTGAAGGTGTGTGTGTGGGTGTGTGTGGTGAAGCGGTTAAAAATTATGTCCCGATACATGTGTGAATCTAACCGGAATGGAGGTGTTGCTTAGTCCCGTGTGAATCTTATTATACACGTTCCCGTGTGAATCTTCTTATCTGTATGTAACCAGAATGGAATGTGTTTTTTAGCCTTGCTCTGCTGTTCACATGAATGTTTATATCTGGAAAAGAGTATATCAGCCTGGAAAAGTCTCCAGTTCGGTGAGTCTGCTCCGGGGTTGCGTTTAACCGCCGAGCGTGGGTTGTTGGCAACCGCTCTACGAGAACTGACGGCTCCCAGTTCCGGTAACACGTAGAGTGAGTATAAACCAGACCCGTTGTAAGTACGAGACCTGGTTGTGGCGACGCTGCGGGGAATAAAACACTTATATTCTAGCAGACTCGCCTCTTGGCTGTTTGTTCTGTGTCAGACTACTTTCCTGCGAGCCTGGTCCTTGACCTTGAGAATTTTTTAAAACAATGTGAGAGAGTGTTGCTTGTGTGTGAGAGTGTGATAAGGAATAAGCCTATGAGAGGGTGCATGTGTGGGTGAGAGAGAGTCTGCGTGTGCGTGTGTGTATGTGTATGTGAGAGAGAGAGAGAGGGAGAGGGAGAGAGTATAGTGCAGTGGGTCACCTATAGTGTGATATGAGGCCACCCTCATGTGTACTGAACTTGGCTATCAGCCTCTGCTCGGCCACTTTGCGTCATTGCCTGTCCCGAAGTCCACCTTGGAGGATGGTCATCTGTATGTCCGAGGCAGAATGTCCCTGACCGCTGAAGTGTTCCCCGAATGGGAGGGAACACCCTTGCCTTGTGATAGTTGCACGGTGTCCATTCATCTGTTGTCACAGTGTCTGCTTGGTCTCGACAATATACCAGGCCTTGGAGCATCCTTGCCTGCAGCGTATGAGATAGACAATGTTGGCCAAGTCACATGAGTACCTGCCACATACATGGTTCCCCACGTGTAATGGTGGTATCTATGTCAACACTCTGACACATCTTGCTGTGATTGACATGACAGGGTTGTAGTGTTGTGGTTGATGTTGTTCTGAAGGCTAGGCAGTTTGCTGCTAACAATGATCTGTTTAAGGTTTGGTGGTTGTTTAAAGGCGAGATGTGGAAGCATAGATAAGGTCTTGGCAAAGTGTTCATCCTCATCGATAATGTGTTGAAGGCTGCGAAGAATACGGTGAAGTTTTATAGCTCCTGGGAAGTACTGGACAACAAAGGGTACCCCATTCTAAAAGATTAAAGACTTAATCTAGGTTTGTTCAACATATCATTTTAGCTGCATGACACTGTAAATCTTTTGCTATAAATTCTGTGTCTTATGATCCTGCTTCACAACCACCTGATAAAGAAGCAGGGCTTTAAAAGCTAGTGGCTCCAAATAAATGTGTTGGACTATAATCTGTTGTGCACCTTAAAAAAGGGGCTCCATTCTAAATGAGCTCTCATCCACTAATTTGACTCACAGCTGATCAAATATTCAGATACATACATGCCTACAAACAATGTATTTAAACTGTTAGTCAATATATAGCTTTATAAATAAAACCACTTATGGAAACTTCCTTGGATCTCTTCCCACTTCATCACTTAACTGAACTTCCAATGTGGTAGATGTAGATCTGATAAAACTCCCAGACTGTGTTTTTCTCCCCTCACCATGATTTAAGTTGCAGCATAAACAAATCAGATCTACTGAATAGGGGCTGTTAAGGCAATTGTGATAACTTTTTTCAACTGCTAGTTGTGCAGAAAAAATATCAGATAAGCTATAGTTTGAGAATTTTGGGTGAAGATGTGAAGATTGGTTTTCTCCAAAGAAGCTGTTTGAATGAAGAGTCAATGATATATATTTATTTCAGGATTAGTTGTAACTGATTTGTTACATCCTGCCATGAATTCAATAGTACCCTGTGTTATGAAATAGGCCAGACCACTCAAAACATTCTTAAACAGGCAGCCCTAGACCTAACTTTGCAATTTGTTTTAGTAAGTGTTCAGTGAAAATTACCCAGAGTAAGATAGCTAGGTTGACTATTAAAACAGACAAAAATGTATTCACAAAATTACACAATGAAACATGAAGAACAGAATAAAGAACCCCTACTGAACTCAAGCTATCCAACTAGACTTAATTATGCTGTTCTGAATATACACAACAGTCCCAATAAGCAAACTCCCTTTAAAACCCAGTATAAATGGAACACGTGCTTACATGTTGAAGTTGAAGGGCAGAAAAGAGAGAGTTTCCACACAGATCCCTGTTGAACTTCCCAGTTCAAGACTGAACTAAAATTGCTCAGCTCAGCTAGCTAAAGAGCTGACCACTCCACTCTCTTTATACAGGTCACTTAAAAAGCATGACCACTTTGGCCTGAAGTCTCATCTGTTTACATATAAACAAAATGCCTCTCAAAATCCTTTTCATCTCTGTACCAAACCAGACTGATCAGAGTCCGGCCCGGTTTATTGTCCCTCTGAAAAAAATCAAGGACAGAGTCTCCTTCAGTCAAGGAACAGCTTTCAGAAACAAAAGGGACTAGTTTTGTGACACCTACTACATTTGCAAACTTCAAGGTTTGAAAATAAAATCAAAAAAATTAATGATGAGTTTTGCTATAATTAAGAATTATACAGACATTTCAGCAGCAAACTACAGAAAACATACTTGGAAAAGGATGCAGGATACATGGATTCAGCAATTATAAAAACTAGGTATATTAGATAAACTTGCATAGTGTTCTGTATAGTTTTGACAACTGAAGGGTGATCCAACTAAGTTGTTTAAAATGAGCAAGGAATTTCTTAGATTAGTTAAAGATAAATTAATTCTTTTCGGGACGAAATCCTGAGGAAGTAGGCACAACTTTGAAATTAGATCCAGGTCATTCAGGAATGAAATCAGGGAATGTTTTTCACTTAAAATATGCAGTTGGAAACCCAGAGGTCTCTCTCCAGATAGGCCGTGGATAGAAGGTCAAGTGAAATTTTCAAGATGGAGATCAACAGGTAAACATATCAGAGGACTTGGAACAAAGTGAGTAAATGGAGTTGTGTACAGCAAACAAAAGAAAATGAGAAAGTTAGCCACAAACAGAACTTTGAGGGAAAGGGAGAAAACATTAGCTGGCTCCATCTCAATATACCAGTTAACAGACTATAAATGAGAAACAATTGATCAAGAAAAACTATAACTGGTGTAGACTAAATTATTTTTCTGTGCAACTGACCTCTGGGCATTGGTTTATGTTGCTTTCCTCTAGAAATTGTTGCAAGGTAACTACTTCGCTTCCAGGCGATGTAGCTTTATTTCTTTGCTGAGAATGAGCTTGGGTTTCATCACTTCTAGGTTCTTCATTTTGGAGGGATGAGTTGACTTTTTCCAAGTTTTGTACATGTTGATTATATTGAAGGCTGCTGTTCAACAATACCTGATCATCATAAACTGGACCATATTCTCCACTGCTGTGGCTTTGGGATCTACTGTGGCTGCCATTAACTGCACCTGCTTTAAAGCAAAAAACATTACCACATAAAACCTAATCTCATCTCCCAGATTGGCAATGAAATACTGAGAAAAACACCTTGCATATCTATATAAATAGAATGAAAAAAAAGTTAAATCATTGCAGATTAGAGCACTTAATATTGTAATGGAACATTAACAAATTTTACATTTACTGTGAAATTTGAAAGGGAATGCTTTTCTAAAATTTAATGCTGTGCTGAGCTTTGTAAACAATACTTTGATGAGGTTTGCAGCCAGCTTGTCTCTGTTTGAACTTTGTAAACATTCAACTTGACCTTGCGACAGTCGAATGCAGCAAAAGCTGAAGAACTGTTATGTCCAAGATCAGGGATGAAAGAATAACAACTTCAGTTTTCCCAGTCTTTGCCCTTGACAGCGTGATAAGAAACAGTATAAGACAAGTGTCTGAATTATGCTCAAGTACCCCTTGCATAAGGCATTTTGTCAAGTGTAGAGGGTCGCTTTGCAAAGGCCTGTAATAAAACTTTTCTTTGCTCTTGCTAGCATTTGAGTCGAGTCAATTTAATTTCCACGACAGTAGACTTCGGGGCTCATCCGGGATCCCGCGACTGGGTGAGATTCTGAGGATTCCCAGAAGGCGCAGGTGCCAGCGCCTTGAAGGTCTTTCACTTCATCTTGAGCGCTGAATTGGCCCCTTTGCATGAGAGGACTGGGAATCTGGATCGCCCTAGCGCCGGGGTTCGAATCGAATAAGGTCGGGGTAAGCAATCCTACATAGAGACTCATTTTAAGGGAATAAATGAATCAGGAAAAGGGTTCAGTAACTCTCGCGCGGTATTCAAGCAAAACTCAAGGGAAAGGATTGCCGTCTCTAGATTGTTTGAGATACAGCAAGTTTAAGGGTGGTTTTAGACTTAGAACCACCACTGGCTGAGTTGGGCTCGCCAAAGACGTACTGGGTACGTGGTTTCTTGGTTTACGAAAACCAAGACATTGAGGCGGACACGCCCAATGCGAGAAGGAACCTCCGGAGGTAAAAAGCAAGTCAAAGGGAAAAAGATAACGGTACAGCGAGAGAGAGGGAGCTGAACACTTTTCCAGTAACACTGAAAATGGGCTCCAGCAAGAACAAACAAAAAGAGGGTCTACAGAGGAATTGGAATGGCCAACCAAAAATACAGTACATGTTAAATAATTATGGCCCAGAGTCTGTAAAGCAGTTAGAATTGTGGATCAAGGAATGTGGTTTTCCGGAGGGGGATGTTTTAGTAAAAGGCAGTTGGAAGTATTGAGATCGAAGTTGGAGGGGAGAGAGAGGAGAAACGGAAGGGAAAAAAAGAACCTGTGAATTGGAGTGCTTATAGCATGTGGAAGGCTGAGGCTGATATCAGGGAAAGGAAATCTCAAGTAAAGGATAGATCAAATACACGTACAAACACTAGTGCACACACAGACACACGCGGAAAACAACCTAACGAAGCTGTACAGTGTCTCTAGTCTGTTCCAGATCCTGACCTTGATGACTGCTCTTCGAGATCCGCAGCCCCCTCTACGAGATCCGCCTGGCGAAGGTTCCAAGTCAGCTCAGGGTTGCTGGATCACTGATAGCAAATCGTACCCACAGCCAACTGAAGCAAGAAGCCCAAAATGACAACGGCCACTCCGAGACGGAAAGGCATCCAGGGCCTGCTTGTGGTCTCCCCATGATGGATAATGAGTCAGACGGTGAGGGGTTTGGCTACGATCATCTTACCAGGTAGTTCTCCAAGCACCAATGGTTGAAGTTGCAGGCCCAGAAAGGTGCCCAGTGCTGGTCCATGGACCATGAAGGATTTGGAAAGTGCTTATGGGCAGTTGCCTGACCTTCACGAGGTTGGAGGTAATTAGTTCGCCGAAGAAGTGACAAAGTTCTGTACTGAGTTCCATCCCACGTCGCATTAGATGAGACGTCACCTGGGACGAAAACTGGGCGCCATGTCACCAAAATAAAGTATAGATAGCCAGCCGTAAATGTCCATACCAAATCAACTGACCCGCAAGCAGAAGAGAACAGAGACTTTAATGCTTTTGTTGCAGCGCTGGCAACCGCCTGTAGGGAGGCATTCCCAGTGCGAATAGGCATGACCAAAATTGCAATTTGTAAACAACAAGGTGAGACAGTGTCCCAGTACCTTACGCGCCTCACTGAAGTCCATAACACTCAGTGTACTGAGACCACCCAACGACATAACGGTGGCATAGATCACAGCGTATGAAGCACACCCGAGGAACAGCTTCATCAATGGAATGAAGGACGAAATAGCGAAGAAGGTAAAGGACACATGTATTACCTGGGACACGAGAAAGCTGAATTTTTTAGAACAGCATGCGATATTTGCCGAAAAATTGCTGACCCAAGAGAAGGGTAATGGAAACTAAAGATGGAACAGCAAGCACATAAAGCTCAGCTTACTCTGATGCAGATGGTCAGCCGTTGGAGGGAGGTGCTGCGGAAAAAAAAAGAGGAAGAGGCGCTGGCAGAGGTAGATCTGGCGGGTGCTGTGTTTGTGCAGCAATGGACCACTGGGCGAGACAGTGCCCACATAGACAGTCTCAATTGGCTCTGGAGGCTGGACAGCAGGGTGACTGACAGGGGAAGGCTGAGGTGGAGGTGGGCAGCCCACAAGGTACAGGTAAGACTCTTTCCTTTATGCTTGGTAACGAAGACTCACTTTTGCTAATCTCTTCTACTAACCTTACAGGCACTGAGACATGTCCAACCTCTACATTGAACGCTGAGATTGCGGTGTGGACAAATCTCCAATATAACAACGATGCATATAAGTCGATGCCTACTTCAATGTTATATGTGGAAGGGGCAACATATTCAGTCCTTAAATCAAGCCAGTTCAGAGAGTCAACGCCAATAAAGATAAGTGGAAGGTTCCTGAACTCAATGGGTACATCAGGAGTCGTGCTATGAGAGAGATTTACTGCGTCCTTGCAGAGCACAATACCTGTTAAAATCTGAGGCTATAGAAGGAATTACTCCAGTCTTTGAATCCCTCCTAAAGCTGGAGTGATAATCCCCTGTGAGAACTCCCATTTTTCCGGTCAAAAAAGCAAACATTCCAGGTGAACCGGAAGAATGGAGGTTTGTTCAAGACCTGCAGGCAGTCAATAGCGTTGTTGTCCCATGCGCCCCAAATATTCCTAACCCCTATACTATATTAGCTCAAATTCCACCGGACAGTAAATGGTTCTCTGTTGTGGAATTAGCAAAAGCCTTCTTTAGTGTACCGGTACAGCCAGATAGTCAATTCTGGTTCGCTTTTTCATTCAAAGGGAAATCATTTACCTTCACGCTATTTTGTCAAGGTTACCATTAGTCTCCCACCATATATAATGAGGCTCTACGCAGGAGTCTGGAAACTCTTGATTTAACCTCGGGATCAGCGCTTCTGCAGTATCCTTACTGCTTCCCGAACAAAAGACAGCACAAGTTGGCAGCATGTTGGCTGAGATACAATACTGTGTTATTGGAAATGCCTAACATTACAATAAAGCGATGTAATGTCCTTAACCCTGCTAGCCTTCTCCCCACAGAAGGAGAGGGAGACCCACATGATTGTATCGCTGTAACTAATGGAATTTGGAGCCCCGGACCGATTTGCAGGATTCACCACTTCAGAATCCGGATATGGAGCTTTTCATGGATGGGTCAGCATTTAGGAGTAAGGAGACAGGCCAGAACTGTGTCGAATATGCTGTACTGACTACCCCTGAGGTAGTCAAAGCGGGATCACTCCCTTCTCATCTGTCAGTGCAAGCAGCAGAGCTGATTGCCTTGACTGAGGCATGTAAATTGGCTAAGGGAAAGACAGTGAATATTTACACCGATAGCAGATATGCATTTGGGGTTGTACATGATTTTGGAACCCTGTGGAAACACAGAGGCTTCTTAACCTCCACTGGAAAGCCCATCACACACCGTGGCCTGATCTCTGACCTCCTGAAAGCAGTCCTATTGCCCAAATCAATTTCTGTGTGTAAATGTGAAGCCCACACAAAAAATAATGATTCTAATACAAGGGCAGATTCAGCAGCAAGAACGGCAGCCCAGCAGCCGCCAAGTGATCACATTGACATGTGTATGACAAAAATTTGTACCCCAACAACAGACGTACGTGAGTTACAGTCACAGGCCACGCCGGAAGAAAAGCGTGAGTGGACGAAAGCATGATGCAGTGCGAGGGAAGGAGTATGGTGTGGCCCCAATGATAAACCCTGTCTACCGCAATCATTATTTCCATTCTATGCCAAACTGTCACACGGTAAGGACCATGTGTCAAAAGGGGGATGTATGACAGTATTTCAGCGCACTGGTACACTAAGGGATTTACTCATTACTCCTAGAAATATTGTGAACGTTGTGTTATCTGTGCCACTAATAATGTGGGGAGGGGAATACAGATGAGTCAGGCAGCACACCCCAACCCCAAAGACCCTTTGAACATTTACAGATGGATTTTATTGAACTAACACCCAGCGAAGGGAAAAGGTATTGTCTGGTAATAGTTGATATGTTTTCCAAATGAGTGAAACGTTCCCCACATCTAAACAGGATGCCAGTGCAGTAGCCAAGGCTCTGCTAACTGAAATAATCCCAAATGGGGCATCCCTGAAAGGCTCAGTGGCGACAATGGGACACCATTCGTCAATAATGCCCTACAACAGATCAGTGATTATTTGGGTATAAACAAGAGACAACATTGAGCCTACCAACGAGCGAGGGGTGGGGCAGTGGAAAGAGAAAATTGCTACCCTAAAAAAATTTTAAATTGACAAAATGTTGTGAGGAACTAGGGGTGGCATGGACAAAGGAACTTCCAATTGTGCTGATGTATATGAGATCCAGGAAGAGATAAAGAGCTAATCTTAACCTGTTGGAGATTTTGTTCAGTAGGGCGCCCAACACAGGAATTGGCCCAAGACCTAAGGTAAGACAGATAACAGGCCACTGTGAAGATGAGATGTAGTGTTTCTGTATAAAACTCTCTACACTTTTATCTCAAATACAGAATCAAGTGAAAACAGCACTACCTCAACCAGCAGAAGGGAAGCTGCATGATCTAGAACCTGGAGACTGGATAGTGGTGAAAGACTTCAGGAGGAAAAACTGGAAGGTGAAGAGGTGGCTGGGACCATTTCAAGTGCTCCTTACAACAAAGACAGCTGTTAAGATCGCCATTTTTAGTTATCTGGCTCTGTATTATTTTTAAATCTGGCTTTTTTTTTGGTTGTTGTCCTTGTTGTCATAAAATGACAAAAAGGAGGAAAATGTAATGGAACATTAACAAATTTTACATTTACTGTGAAATTTGAAAGAGAGTGCTTTTCTAAAATTTAATGCAGTGCTGAGCTTTGTAAACAATACTTTGATGAGGTTTGCAGCCAGCTTGTCTCTGTTTGAACTTTGTAAACATTCAACTTGACCTTGTGACAGTTTAATTCAGCGAAAGCTGAAGAACTGTTATGTCCAAGATCAGGGGATGAGAGAATAACAACTTCAGTTTTCCCAGTCTTTGCCCTTGACAGCATGATAAGAAACAGTATAAGACGAGTATCTGAATTATGCTCAAGTACCCCTTGCATAAGGCATTTTGTCAAGTGCAGAGGGTGGCTTTGCAAAGGCCTGTAATAAAATTTTTCTTTGCTCTTGCTAGCATTTGAGTCGAGTCGATTTAATTCCCACGACAGATATCATGTCTAAATGTGCAAATCAGATTTAAATATTTATATGAAGCCAGGCAGAGATAGTGGAAGCTACAATTTACCAATAAATCGTGCCTAATATGGTAACAACATGGGATTACTTTTGCATTTTTATTTTCTTGTAAAATGCAGATATTCTTGTTGGTCTCAGTTTAATACTGAATGCAATAGAAAATGAGGCAATTATATTACCGCCTGACCTAGTAATTTTAAAAACTCTACAAACAAGTAATAGTGCAAACATAAAACAGGTACTAAATCTAGCAGAATAAATAATATTTTCTCTCCAAACTTTTCTGTAGGTAAACTTTCTGAATCATCTAAGAATACTCATCCCAGGAAGCACTCACTGCAGTGCAGCACGCAGCCTGAATGAAAAATAAAAAAAATGAGAATAATAACAGTATAAAAGTGGAAATGATTAAAAAAAGGTGGTCAGACAAGGCATACCTTTTACAGCATGAGCTGAAAGATTATTATTGTTATTGCTACTGAATGTCCTGCGACTATCAAGGCTGGCTAGTCTGGAAACTAAATGGAAATTGGGAAACAGCATGAGATAAAAATGAGCGGAGGACACTTTACCTTTGATCACTGAACCAGCTAAGGCAGGGATGCATTCAGTGTACCACAGGCTGAGCATGCTCATGGTTAGAAAAGAGCTGTGTCTTACAGATCAGAAAGCCAAGAATTTTCGAGGCAGTCCAACTGGACACGTTGGAACACAGCACTATAGGAAAAGCAGATAAACAGTAAAATAAGGGAATGGGCTGGACAGAAAATAGTAGTCCTTTCCGGTAACAGTAAAAGTGGAAAGCCAGGCTATTTCATGCCAAATGCAGATGTAGAGTAGAATATGCAGGAAGTTAATGTGACTTTATGACATACAACAAATATGACAAGGTATTCTGCACACTGTGGAGTAGTCAAGAGCAGAAGGAGCTGAAGTGCATCTGTAATAATTATTCTGTAACTCTGCTTGCTCAAATAGAAACAGTTAGTATCCATAAGTAGGAAGAAAAGGTTCATCATTACAACTACCATTGGTATTTAAATGATGTTTTTCAGTCAGGCTTTCTTAATTTTAATTTATTGGAGTTTTGTTTCTTAAATATATATTCAATGAGTATCAACATGTTACACTTGGACGTAAGTTCATTAAGAAGAGCAATTTCTGTGTTAAAAAAAAAGTCCTCAACCTATCCCATTCCTCTTAAGCTAGAAACAAATTATTGTCCAAATCATAACCATAAAACGACCCTATCAATGAATTTGGGGAAGGGTGCCTCTTCATTGTCCTGATGAAAATTTGAAAGCAAATGCTAGTTGAGATAATAAATTGTACTGTGATGCCTTAGCTACAGAAGTAGTACCTGTTTACAACAGTGGACTCTTCTAAATCTAAAGTGTCACAGATCACCAAGTTTCTGAACAACATCTATTAGAAACTTGCTCCTAATTTCAACATTTGCAACTTAGTTCAGAAATTATTAAAGGAGTAAGGCATGTGTTCACTATTGCAGGGTTGAGCAAAAATCCCCATCATCTAAAATACTGGACAAAACACATACTTTTCAAAACTTTTAAAAGGTAAACGGCAGCTGGAATGAGTTACGTGGAGTATACACAATCACAATCCTTAGAACTGATGGCTGTCTGAAACTATTGCTCAGCCTGGAATTCCAATTTACACCTCTCTAAAAGAACAATAATTGAAACAGCCAGAGACAACTTCTAGATCTTGGGATATGCAGCACAGACTGTATGGGGCCTATGGAGAGCTCAGACATTCAACTTCAATTGAAACCCATTCACATATACAGTGAATGTTTGGGAAACCAATTGACTTCAAAAGGAAACACCAGAAACACAATAAACAACACAGATTTGAAGGGAGATAATGGGGCAAACAGTCTGTATAACTGCCAGCCTTGATCTCACCTGGATGAGAGAGCTTTAAATTGGCCGTAGCGGTCAGGTATGTAAACAATAGGTGCATTAGTCAGGGGTAAATGTAGAGTAATAGGGTAGGGAATGGGTCTGGGTGGGTTACTCTTGGGAGGGTCAGTGTGGACTTGTTGGGCCAAATGGCCTGTTTCTACACTGTAGGGATTCTATGATTCAAAACTGTCAAATCCCCAAAGTTCTGACCTCGATAGCAGGGAGCAGAAGGTCAGTAGTGACAGTGCATTGGGATCCCAAGCCTGATTAAAAGATTCTGTAATTGAAACTGTTGTCTTTTTGTTTTAATACAATAATGTTTAATCTAGCTAATAATGTATTTAATGGTATTACTGTCCTCTGATTGACAATTTCCCTGTTTATTGCATTTACCTGTATGTGTTATACTTACCTTCTGCATTGTAAATCAATGCAGAGGTTCTTTTGGCCTGAAACATCTGTCTATTGCCCTCTTCATTTCACATTCCTTAAATAAGCCCTGTACCTAGAACCAGGGATGTGGGGATGATTTGAACCACCTAAAAATCAGCAAATAACTGACTACAAACCAGAACCCTACACTATCAGCAAAGCAATGACAGGAAAAAAAACTTCGCAACTGCAGAATGTACACTTGAAGATAAACAGAAGATGTATGAATTATGGATTGAGCGTTTTGTGAGTTTGATTTAATTTTGATGCATATTTTTGCACAGGCAATGGCAGCTCTGAAGTGTATTGTCTGATGTTGGTCACTATGGTAAATTGGGGTCCCCTGTAAACCTGCACATTTTAATATTCCATATTTGGTATTTCCTGTGTAGCATGAAACCTTATTGAGTAGTCGTAGTGTTAGAGTAGTAACTAGCCTTCCATAAACATAAACAAAATATTTATCAGGTTCCACACTACCAATGAATGCAATGTTTTGAAAATAAGAAGGATTGTTCTTAGAAGCAATGAAAACTAACTTTCAAATGGAGGTAAGCAAAGGGACAATGGTCACCTGGCATCATGAGTAGCTAGCTGCCAATTATCAAATGCCGAGAAGTTTTAGACAGGTGATTGATACAGCATAGATGGCCAGCCCCCAAAATAAAATATATCAACAAGGATTGATGGTGAGAGATGGTTAGGAGCAAGAAAATCCAGGGAAATGTACTTACATCTTCTTGGGAGTAAACCAGGAGCTCCCCTACATCAGCCTGAGGGAAGAACAGAGACAAAGACACTGAAAACCACCAGCCCCGCTTGTACATTCTATAGGACAGCTTCATGATTGGTGAAGCATTCTCAAGGCAAGGTGATGGCCTAATGGTATTATTATTGGACTATTAAACCAGAAACTCAGCTAATGTTCTGGGGAACCAGGTCTGAATTCCACCAAGGCAGATAGTGGAATCTGAATTCAACAGAAAACAATATCTGGAGTTAAGAAATTACTGATGGCTGTGAAATCATTGTTGATTGTGGGACAAACCCATCTGGTTCGCTAATGTCCTTCAGGGCAAGAAATCCATCATCCTCACCTGGTCTGGCCTACATGTGACTTTAGAGCTACAGCAATTGGTTGACTATCTCCTGACCTATGAAATGGCATAGGAGTTGATACAACTGAATGAATTACTATGAAGTCTCACAAAGAAGTGAAACCAGACGGACTTAGGCACTGGAAAAGACAACAGCACAAACAGCCTTGTCAACCCTGTAAAGTTCTTCTTACTAACTTCAGGGGCCTGGTGCCAAATTTGGGACACACAGACTAGTCAAGACTACCCTGACACAGTCATACTTATAGACAAGGAAACCTCCTGCTGATTACCACATACTGTCCACCATTGGCTAATGAATCAGTATTCCTTCATGTTGAACAACACTTGGAGATTGCACTGAAGGTGGAAAGGACACTAAATGTTCTTTGGCTATGTGATTTCATTGTCCAACACCAGGAATGGCTTTGCAACAGCACTACGATTGGATCCTAAAGAATATAGCTGGGTCTCCGCAGATGGTTGGGGAACCAACAAGAGAGAAAAACATTTTGGACGCATCCAGTCAGCCTGTAGCAAATGTATCTGTCCAGGACCTAATCAGCAAGAGTGCCCATTTGCACAATCTCTGTAATGAAGTCCCATCTTCACTTTAATACACTTCATCATATTGTGTGACACCATCACCGTACTAAATGGGTCAGACTTTGAACAGATCGAGTAACTCAGGATTGGGCATCCATGAGGTGCTGTGGGCCAAGAACAGCAGAATCATACCCTAACACAATCTGCAACCTCATGGCTCAGCATATCTCCCACTCAGCCATTATATCAAGCCAAGGAATCAATTCTTGTTCAATGGAGAGTGCAGGAGGGCATGCCAGGAGCAGCACCAGGCATATCTAAAAGTGATATCAACATGGTGAAGATACAACCAGGACTACTTGAATGCCAAACAGCAAGTGACAGACAGACCTAAGCAGTCCCAAAACCAACAGATTATACCTAAGCTTTGCCATCCTGCCACATCCAGTCATGAATGCTGGTGGAAGAGGCAGCAACACAAATATTCCCATCCTCAATGACGAAGAGCTGAGTATATCAGTGCAAAAAAGGCTGAAGCATTTGTAACAATGTTCAGACAGAAATGATCCATCTCAGCCTCCTCCAGTCGTCCCCAGCATTACAGATATCAGTCTTCAGCCAATTTGATTCACTCTACATGATATTAAACAGTTGGAGGCACTGGATGCTGCAAAGATTATGGGGCCCTGACAACATTCTATCCACATTATTAGAGACTTGTGTTCCAAGTTCAGCAGATATAAGGGAAGGCAAATCTAATGTTGGCCTTGATTTCAACAGGAATGCAATATCAAAGTTGTTACAGCTATACAAGGCACTAGTTAGACTACACCTAGAAAACTTTTTCTCCATCATAAAGTCAGAAGTGGGAATGTTTTCCAATGATTGCACAATGATCAGCATCATTCACAGCTCCTCAGATACTGAAGCAGTCGATGTTCACAGCTTGTTGCATTTGAACAATGTCCAGGCCTGGGTTGACAAGTGGCAAGTAACATTTGCGCCATACTAATGCTGGGCAATGACTGACTCCAATAAGAGACAATCTAACCATGCCCCTTGATCTTCAATGCTGTTAACATCACTAAATCCCCCACTATCAACATCCTGGGGGTTATCATTGACCAGAAACTCAACTGCAGTCACCATGTAAATACAGCAGCTCCAGGAGTAGGTCAGATGCTACGAATACTGCAGCAAATAACTCACCTCTGACTCCCAAAAGACTCTCTACCATCTACGAGGCACTAGTCAGGAGGGTGATGGAATATTCCCCACTTGCCTAGATGGGTATAGTTCCAACACCACTCAGGAAGCTTGACAATATCCAGCACAAAGCAGCCTGTTGGACAGACTTTATATCCACAAGCATCCATTCCCTCTACCATTAACACGGAGTAATAGCAGTACGTACAATAAACAAGATGCATTGCAGAAACTCACCAAAGATCCTTAGACAGGACCTTCCAAACCCAGCACCACTTCCATCTAGAGGGACAAGGCCAGCAGATGTCCGCAAAGTTTCCCTCCAAGCCAGCCACCATGCTGTCATGGAAAAAAATCAGCGATCCTTCACTGTTGTTGGATCAAAGTCCTGGAACTCCCTTCCTAAAGGCATTATGGATCTACTTATAGCACATGGACAGTGCTTCACGAAGGCACACGAGCTCCACATTCTCAAGGACTAGGGATATGCAATAAATATTAGCCAGCCAGAAAAGCCCATGTCTCATGAGTGAATAAAAATAACTATCACACTTAGATACTTCCTTTGCCTAATTACTGATCTATCGTAACTAAACTGCTGCTTCTTAATGAACTGTCAGAAAATTGCTACATGTCACTGACTGCCTATTTAAGGTAACTGATCATGAAACCTCCAAAATCAACACTGGAAAGACCATACATCAACAAGTTTACACTGGAGAACCATTAGTCGTACAAGATCTGTGCTTGGAGAGGTAACATTTTATGAAAAATTTAAAGCATTAAAAAAATCATGCTAGTTAAGAAAGGCATAAAGTTGGACTTTGGAAGTGTCAAACAATTGACAGGAACATATATTGTCTGAGATGCAGCCTAGTAAGCTAGACTAAATGAATTGTGGATCTTGAAACAGAAGAATCAAACTCTTCCAAAAAATGGCAAAGGGAAAATGAGACCTGGTGAAAAATAATCCTTAATTCACAAATCATTCATAAAGTATGAAGCATGTGACATAATTTTGAGGTAGAGTGAAGAATTCAAATATTGCTAAACATATTCCAAATTTTTCAAAGAAAAACTCACCTATTCTGTAAAAACTCTGATGATCTTTAACTCACCCATAAAAGTCCTAAATAAGTCAAAATATTTGTAATCACTTCGGTACAGAGTAGCAGCAACAACTCAAAGTTGCAGATTTCTTTTATCTTTATGGTGTCATGGAAACGTTGCCTATTCCAAATGTTCCTTGAACTGAACATTTCAGAGGATATTTAACAGTCGATCACATTTCTGTGGCAGGTTTTCTCTTACTGGATGCAATCAATGACAGTTATCACAGTCATGATCAATGAGATTTTGAACTGCAGATTTATGAACTGAATTTAAATTCTAGCAGCTGCTATTGTGGGATACAAATCCATTTCACCAGAGCATTAGCTTACTAGTCCAGTGACATTATTATTATGCCCCAGCTCCCCTTAAAGGCACAGATCTGATTCAAAGAGCTAAAACAACTAGTAGTAGTTGCCAAAGTCCCAGAGCAAAATAGGGTTGTTCTCATTAGAGAGAGATGAATATTAGTGGCTTGAACTTAAGGGTCACCATGTGTCAGGCGAGGGGCAAGGTTGAGAAGGTGGAAGCTTCACGACGACCTTAGCCAGGGTGAGAATTAACTGTCTTCTAAGATCTTAATAAAATGGATCAATGGGCTGAAAAATAGCAGATGGGAGTTCACTCTGGATAGATGCGAGCGTTGCATTTTGGTACAACCATAAGTGTAGGGCTTATACAATGGTAGGGCCTTGGGTAGTGGGGTTCAGGTACATTGTTCCTTAAAGTTTATGTCATATATAGACAGGGTGGTTAAAAAGGTGTTTGGCATGCTTGCCTTCATTGCTCAGTCTTTGAGTATAGGAGTTCAGAAGTCATGTTGAAGTTGTACAGGACACTGGTGTGGCTTCTTCTGGAATACTGGGTCCAGTTCTGGTTGCCCAGTTATAGGAATGATATTATTAAGCTGGAGAGGGTTCAGAAGAGACTCACCAGGATGTTGCTGGGTATGGAAAGTTTGAATTATAAAGAAAGGCTGGATAGGTTGGTACTTTTTTACAATGTTTAAAAGACATTTGAATAAGTACACAGGTAGGAAAGGTATGGAGGTATATGGGCCTGAAGAGGGCAGATAGTTTGAGATCATAGTCGGCATGGACTGGCTGGATCAAAGGGTCTGTTTCCATGCTGTATGACTCTATAAGCGCAAGTGGTTAACTCTTACAGCCCCCCTCCCTGAAGATGGGTATTTTGAACATGCCCTCAGGGATGAATCTCTGGCTAAATGCCATGGCTTTTTTTTGGGCTAAATTTTCATTGTGTTTCATAGAGGGTTTCTCTCTATGAGGCCTACTGGGGTTTTTCTTTTGCATGGATGTCTCAGATGCACCTCATTAGCCACCTACCACTTTTGGGAACATGGAATAGATAAGCACCTCTGTGAATGCTGTCATTTTGGAAGCCTGGTCTTGACCCTGGTCAAGCATTGGCAGTCTGGAGTTGCCTTCACATGCAAGGTAGTGGCACAGCAGCCATAGCCCAATGCTTCTGACAGCACAGAGGTGACACAGCAGACAGTGTCTTGCACATGTGATTCCACAGTGCAACCCCAAATCGCTGTTTAAGTACCAGGCTACACACTTTACCATTTTGTAATCACATCTAAACTCACAATCCTCTCAAAGCCACTACTACTCTGTCCCCAAAGACCACTGCCGCCCAGCATCACACCATTGTTCAATGTCAGGCCATTGCATAAAGGAAGGCCTTCATTTGATGTATAATATTAACTTTTATTTACAGGAACCAGCACATCAAACATAAATCAAATCAACAGAGGCTGCATTTCTCCCCCTCCCCTCTCCCAGCACACAAACTGCTTCAAGCAACAAGAGTTTTACAGTCACTCAACCCAGCTCTCATATACTGGATCTGGTGTCAATTAAGTCCTATATGGTATGTAGCATCCCACAAAGCTGTGCTCTGTCATGCACAAGGGATTGTTTCTCCTTCTCAACATTCTCATTCTTCTCCTTAGAAATTTGCTATCGCTCTCCCAGTTCCTCAACATTCATCACATTCCCTAGTTGTCTGCATCATATGTGCAGACAGCACAACATGCTAGGATTATGCAGTACACTCTGTCTAGAGTAAATGCAGAGCCCCATTATACTAGTCCAAGCAGTGAAACCGCATCTTCAGTAGACCAATCACCTGCTCTATTGTGGCCTTGGTTAAAAAAAACGGGCTGCACTGCACCTCTGCTCCACAACGTCAGGGGGGCCTGCATAACAAAGCCATTAGCCATGTTTGCACAGGTTAGCCCTTGTCCCCTAATAACCAGCCTTGTAGGCATCTGGACTCTCAAACACAGTAGGAACAGAAGAGTTCTCCAGAATGTAGAGTTGTGGCAGATCCCAGCTTACTGAGCACAGACAAAGTGATACTGGTGATCACAGATCACTTGCACATTAATGGAATAGAATTCCTTCTATTGGATGAACGCTGTAGTGTTGTGATATGGTCTACTCACTGCAATATGCATATGGTCTATTGTGCCATGCATTTGGGGAAAGCCAGCAATGTTGCTGAAACTTACTATCCAGGCTGTAGCACTGACACTGTCACAGGGAAATGAGATGTAGAGGTGTAATCTTGCGCAGATGGCATTGGTGATGCACTTGTGGAGGATAATTGAGAGATCCTACACAGGTCCCCTTTTGCTCTCTGGAAGGAGCCAGTTGCAGAAACATTCAACATAGCTGATACATTGACAGCTACCAGGCCAGGACAGCCACCCATTTGACAGGTTGCATATCCCACTGCAGCAGCCGCATTGCTCACTCATCACATTTTGGGATATCCAGAGCTGTGGTTACAAGGACAAAATTGGGCATCAAGCAGTAACGACTCTGGTACTATGCTGCTTCTGATGAATCCTGATATGTCCTTCAACTGTGATCTCTTCATTTAGTGGAGGCTGTTTGGCTTCTGCTACAGGTTGCTGCTTCTCTGGGGCTTGTTAGCACATTGATTCCTCCTCCATCTCTGTGATGTTGTTACATGGAAGCAATCACAACATTCAATGTTTGGGTCCATTGGTTATGCTGGCACGCACCTGTATTAGGAACAAAAGGAACAGAAGATGTGCTTTTCAATGGAAATAGTCAACAGCCAAATCCTTTACAAATGGAAGCTTAACATGCTCCATCATAGAGTCTGATATTTTGCATTCTGATGACAGCAATGAATGACCCATTCACCATTTTGACATTGAACCTTATTTCAACAAGTCATGATACAAAGATAACAGCAGATTGTAAGCGTTGTATGGGCATTTATACCTATCTCTCTCAACCCCAAATTAATCACGACACGCATATTTGCATATGAGTCTTCCATTATACTTACAGTACAGGTGGAGATGTAATCAGTTCTGTACTCCTTGTCATCCTAGGACGTCTTGCCTTAGCTGTATACAAGATGGACTGCAGATGCCTCTTTTAAGGTCACCTATGATCACACTGTCTTCACAGAAATGTGTACCTGCAATTTGGAAGGACCACTAACATGGCTGACTAGTTATAACCAGCATTTGAATCCCACATCCTATAATGAATGTATTACACATGCATGATATGATTGCAAATGATTGAGGAGAAAGTGAGGTCTGCAGATGCTGGAGATCAGAGCTGAAAATGTGTTGCTGGAAAAGCGCAGCAGGTCAGGCAGCATCCAGGGAACAGGAGAATTGACGTTTCGGGCATAAGCCCTTCTTCAGGAACCTTGATGCAAACTTGAACTCTGCATGTGCACGAAAGATGCAACTGCCCCTTGAAGGATTTCTCGTAAAGTGCAGAAGTGGAACCCATGGTTTTTGGACACAATATGGAGACCTACTCCACTCATTCTAAGCATGGACCAAGCCACCTTCCATTCAAAAGACCACTATTAGCAATTGGCAGACCATGGAGGGCAACGTAGGTCATGCTGGCACCATCAGCAGTAGACTAATGATGGTCCTGAGCAGCTGTAATGTGTCAGATGTCAGTGTTCATGGATGGGAGTTGAGAGTTACCAGTGCCAGGGACTGTGTCTGAGAAATTAATACCAGGTGTCCAAGGTAGTGGTCCGAGGAGCATGCAGTGAGCTGGAGTCGCAGATACCCAAGACTTTCATATTGGGAGTTCTTGGTGTTTTGTTTCTATTCAATGGGTGATAGAATAGAAAGCTGCATATTAATTAAGTAAAATTTGGTGTTAATGAGGACAATAACAAGTAATAATCCTGGTTAAAAGACACTTTGCATTTGTAAAGCAAGAATCGCATCTCAATGCCTTAGACAATAAAAAAATGCAAGTTGGTGCACCCGATGCCAAGAAAAGCTCACTGGAATTCTTGTATGATTCTCTCAGATTTCTCACCACAGCTTAAGATTCTCCCAGCAGTGTACTTCAACAGTCACCATCTTTCTCATATGGAAAGGACCCCTCTCCCCACTACAGATAGGTTAATATCTGTTGTTGCATACATGGGTGTCTGGCTCTGATGGCCACACAGTCTTCCATTTCTAGCAAAATTTCATGGAGGCTGGAACACGTCGGGCTGCTGATCTGACCCCTCATTTGCAAACCTGCTTCCGGTTCAATTTTCAAAGCTTCCTCTGTTCAGCCGAGAGGATTCCACCCTGTATTTCATATGGGACGTATCTGACTAAAACCTTGGAAAAATGGAAATATAAATACTCGAACAAAGATGTCATAACTCCTCAGTCCACAAGTAACATCTAATTAAAATTATATTGCAAAATATTTGAAGTTTGTTCTAAATGTACTGACACTTCAACCACAGATTGATTAAATTATTTCTATTAATGTGATTAGTTAAATCATTAAACAGCTGACTGTTTTAGCTTACGGTTAAAAAATGCATTAAAAATATTTTTAATAGACTTTCAAAATAAAGGATACATTAATTTAAATGTAAGTAATTTGGTTTGAAGTTTAGTTACTTTTTATAATCAGTCTTGCTATAAATTCTTATACTGTTATAGCTTATACTTGCTGTGAGAAAACAGGATAAACCAGCTCTGTTGACTATTTCAGAATCTAACGTTAATTGGTTGGTGTTTTGTCGAAATGGATGTCACAATAGAATACATAAAAGTTGGAAAATGCTTGGCAAAGCAATTCAGCAATCAAGAACAGTGAAGGTATTATAAAAACAAAAACACAACAGAGCAATAAAGTTTGTGAAAATCAATCAAAAAATCATGTCAAATGCAAGCCAAACATAATACCACAAAGACAAATGTAATATGATGCAACTTATTTTAAACGCTATATCTACATAATGGTTACCTCGACTTCTTGAACCAGTGCTACAATTTTCGAAGTTAGGTCCATGAGCTAGCAAATCTTCATTTGAAGCAACACCTGAGAATTACATTTTCAGTGAGTAATTTTAAAGAGTTAAAACCTAATCTAAAAGAACTTCTTTTTGTTATTTATTTAAAAAATATGTGAACAAGGGAACTACATTTTTGTCAATGCAGCTTTTGCTAATTTTCAAGTTCATTTCACTTAGTCCTGTCATAATTCACTGGAGTACTATGGTGGAAATCAGGCACTGCTCTTACTGAAGTTGTCACTAAAGTTACATTTTTTAAAGAAATGCACAAACTACGCAAATTATCGGTTTCTTAGGTTGACAGAAAACAAGACATGGTTTCTACAGCTGGCCTAACCACTGTTTTAAACAAAACAGAATTTATTTATAATTGAACAAATGAGAACAGAATATAGACTAACATAACTTATCTGAAAACCCAAATCAACTCTATTGCAACTTAATGATGGTGTTTCAAACACTTGTAAGATTCCCATAAACACCCCTTAGCAAAAAAATGGTAAATCAAACACAGGTTCTTACAGATAGGTGTCAGAGAGAGGAATGGGGGAGACAGAGAGAGTGTGTGTGAGAGAGAGAGAGAGGGAGTGAGAGAGAGTGAAAGAGAGAGAGCATCAGTATGGAACTGCTTCTTTGGGTCCCCAGAAGCTTCTCTGGGTTCCCAGCTTAAACTTGACCAGCAGCTGCAAACAAAAAAGCTGACTAAAACCAAAATCAAACCAAACCCTGAATTGGGAGAACTGGCCACCCCCTTTTTATTGTACACGTGTTTTATAAAAAAAGCTTTCTCAAGTAGATAAACACAGACATATCAGAACCTCTGCCTTTACGACCCCTTTGGAAAATAAAACCAAGGACAACATCACCTTGTTAAAGGAGCAGCATCATCACACAAGGGCTAATATATTATAGGTAATTATATTCTACAGGTATTCAATTAAGTAAGCTGTACAAATTTACAGTTGTTATCCTTTACACACACACACACACACACACAGACAAATTTAAATGGAAAAATAGAATACACAGGTGGAGGGGAAACTGGAAAAATAGTTTCGTAGACTTTGTTCACAAATTCTGTTGGGTGTTTCTTCCTGATTCTGAAGGTTTCTGCTCAACCTTGTTTTTTCTGAATGCTTCCACTGGTTTGCAAGAGGGACAGAGTTTACTTATAAACGGTCTCTGATTTGTCCAACTCAAAATCACAACTTGTAGCATCTGATGGAAAGATAAGTTGGTTTTCTCAGGCTTAAAGTGATTTATTGCAGAGGGTTAGGAGAGAATGTTTTTCGTTTTTGCAGGCTTTCTGATTTCTCTTCTAGCCTGACTAGCTTCGCTCCTTCTTGTTCACAGCCCAAGCTGTTCAGCTAAGTGACAATCAATCAGCGTTACTTGTAAACAACCAGTCAGCTCTAGTTTGCCTGCACATTGCTGGAACCGGCAGCAACACAGTGTTCACAATAGGTATCAAATTATTTCCTTTCAAGACATGCAGCCATTGTTGGAAATCATTGGTTTTAAACATTTCGGTCAATAAATTTTAAAATAACACAAAAATAAAAATACATGAAAAAATATTCAATAAGTGTATGGAATGGCCTTTCAAAAATGCGTTTCATTACAAAACATAGAATCTACAAATAACAAAACACAGGACTTATATCCATTTATCCCTTCTTCCCCATAAGGAAACCGTATACATCTTAAATGTTTTTAAAATATTTCATTTACCTCCACATTTCACATTTGGGACAATGCATCCATAATCACATTCTCTTTTCTTGTTCCATAAATAACTTTTTCATTAAATGATCATAATAAGACTCCATCAATAGTCTCACATTCAAATTTTTAAAAGCTTTTCAATGAAGGGTAGTGGATTATGATCCTTGTTATTGTGTTAGAACACCGAACATAGAATACAGTACAGAACAGGCCCTTCGGCCCTCAATGTTGCACCGACCCACGAACTATTCTCAGCTCGTCCCCCTACACTATCCCAAAATCATCCATGTGCTTATCTAAGGATTGTTTAAATCTTCCTAATGCGGCTGAGTTGACTACCTTAGCAAGTAGGGCATTCCACGCCCTTACCACTCTCTGCGTAAAGAACTTGCCTCTGACATCTGTCTTAAATCTATCACCCCTCCATTTGTAGTTATGCCCTCTCGTACACACTGACGTCATTATCCTAGGAAAAAGTCTTTCTCTGTCTACCTTATCTAATCCTCTGATCATCTTGTATGTCTCTATCAAATCCCCCCTTAGCCTTCTTCTTTCCAATGAGAACATCCAATGTGTTGGGTACACATTTTGAAGTGTTGAAGAGCTAACACCAGTCCCAAAGTTTCTTTGGAGTTTTCTTCTCTTTAGATAACCATCTTTCATATTTCTTCTTCTATACTCATAGCAGTATCTACCTTCAGTCTCTTGGTTGCAGTTAAAGTGACAATCTGATCCATGGAAATTTCTTTGTTTCCTTTTTGGACTCATTCTTATGAACCCCATAAATCCCATGGGTTTTCCCTCAACTTCTAATATTTCAGTGAGTGTTCTCCACCTTGTTACAATGGAAGCACTTCAGCTTCTGATTCTCACTACCAGCCTCATTACTTTTCCTTCTGATTTGAGGAAAAGTCCATAGGGCATTCCGAGTTATCCACATCCTACCTTGGCTACTTGCTTTCCTTTCATCCATCCATTTTCTATTATTTTCGAATGGATAGGGGTGGCAGAAGGCAGAAGGAAGGTTTGGTCTTATGGATTAGTTCAAAATCATCAGCCATTAATTGTGCCTGTCTGGCTCTTGAAAGCCCTTGGTCCTCAACTTGGGTTCTTATGATGAAAAGTAGTCAGTTTTTAAATTCCTCAAAGAGAATAACCTCTCTAAGAGCTTCATACGTGGTTTCAACTTGAAAAGTTTGTATCCACCTGTCAAAATTACTTTGGTGAACAGTTTGAATTCAACATAGGTTTAACCAGGCAGTTTCCTTAAATTCTGGAACCTAGGCTTATATGTTTCGGGCACTAACTTGTATATAACAAATATAGTTTTCTTTTTAGGCCATAACTCCAAGAAACTCCAACAGCAAAGCATAAATTTCATGCATTTTACCTGTCAACCTACTTTGCATTTGCAATGGCCATTGCTCTTTAGCCCAATTAATTTGGCTAGCATTTTTTCAAATGACATGAAACATCCTAAAGTGATTTCAAATTATGACTCAGACTCTTCTTACCAGGACGTGCAGTAATCTTTGATGCCACCTGCTTCAACTGCACCATTTTAGACTTATATTAATGTTGCCACATATCCGATATTCCACAGGGTAATGCATGGCTTAGAAAGGGTGGACGCTGGGAAGATGTTGCCATTATGCGGGGAGACTAGGACCCATGGGCACAGCCTTAAAATTAGACGGGGTCAATTTAGAACGGAAATGATGAGACACTTCTTCAGCCAGAGAGTGATGGGCCTGTGGAATTCATTGGCACAGAGCGCAGTGGAGGCCAGGACGTTGGCTGCCTTCAAGGGAGAAATTGATAAATTCTTGACCTCGCAAGGAATTAAGGGCTACAGGGAAGAGTGAGGATCAGTGAAAGTGAAACGTCCATCAGCCATGATTAAATGGCGGAGTGGACTCCATGGGCCAAATGGCCTTGCTTCCACACCTATGTCTTATGGTCTTAGGAATTGATGCTGGGTCTACTTTTATTTGTCAGTTATGGAAATGATTTAGATGAAAATATTGAAGGCATATTAGTAAGTTTGCAGATGACACTAAGATGGATGATATAATAGACAGTGAAGGTTTATCTAAGATTATAAACAGACCTTGATCAATTGGGTCAATGCGCTGGAGGATGGAGATTTATTTGGATAAATGCGAGGTATTGCATTTTGGTAAAACAGACAAAGGCAGGACTTTGCAATTAAAAGTAGGGCCTTGGGTAGTGTCATAGAACAGAGAGGTAAAAACAATGACTGCAGATGCTGGAAACCAGATTCTGGATTAGTGGTGCTGGAAGAGCACAGCAGTTCAGGCAGCATCCAAGGAGCAGCGAAATCGACGTTTCAGGCAAAAGCCCTTCATCAGGAATAAATCATAGAACTGAGAGACCTAGGGATTCAGGTAAATAATTTTTTGAAGTATCACCTATAGCTAGGGTGGTTAAGGTGATGTTTAGCACACTTGCCTTCATTGCTCAGACCTTTGAATATAAGAGTTGGGACATTATGTTGAGGTTGTACAGGATGTTGATTGGATCACTTTTGGTGTACCACCTGCAGTTCTGGTCACACTGTTTTAGGAAAGATATTATTAAGCTAAAGAGGGCTCGGAAGAGATTCACCAGGATGTTAGGAGAAAGTGAGGACTGCAGATGCTGGAGATCAGAGTCGGGATTGTGGTGTTGGAAATACACAGCAGGTCAGGCAGCATTCGAATAACAGGAGAATCGATGTTTCAGGCATGAGCCCTTCATTTCTGATGAAGGGCTTGTGCCCAAAACTTCAATTCTCCTGCTCCTCGGATGCTGCCTGACCTGCTGTGCTTTTCCAGCATCACAATCTCAGCTCCATATTCACCAGGATGTTGTCAGGAACGAAGAGTTTGAGTTATAAGGAGAGACTGGATAGGTTGGGACTTTTCACTAGAGCATAGAGGTTGAGGGGTAATCTTATGGAGGGGTATGATAAGGTGAATGGCTGGAATCTTTTTCCCTAGGTGGGAGATTTCAAGACAACAGGGCATATTTTTAAGGTGAGAAGAGAAAGATCTAAAAAGAACAAGGGGCTTTTTGTTGTTTTAAACACAGAGTGGTTCGTGTGTGAAATGGACTTACAGAGGAAGTGGTGGATATGGGTACAGTCTCAAAATTTTAAACATGTTTCGATAAGTACATGAATAAGAAATGCTTAGAGGGACATGGGCCAAGAAAAGGCAGGTGGGACAAGTTTCATTTGGGATTATGATCAGCATGGACTGGTTGGACCGAATGATCTGTTTCCAAGTTGTCTGACTCGATGACTCTGTTTTTTTTTACATTTCTAATTCTAGTTTCCATATATTAATTTTCTTTCTTAATATTTCCATAGCTGCTGTCCACTGCTTTTCTTTCTTTGCATCCGTCCCAATTAAGGATCCTTAACTTCCCTTCGAAGTGTTTGAGGCAGACCTGGAAGATTCCGCCATTAGGATTCATTTACTAATACCTGTTGTTTGAGCACTAGCACCTAATAACCACTGAAGGAAAATGTGGATAGGTGGAGAACATTAGTAATAATGACTCTTTTGTGACAGTGTGAAAGCGATATTGATGCAGCTACACACTATACATCTCTCTCAGTTTTAATTTACTTTCAAAGACAGTAATAACCACTATGTAGTAGTCTTCATCGGATATCCTAACATGGTGAAACCTGAGGAAACTTATTTCTGTAGACCAGAGCTCATGTTATTCATTGCAACATTCAAAGCATTCCTGAAAAGAAAATTTTGGGTACTGTACACAGTACTCATATGTTTAGCACAGCCTTTCAGTTTTATTCCTCTGAGGAAGAATCCCAGTACATTACTTGAATTTTTATGACTTTGTGAACCTATGTTGAGGTGGTACTGTGGTGCAAGGAATAGCATTCATAATGTGACCAAACAAGTAAATTATCAAACTATAAATCCTTCCAATTGCTACGGCAGTTAGTAGGAGCAGGACTCTCCTGCTCATCTAAGCTTGTTACACAGTAGAGCCCCTTAAACATACAGGCTGGCGAACTGTTCCTGGAAAATCAAGTCATAGAAAGAGACAGAACACAAGTTTTGTCTGCCTTTTCTGCCACAAACATCTCATGTACTTCAAATTATAATTAAAACTGTACCCCTGGATTTGTTTACTTTCTTTCCAGATAGATACTTGGATCTTCATTGAAAATTAGGAATCTTTTCTTTAACATTTACCACTGATAAAATATTGTTTTATCTTTTAAAACTATTTTCCCAGATCACTTTAGCTAAATCTGTCCTCATATTTAAATATAGGCAGTTACAAAGTTAAGGTACTAGGTTTCACCTGCCACTTCTTATTTTCAAACTGAATGTGAACTTTTGTCATACTATTACTACTCTTCCCTAGAAAATCCTTTACTATGAGACAATTAATTACCCAGACTCATTACACATGACTGAATCAAAAATATCACGTCCTGTCAGTTCTGCAACTTAAGAAACTGTCCGATATATACTCTTGTGGACCTGTCCTTATGGCTACCTTTGCCCATATAGTCAATCTTACCTTTATGAAAATTGACATCTCCCATAATGTTCAAAGTATTTTTCTTAAAAGCCCCCATTGTTTCTTGGTTTATACTCTATCCTACAAAGCAGCTGTTGTTAGGGGGTCTATAGACTACTCCCATCAGTGACATTTCCCTTGCTTTAAGTGACTTTACATTTTGATTTTCCAAGACAAGATCACTTCTCGATACTGCAGTTATCGCAAATACATAGTTAGCTGAGCTTTCTCAGCTATTTTACTTTCTGCCTAACCTTCTGAAACATCAAGTATAGTGAATACTTAGGTCCTAGATCTTTTTCATTCCAATGTCTATTATGTCATACCGATTTATTTCTATTTGTGCCACCAATTCATCTTGTGTCAAAGGACATGTATATTCAATAAAGAATTGTTATTTTTATCTTCTTCCAGTTTTCTTTGTTCTGACCTGATGGTCTCATGTAAGAACATAAGAAAAATAGAGGAGGCTATTTGGCCCTGCAAACCTGTCCATCCATTCAAAAAGATCATGGTCGAATTGCACCAGATTTCGTTCCTCTTTTGTGCCAGCTCATCAAAGCCATCAACTCCCTAAAATTTATAAAAAATCTGTCTCCTCTTTAAATAGATTATGATCTTCCCTGCACAACTCTCTGGGGATGGAGAATTCTAGATATCTTATTTTTAAATAAGAGTTTCCCATCGAATATGTCCCCTAGATTGACATTATCCCACTAGTGGACATTTTTTCTCCATCTAATCTGTCAAGTCCCCTCGGAATCTTGCATGATTCAATGCAATGACCCCACATTCAAACAAATAAAGGCTAAACCTACTTAGCTGTTTTTGATAAGTCAATCTCTTCAACTCAGGGGTCACTTTTGAACAGCCTCTAATGTCAGTTTGTCCTGTTTTTACACGGACTCAGTACTCTAGGTGTGGCCTCACCAACACCTTCTACCATTGTAACAAGACTTTTATCTCCAATTGCCTATCAATAAATGTCAAAATTATATTTGCCTCAAGGTTTGCGTAAAGATTTGTAGCTCAGGTTCTAGTTGCTGTGGTTGTAGGTACATTTGCCAAGCTGCGAAGTTGATTTGCAGACGTTTCGTCCCTGTCTAGTTGACATCTCCAGTGCTTTGAAGCCTCCAATGAAGCGCTGCTGTACTGTGTCTTCAGGAATTTATTTGGTTTCATTCCTTCTGCTTTCAATTGCCAGTTCCAGTAGTTTGTTGTAGTGGCCGGTATATTGGGTCTAGGTCTATGTATTTGTTGATGGAGTCCGTGGATGAGTGCCATGCTTTTAGAAATTCTCTGGCTGTCCTCTGTTTAAGTTGTCATATGCTCATTGTGTTGTCTCAGTTGAATTTGTGGTCCTTGTCATCTGTGTGTATGGCTACTAGGGATAGCTGGTCGTGGCATTTAGTGGCTTATTGGTGTTCATGCATGCGGATTGCTAGTTGTCTTACTCTTTGTCCTATATAGTGTTTCGTGCAGTCTTGGTATGGAATTTTGTAAATTAGGTTAGTCTTGCACATGATGGGTCTTGACAGGGTAGCTATAGAGAGGATATTTCCTCTTATGGGAGAATTTAGCACTAGGGGATCAATGTTTAAAAATCAGGCTTAAAATAGAGATTAGGAGAATCTCTCTCACAAGGTCACGAGCTTTTGAAGCTCTCTTCTGAAAAGGTTGTGGAAGAGTCCTTGAATATTTTTAAGGTGGAGGTAGACATATTCTTGTTAAACAAGGGGCTGAAAGATTATCAGGAATAGGCAGGAATGTGCATTTAAGGTTGTAATCAGAACAACCATTATCTTGGTAAATGGCGGAACAGATTCAAAAGATAGAATGGCCTGTTGCTGTTGTGAATGTTTCAAATGTAAAGTATAGCAAGCCTAAGGACTAGGAGCTGTTTAGAATTCAGCAAAGGAGGGCCAAGAAATTGACTGAAAGGAAAAATGGAGTTTGACAGTAAACTTGTAAGCATTGTAAAAGTGGATTATAAGGGTTTCTTTCTGTACATAAAAGGAAAGTAATTAGAGAAGACATGTTAACCCCTTACAGTCTGAAATAAGATAACTGATACTAAAAAAAAGGATATGGCACAACCATTAAACAACTTATTGGGTTCTGTATTGACAGAAGACACAAATAACTTCCTAGAATACTCGGGAAACAAAGCTCTATTGGGAAGGAGAATTTTATGGAAGTTAGTATCAGTTTAAAAAAATGCTGGAGAAATTAATGGGACTGGAACTTGTTAAATCCCCAAGACCTGATAATCTACATTCCAGAGTATTAAAGGATGTGACCGTGGAAATAGTAGCTGCTTCAAACATTTTGTAGACTCTGGAACAGTCCTGACAGTTTGGAGGGTGGCTTTTGTAATTATTTAAAGGAGGAAAGACAAAACAGGACATTAGATTAGATTAGATTACTTACAGTGTGGAAACAGGCCCTTCGGCCCAACAAGTCCACACTGACCCGCCGAAGCGAAACCCACCCATACCCCGACATTTACCCCTTACCTAACACTACTGGCAATTTAGCATGGCCAATTCACTTGACCTGCACATCTTTGGACTGTGGGAGGAAACCGGAGCACCCGGAGGAAACCCACGCAGACACGGGGAGAATGTGCAAACTCCACACAGTCAGTCGCCTGAGTCGGGAATTGAACCCGGGTCTCATGGCGCTGTGAGGCAGCAGTGCTAACCACTGTGCCACCGTGCCGCCCAACATTACAGAACAGTTAGCCTAACATCAGAAGTCGGAAAATATGAAGTCATTATAAAGGATGTGCTAACAGGATACTTAGATAATACCAACGGGAAAACACAAACTTAACATGAATTTATGAAAGGGAAATCATGTTAGATCAATTTACTGAAAGCTTTTGAAGACATAACTAATAAAATTAATGAGCGAGAACAGATGGATGTGGCATATTTGGATAATCAGACAGCTATTATAAATTTCCATGTAAGAGATAAGTGTGGAAAATCAAAGTCCCTGGGACTGATGGTAATATACTGAAATGGTGTGAGAACAGGATGGGTGCAGGAGACAAAGATTTGGAATAAAGAGATCTTTTTAGAGGGGAAGGCAGTGTCAATGGGATACTGCAGGGATCAGTGCTTGAACTCCAGTTATTCTCAATCTCTATCAATGATTTGGATTATGGAATCAAATGTAATATTTTCAAGTGCTGATGATACAAAATAGGTAGGATTGGGAGCGGGGAAGTGTATGTGTGGCGCTGGAAAAGTTCAGCAGGTCAAGCAGCATCCGAGGATCAGAAGAGTCAACGTTTCGAGCATAAGTCCTTCATTGGGAATGTGGAGGGCTAAGGGCTGAGGATAAATAGGGAGTTGGGGTGAGGTTATTGTGGGGTGGGGTGGGGGTGGGGGCGAGGGAGTGAAGGTAGCTGGGAAGACTCTAGGGTGGGGGAGGGTAATTGTGATAGGTCAGTAGGGAGGGTGGAACAGATAGATAGGAAGGAAGCTGGCCAGGTAGGAGAAGTCAAGAGGGCATTGCTGAGTTGGAGGGTTGGATCTTGGATGAGGTTGTGGCGGGGGGGTGGGAGAGAGAGGGAAGATTTGGAAACTGATGAAGTCAATGTTGATGCCGTGTGGTTGAAGGGTCCCAACCCTGAAGATGAGGCATTTTTCCTCCAGCTAGCGGGTGGATTTGATTTGGTAATGGAGGAGGTCCAGGACTTGCAAGTCCTTGGGTGTGTAGGAGGTGCAGTTGAAGTGGTTGGTCACAGGGCAGTAGGGTTTTTTGGTGTGTGTGTCCCACAGATGTTCCCCGAAATGCTCCGTGTGTTGGACTCCTGTCTCCCCAATGTAGAGGAGACAATATCGAAAGCAACAGACGCAGTAGATTAGGTGGTTGGATGTGCAGGAACATCTTTGCTGGATGTAAAATATCCTTTGAGGCCTTGGACGTGTGGTGGCACGGGAAGGTGCTGGTTGTGGTGGGTGGGTGTAAATGGTGCCAGTCGATCCATTTGATCCGATAGGATTCGCAACCTATGGCATTTATTGGAGATATACTCCTCAGTAACCCATAAACTCTCCCTAAACTCCCACGTCCGACAAGAGCAGCATATCACTCTACTAAAGGCCATTTTTTGCTCCTTCATAATCTACAGACCCAGAAAATAGCCCCATCTTATTTCTCTACAAAACACTGCTCCAGGTTAAATTAATAGTTATGGCTTATGTTTTACGTTTAATCAAGAGACATATCTCAATAAAACAAATAATTAAGAAAGAACTCACTCTACTCACTACTGCAGACTTAATGTAAGACCACGCTTAAATATTTACTGTTCTGTGCTGTGATCTCTCCCAAACAGGTTCCTCCAAGATTAGTTTTGAATTTCACTGTTTGTTAATTTGCCCAGACTCACTCCGATGTCCAGCGATACATGAATTCAAACAGCAAAGGCAGTAACTGTGAAGGTTCACTGCTGTGTCAGTTTTTTTTTCCTGTCTCTCTCTCTCTCGCTTCTGCACTGACCTCACCATGTGCTTCCTTTGTCTGTTCCTCTCCAAAGTACTGTTGTTTTGACTTTTATTTTTCTCCAAAGTCCCAAAACAATGCAACAGCAGATAACTCAGTAATTGCTGTTCCTGGAATTTGAGGAAATTATCTCCAACACCTAAAATACCTCAAAAAATGAGCAGCTATTACAACCAGAAATTTTTCCCTTCCTCCATCTTGGAACTACATTGATGGACAGGACTGGTAGCTTAATGTTCCAGGACACAAATACTACAGGAAGGAAAGAAGGGAGGCAAGCGAGGAGGGGGAGCGGCCTTTTTGGTAAGGTATAGCATTACAGGAGTACTGAGGGAGGACATTCCCAGAAATACATCCAGGGAAGTTATTTTGGGTGGAACTGAGAAATAAGAAAGAGATGATCACCTTATTGGGATTGTATTATAGACCCCTAAATAGTCAGAGGAAAATTGAGAAACATATTTGTAAGGAGATCTCTGAGTTATCTGTAAGAATAATAGGGTGGTTATGGTAGGGGATTTTAACTTTCCAAACATAGACTGGGATTGCAAAGTGTTAAGGATTTAGATAGAGAAGAATTTGTTAAGTGTATACAAGCAAGTTTTCTGATTCAGTATGTGAATGTACCTGCTAGAGAAGGTATAAAACTTGACCTACTCTTGGGAAATAAGGCAGGGTAGGTGACTGAGGTGTCAGTGGGGGAGCACTTTGGGGCCAGCGATCATAATTCTATTAGATTTAAAGTAGTGATGGAAAAGGATAGACCATTTCTAAAAGTTGAAGCTCTAAATTGGAGAAAGGCCAATTGTGACAGTAATAGGCAAGAACTTTCAAAACTGATTGGGGGCAGATGTTCACAGGTAAAGGGACAGCTGGAAAATGGGAAACCTTCAGAAATGAGGTAAAGGGAGTCCAGCAAAAGCATATTCCTATTAGGGTGAAAGGAAAGGCTGGTAGGTATAGGGAATGCTGGATGGCTAAAGAAATTGAGGGTTTGGTTAAGAAAAAGAAGGAGACATGTGTCAGGTATAGGATTCTGGATTAGTGGTGCTGGAAGAACACAGCAGTTCAAGCAGCATCTCAGGAGCAGTAAAATCGACTTTTCGGGCAAAAGCCCTCAGGAATACAGGCAGAGAGCCTGAAGTGTGGAGAGATAAGTGAGAGGAGGGTGGAGGTGGGAGAAAGTAGCATAGAGTACAATAGGTGAGTGGGGGAGGGAATGAAGGTGATAGGTCAGGAGCGGGTGGAGTGGATAGGCGAAAAAGAAGATAGGCAGGTAGGACAAGTCATGGGACAGTGCTGAGCTGGGAGTTTGGAACTTGGGTGAGGTGGGGGAAGGGGAAATGAGGAAACTGTTGAAGTCCACATTGATGCCCTGGGGTTGAAGTGTTCCGAGGCGGAAGATGAGGCGTTCTTCCTCCAGGCGTCTGGTGGTGAGGGAGCGGCAGTGAAGGAGGCCCAGGACCTCAATGTCCTCGGCAGAGTGGGAGAGGGAGTTGAAATGTGGGCCACAGGGCGGTGTGGTTGATTGGTGCGGGTGTCCTGGAGATGTTCCCTAAAGCACTCTGCTAGGAGGCGTCCAGTCTCCCCAATGAAGAGGAGACCGCATCAGGAGCAACAGATACAATAAATGATATCGGTGGATTTGCAGGTAAAACTTTGATGGATGTGGAAGGTTCCTTTAGGGCCTTGGATGGAGGTGACGGAGGAGGTGTGGGCACAGGTTTTACAGTTCCTGCGGTGGCAGGGGAAGGTGCCAGGACGGGAGGGTGGGTTGTAGGGGGGTGTGGACCTGACCAGGTGGTCACGGAGGGAACGGTCTTTGCAGAAGGCGGAAAGGAGTGGGGAGAGAAATGTATCCCTGGTGATGGGGTCTTTTTGGAGGTGGCGGAAATGTCGGCGGATGATTTGGTTTATGCGAAGGTTGGTAGGGTGGAAGGTGAGCACCAGGGGCGTTCTGTCCTTGTTACGGTTGGAGGGGTGGGGTTTGAGGGCAGAATGTGTACGAGATGTGTTGGAGGGCACCTTTAACCACATGGGAAGGGAAACTGCGGTCTCTAAAGAAAGAGGTCATCTGGTGTGTTCTGTGGTGGAACTGGTCCTCCTGGGAGCAGATACAGTGGAGGCGGAGGAATTGGGAATACGGGATGGCATTTTTGCAAGAGGTAGGGTGGGAAGAGGTGTAATCCAGGTAGCTGTGGGAGTTGGTGGGTTTGTAAAAAATGTCAGTGTCAAGTCGGTTGTCATTAATG
>NC_057718.1:56698840-56706155 GCF_004010195.1 Chiloscyllium plagiosum
TCATGAGCAGGGGTAGTGTTCCCCTCGGGGTTCTGGGGGGTGGGGATAGTGACAGTGGGGTCTGTGGGGGGCGTGTCAGCAGAACGCAGGTGAGTGGCGTTGGTGGGGGCGGAAGTGGTGGCAGACACGGCAGTAGCGGTGGCGGAAGTCACTGAACGTGTGACATCAGTGATGATGTGAGGAGCGGAAGTGATGTCACGTGTAATGCATGAGGAATTGTGAGGGGCGGAAGTGGTTGTGGGAGTGGTCATGATAGGGGCGGAAGTGACATCATCAATCGGCGTGGGGGTGGCAGCTGCACCAGCCACATGGCTAATGGTGTCCGAGCAGTTCCAGAGGTCGGGGGAATTTTCTGGAATGTTTGAGGAGTGCTGGTTATGGAGGTGGGTACATAAATGTTTATTGTACTTACAGTCAGGTATAGACAGGATAGATCGAGTGAATCCTTAGAGTATAAAGACAGTAGGAGTATACTTAAGAGGGAAATCAGGAGGGCATCAGGAGGGCAAAACAGGGACATGAGATAGCTTTGGCAAATAGAATTAAGGATAATCCAAAGGGTTTTTACAAATACATCAAGGACAAAAGGGTATCTAGGGAGAGAATAGGGACCCACAAAGATCAGCAAGGCAGCCTTTATGTGGAGCCGCAGAAAATAGGGGAGATCCTAAATGAGTATTTTGATCAGTATTTACTGTGGAAAAGGACATGGAAGATATAGAATGTACGGAAATAGATGGTGATATTTTGAAAAATGTCTATATTACAGAGGAGGAAGTGCTGGGTGTCTTGAAATGCATAAAAGTGGATAAATCCCCAGAACCTGATCAGGTGTACCCTAGAACTCTGTGGGAAGCGGTTGCTGGGCCTCTTACTGAGATATTTGTATCATCGATAGTCACAGGTGAGGTGCTAGAAGACTGGAGGTTCGCTAACGCGATTAAGAAAGGTACTAAGGACAAGCAAGGGAACTATAGACTAGTGACCCTGACGCCGGTAGCAGCAAGTTGCTGGAGAGAATCCTGAAGGACAGGATGTACATTTATTTGGAATGGCGAGGACTGATCAGGGATAGTCAACATGGCTTTGTGCGTGGGAAACCATGTCTCACAAACTTGATTGAGTTTTTTGAAGAAGTAGCAAAGAGGATTGATGAGGGCAGACTGGTAGATGTGATCTACATGGACTTCGATGAAGCGTTCGACAAGGTTCCTCATGGGAGACTCGTTAGCAAGGTTAGATCTCATGGAATACAGGGAGAACTAGCCACTTGGATACAGAATTGGCTCAAAGGTAAAAGACAGAGGGCAATGGAGGAGGGTTGCTTTTCAGATTGGAGGCCTGTGACCAGTGGAGTGCCACGGTAATCGGTGCTGGGTCCACTACCTTTTGTCATTTATATAAGTGATTTGGATGTGAGCATAAGCGGTACAGTTAGTAAGTTTGTAGATGACATCAAAATTGGAGGTATAGTGGACAGTGAGGAAGGTTACCTCAGATTACAACAGGATCTTAATCAGATAGGTCAATGGGCTGAGGAGTGGCAGATGGAGTTTAATTCAGATAAATGCGAAGTGCTGCATTTTGGGAAAGCAAATCTTAGCAGGACTTATACACTTAATGGTAAGGTCCTAGGGAGCGTTGCTGAACAAAGAGACCTTGGAGTCCAGGTTCATAGCTCCATGAAAGTGGAGTTGCAGGTAGACAGAATAGTGAAGGCGGCATTTGGTATACTTTCCTTAATTGATCAGAGTATTGAGTACAAGAGTTGGGGAGGTCATATTGCAGCTATACAGGATATTGGTCAGGCCACTGTTGGAATATTGCGTGCAATACTGGTCTTCTTCCTATCGGAAAGATATTGTGAAACTTGACAGGGTTCAGAAAAAATTTCCAAGGATGTTGCTAGGGTTGGAGGATTTGAACTATAGGGAGAAGTTAAACAGGCTGGAGCTGTTTTGCCTGGAGCGTCGGAGGCTGAAGGATGACTATAGAGGTTTTATAAAATCGTGAAGGGCATGTTTGGATAAATAGACAAAGTCTTTTCTCTGGGGTGGGGGAGTCCAGAACTAGAGGGCAAAGATTTAGGGTGAGAGGGAAAAGATTTATAAAAGAGACGTAAGGGGCAACTTTTTCATGCAGAGGCGGTACGTGTATGGAATGAGTTGGCAGAGGAAGTGGTGGAGGCTAGTACAATTGCAACATTTAAAAGGCATCTGGATGGGTATATGAATAGGAAGGGTTTGGAGGGGTATGGGCCACGTTTTGGCAGGTGGGACTGGTTTGGGTTGAGATATCTGGTCGGCATGGACGAGTTTACTGAAGGGACGGTTTCCATGCTTTACATCTCTATGACTCTAGTCGTGGAAAAGGTGGGGGATAGCTTTGGTGTAACTACGGAAGATGGACTATTCCACGTATCCTATGAAAACGCAGGCATAGCTGGGACCAATGGCTACCCTTTAGTCTGAAGGAAGTGTGATAATTCGAAAAAAAAGTTGTTAAGGGTGAGGACCAGTTCTGCGAATCGAATTGAGTGTGTTGGTTAGGTCGACAGGAGTGGGAGAAATGGTATGGCTTGGAGGCCACTGCCATGGTGGGTGGAGATGTATAGGGACTGAATGTCAATGGTGAAGAAGAGGCACTGGGGGTCCAGGGAAACGAACGTGGAGGGCGTGGGTGGTGTCCCAAATGTATGTGGAGAGTTCCTGGACCAAGGGGGACAGGACGGTGTTGAAATATGACGAGATAAGTTCAGTTGAGCAGGAACAGGCAGAGACAATAGGTTGGAGAAAGGGAGGACTGCAGATGCTGGAGATCAGAGTCGAGAGTAAAGTGCTGGAAAAGCACAGCACGTCAGGCAGCATCTGAGGAGCAGGAGAATCTACGTTTCGGACAAGGGCCCTTCATTAGGAGACACTAGGTCAACCAAGGCAGTCAGGTTGTGGATTTTAGGTAAGAGGTAGAACTGGATGTGTGGGGTTATAGAACTGTGAGGTTGGATGCTGTGGATGGCAGATCCCCTGAGGTGATGTCTGACCTACTGTGCTTTTCCAGTGCCACACTTTTTGACTCTGATTCTCCAGTATTTGCAGTCCTCACTTCCTCCATGGTGAAGTGGATGTAAAGAGCCTTCAAAAAATGATTCAGTCAGGTTACGTGGGCATTTTGCTCCCTTCAGATTAGTTTATTCAAAATTGGTCAGTGTTCAGGGACAAGAGGGGCGACTTCAGGTGAGGCAGATATAAGGACCTTAGTTAAAACTGAAGAGCCTTGGCCCTGCATTTGTCCAAATGTTACAGTTAATGCAAACTGTGCAGACGGGAGTTGGGATTGCAGAGAGGATGTGCAAACTAACCGCTGCATCTTTAATTAGGGAGTCTTTAAAGTGGAGGAAATAAATAGGAATATAATATGGGGGAAAATACTGTTTTCTGCAGCCATGAGCTGAAGCCTTAAAGGTTGTGTTACTTACTCGGTCCCAGAGTTAAGGACATTTCTTTGATTTAGCTTTAAGTTCATGGGGCACTTGCACCAGTACTGGAGTAGAAGGGTGCTGTTCTGATGGATGTGCTTCACTTGAACTGTGCTGGGATCAGTGTCCTGGTGACCTGAATAACTAGGGCTGTAGAGAGGGCTTTAAGCTAATTAGAGGGTTAGAGTGTTCAAGAGAGGGGAAACGTAGACTTACAAAGCAATAGGAAATGGCAGCATTACAGGGCTTATTAAATTACTTTAATATAGTAGTTGAAATAAAATAGATGAATTGACTGCACAAATACAGGTTACAGGTACGGTATTATAGTTATTATGGAGACATGTTTATAAGAGACCAAAGTTGGGAATTAAATATTCAGGGATATATGACACTTGAAAGGATAGGCAGGAAGAAATGGATGGTGGGTAGCACTGATGATATTTGATCCAATAAGTGCGATAGCAAGAAATGATCTTGAATCAGAAGATGTAGAATCCATGAGTGGAGAGAAGAAATAAAAAAGGAAAACAGATAGGTAGGGAATAGTCTGTAGGAGAAAGTGAGGACTGCAGATGCTGGAGATTAAAGTCAAAACATGAGGTGCTGGAAAAGCAAAGCCGGTCAGGCAGCATCAGAGGAGCAGGAGAGTCGCCGTTTTGAGCATAAGCTCTTCATCAGGAATGATGGTTTGCTTTTCCAGCACCACACATTTTGTAGTCTGTAGGCTCCCTAACAGCAGCCATATGTTGGTACAGAGAATAAATATGATATAATTAGGGCATGTAACTAACAGAGCCGACTAATCACAGATGACTTTAATTTTCATGCAGATTGGGGTAGTCAGATTGGCAGGGGAGGCTACCAGTAAGAATTTATAGTGTGTTTTCAGAACAGTTTTCTTGAACTATATATGGTAACCAAGGATCTGGCTATTTTTGATCTGGTGATGTGTAATGGGGCAGGTTCAATAAATGATGTCAAGAGTAAAAGATCATTTCTAAAGCAATTAGCATAACCTGGTAGAATTTAGCATTCAGCTTGAGAGGCAGGAACTTGGGTTGGAAACAACTGTGCTAAGCTTAATTAAGAGCAATTACAAAGGAGTGAAAACAGCACTGGATTTCAGAATGGATTGGGGAAGGGGGTTTAGCATTAGAGTCATAGAGATGTACAGCATGGAAACAGAACTTTTGGAGAAAGGTTATGCCTGAAACATCGATTCTTCTACTCCACGGATGCTGACTGACCTGCTGTGCTTTTCCAGCACCACACCAACTTGTCCATGCCAACCAGATATCCTAGACAAATCTAGTCCCATTTGCCAGCATTTGGCCTGTATCCCTCTAAACCCTTCCTATTCATATAGCCATCCAGGTGCCTTTTAAATGTTGTATTGTACCAGCCACCACCAGTTCCTTTGGCAACTCATTTCATACATGCATCACCCTGTGTGTGAAAACATTGCCCCTTAGGTCCCTTTTAAATCTCTCCCCTCTCACCTTTAACCTATGCCCTCTAGTTTTGGACTCCCCCACCCAGGGAAAAGACCTTGCCTATTTAGCCCATCCATGCCCCTCATGCTTTTATAAACCTCTAGTTCACTCCTCAGTCTCTGATGCTCTAGGGAAAATAGCCACATCCTATTCAGCCTCTCCCTATAGCTCAAACCCTCCAACCTTGGTAACATCCTTGCGAATCTTTTCTGAACGTTTTCAAGTTTCACAACATTCTTCCTACAGCAGGGAGGCCAGAATTGCACACAGTATTCCCAAAGTGGTCTAACGAACATCCTGCACAGCCACAAGACAACCTCTCAACTCCTTTACTCAAAAGAAGCAAAGATGTTTGAGGAACAATGTCAGATGCTTAAGAAAATAATTCACGGCTTACACAAACAAACTTCTTTCAATGAGGGAGGACAATTCCAAGAAGGGGGTTAAACCAACAATGGTTAACCAGGGAAATTAAGGATAGCATCAAACTGAAAGAAAAAAAAAACAACGCACAATGTGGCAATGATAAGTCATAAGCCAAATGATTGGAAATGTTTTAACAACCAATAAAAAAAGACCAAACAAACAAAAAAGAGGGAGAAGATAAAATGAGTGTAAACTTGCAAGTAATATAAGACCATAAGACATAGGAGTGGAAGTAAGGCCATTCGGCCCATCGAGTCCACTCCGCCATTCAATCATGGCTGATGCGCATTTCAGCTCCACTTACCAGCGTTCTCCCCGTAGCCCTTAATTCCTCTAGACAACAAGAATCTATCAATCTCGGCCTTGAAGACATTTAGCGTCCCGGCTTCCACTGCACTCCGTGGCAATGAATTCCACAGGCCCACCACTCTCTGGCTGAAGAAATGTCTCCGCATGACCCCCTCTAATTCTAAGGCTGTATCCACGGGTCCTAGTCTCCTCGTTTAACTGAAACAATTTCCTAGCATCCACCTTTTCCAAGCCATGTATTATTTTGTACATCTCTATTAAGTCTCCCCTTAATCTTCTAAACTCCAACGAATACAATCCCACTATCCTCAGCCGTTCCTCATATGTTAGACCTGTCATTACAGGGATCATCCGTGTGAATCTCCGCTGGACACGTTCCAGTGCCAGTATGTCCTTCCTGAGGTGTGGGGACCAAAACTGGACACAGTACTCCAAATGGGGCCTAACCAGAGCTTTATAAAGTCTTAGTAGTACATCTCTGCTTTTATATTCCAACCCTCTTGAGATAAGAGACAACATTGCATTCGCTTTCTTAATCACGGACTCAACCTGCATGTTTACCTTTAGAGAATCCACGACTAGCACTCCCAGATCCCTTTGTGCTTTGGCTTTATTAATGTTCTCACCATTTAGAAAGTAGTCTATGCTTTTATTATTTTTGCCAAAGTGCAAGACCTCGCACTTGCTCACGTTAAATTCCATCAGCCATTTCCTGGACCACTCTCCCAACCGGTCTAGATCCTTCTGTAGCCTCCCCACTTCCTCAGCACTACCTGCCTGTCCACCTAACTTCGTATCATCGGCAAAATTCGCTAGAATGCCCCCGGTTCCCTCATCCAAATCATTAAATATATAATGCGAACAGCTGTGGCCCCAGCACCGAACCCTGCGGGACACCGCTCGTCACCGGCTGCCATTCTGAAAAAGAACCTTTTATCCCAACTCTCTGCCTTCTGTTAGACAGCCAATCCACAATCCATCCCAGCAGCTCACCTCGAACACCATGGGCCATCACCTTGCTCAGCAGCCTCCCGTGTGGCACCTTATCAAAGGCCTTTTGAAAGTCGAGATAGACCACATCCACTGGGTTTCCCTAGTCTTACCTACTTGTTACATCTTCAAAAAATTCCAACAGGTTTGTCAGGCATGACCTCCCTTTACTAAATCCATGTTGACTTGTTCTAATCAGACTCTGCTCTTCCAAGAATTTAGAAACCTCATCCTTAATGATGGATTCTAGAATTTTACCAACAACCGAGGTTAAGCTGATTGGCCTATAATTTTCCATCTTTTGCCTTGATCCTTTCTTGAACAACGGGGTTACAACAGCCATCTTCCAATCATCCGGGACATTCCCTGACTCCAGTGACTTTTGAAAGATCTCAACCAATGCCTCTGCTATTTCCTCAGCCACCTCTCTCAGAACTCTAGGGTGTATCCCATCGGGGCCAGGAGATTTATCAATTTTAAGACTTTTTAACTTTTCTAGCACTATCTCTTTCGTAATGGCAACCATACTCAACTCAGCCCCGTGACACCCTTTAATTTTTGGGATATTACTCATGTCTCCCACTGTGAAAACTGACGCAAAGTACTTATTAAGTTCTCC
>NC_057718.1:56707856-56745748 GCF_004010195.1 Chiloscyllium plagiosum
CCAATGCCCCATGAAGTGGAATCTCTCTTTCCCACACCAATCCCTTAGCCACGTGTTTACTTGCCTAATTTTCTTGTCCCTCTGCCAATTGGCACGTGGCTCGGGCAGTAATCCGGATTTTATGACCCTTGAGGTCCTGTGCTTCAATTTCCTGCCTAGTGCTTCATAATGCCCAAGCAGGTCCTCCACCCTAGTCTTGCCTATGTTGTTGGTATCAACGTGGACCACAACAACTGGATCCTTCCCCCTCCCGCTCCCATATCCTTTCAAGACGGTCGGAGATGTCTCTCACCCTGGCACCGGGCAGGCAACACACCATGCGAGACTCTCGATCCGGCTTGCAAAGGATACTATCTGTCCCCCTAATTATAGAATCCCCTATAACCACTACTTGTCTATTAGCTCCCCCCTCTTGAATGGCCTTCTGCACCATGGTGCCTTGGTCAGTTGGCTCATCCTGTCCAGAGCCATTTTCCTCATCCGAACAGGGAGCAAGAATCTCGTACCTGTTGGACACGGTCAAGGGCTGAGAAAACAAGAACTTCTTGATGGGCAAAAAGAACTTCTTCAAAGAAAGCTTTTATAAAAAGAGAAGCCAAGGTGAACAGAGTCCCCTTAGAGTGGTGGAAATAATAAATGGCAGAGGAGTTGAAGAAATACTTTGCATCAGTCTTCACACCAGAAGACACCAGAAGGCACGGTGGCACAGTGGTTAGCACTGCTGCCTCACAGCGCCAGAGACCTGGGTTCAGTTTGCACATGTGGGTTCAGTTTGACTGTGTGGAGTTTGCACATTCTCCCCATGTCTGCGTGGGTTTCCTCCGGTTGCTCCGGTTTCCTCCCACAGTCCAAAGATGTGCGGGTCAGGTGAATTGGCCATGCTAAATTGCCCATAGTGTTAGGTTAAAGGGGTAAATGTAGGGGTATGGGTGGGTTGCGCTTCGGCGGGTCGGTGTGGACTTGTTGGGCCGAAGGGCCTGTTTCCACACTAAGTAATCTAATCTAATCTAATAGCAGTCCAAAATTACTAAGCATTCAAGGGGCAAAAGGAGGAGAGGAAATAAATACAATAACTATCAGTCGAGAAAAAATGCTACAGAAACTAGTGAGGCTGAAGACTACCAGGTTGCCTGGACCAAATGGGATGCATCCCAAGATATTCAAGGAGACATAGCTACAGAAACAGTGGATGCACAGGTACTAATCAACCAGGATTGGAAAATTGCCAATGTAACATGTTCATTTCAAAAGGAAAGGAGATATAAAATATTGCCAATTATGTCTATCATTGGTAAAATGTTAAAGTCTATTATAAAGCAGCAATAGCACAGCAATTTGAAGTATGTAAATATGATCAAGCAGTCAGCATGGCTTCGTGAAGGGCAAATCATGCCTGACAAATGTTCTAAGTTCTTTGAGCAGGTAACAAGTAAGAGAAAGGGAAAGTGTTGGATGTAATATATTTCGATTTTTGGAAGGTGTTAGATAAGCTACCTCACATTAGGCTACTTAATAGGAGCCCATGGTGTTGGAGACCATAATAAAAGCATGCATAAAGATTGACTAACTGACAGAACATAAAGTTGGGATAAAGGCTGCATTTTCAGAATGATGATCTGTAACCAAAGGGATCCATGATACACCCACAATTATTTACAATATATATTAATTATTTTCTTTGAGGAAAGTAAATGTACTGTAGTCAAGTTTGCAGATGACACAAAAATAAGTTGGACTGCAAATGATAAGTTTGACACAGATTCTGCAGAGGGATACTGACAGGTTAGGTAAGCAGGCAAAAAACTTAGCAGATTTAATAACATGTGGGGAAATGAGAGCTATGCACTTGGCAGGAAGAATAGACGAGTTTTACATCATCCAAATGGACAGAGAATGCAGGGATTTTGCAGTCCTCATCCATGGATCTAGCTAGCATTCAAGTTCAGCAGGTGATAGAGAAGGCAAATGATCTCAAAATGATTGAGCAGACTTGATAGACTGAATGGTAAAAACAAGGACTGCACATGCTGGAAACCAGATTCTAGATTAGAGTGGTACTGGAAAAGCACAACAGGTCAGGCAGCATCCGAGGAGCAGAAAAATCGACATTTCGGGCAAAAGCCCTTCATCAGGAATAGAGGCAGGGTGCCTGCAGAGTGGAGAGACAAATGGGGTGGTGATGAAGGTGATAGGTCAGGGAGGAGGGTGGTACTCTATGCTACTTTCTCCCCACCCCCCACCCCCATTCACCTATTGTACTCGATGCTACTTTCTCCCCACCCACACCCCCCTCTCATTTATTTCTCCACTCTGCAGGCACTCTGCCTCTATTTCTGATGAAGGGCTTTTGCCCGAAATGCCGATTTTCCTGCTACTCGGACGCTGCCTGACCTGCTGTGCTTTTCTAGAACCACTCTGATAGACTGAATGGCCTACATCTCTTCCTATATAGTCACAGAGTCATAGGAGATGGACAGCATGGAAACAGACCTTTCGGTCCAACAGGTCCATGCCGACCAGATATCTCAACCCAATCTAGTCCCACCTGTCAGCACCCGGACCATATCCCTCCAAACCCTTCCTATTCATGTATCCATCCAGATGCCTTTTAAATGTTGCAATTGTACTAGCCTCCACCACTTCCTCTGGCAGCCCATTCCATGCATGCACCACCCTCTGCATGAAAAGGTTGCCCCTTTGGTTTCCATTATATCTTTGCCCTCTCACCCTAAACCTTTGCCTTCTAGTTCTGGACTCCCCCATCCCTTGTCTATTTACCCTATCCCTGCCTCTCATGATTTTATAAACCTCTATAAGGTCACCCCCTCAGCCTCTGACACTCCAGGGAAAACAACCCTAGACTATTCAACCTCTCTCTATTGCTCAAATCCTCCAACCTTGGCAACATCCTTGTAAATCTTTTCTGAACCTTTTAAAGTTTCACAACATCCTTCTAATAGGAAGAAGACCAGAACTGCATGCAATATTCCAAAAGTGGCCTAATCAATGCCCTGTACAGCCACAATATGACCTCCCCACCTCCTGTACTCAATACACTGACTAATAAAGGAAAGCATACCAAACACCTTTTTCATTATCCTATCTATCTGCAACTGTACTTTCAAGAAGCTATGAACCTGCACTCCAAGGCCTCTTTATTCAGCAACACTCCCTAGCACCTTACCATAAGTCCTGCTAAGATTTGCTGTCCCAAAATGCAGCATTTTGCATTTATCTGAATTTAACTCCAACTGCCACTCCTCAGCCTATTGGCCTATCTGATCAGGATCCTGTTATAATCTGAGGTAACCTTCTTCACTGTCCACTACACCTCCAATTTTCGTGTCATCTGCAAACTTACTAACTATACCGCTTATGCTCACATCCAAATCATTTATATAAATGATGAGATGTAGTGAACCCAGCACCAATCCTTGTGGCACTCCACTGGTCACAGGCCTCCAATCTGAAAAGCAACCCTCCTCCACCACCCTCTGTCTTCTACCTTTGAGCCAGTTCTATATCCAAATGGCTAGTTCTCCCTTTATTCCATGAGATCTAACCTTGCAAACCAGTCTCTTTGGGGAACCTTGTTGAACACCATACAGATCACAGCTACCACTTTGCTCTCACTAATTATGTTCTTAAGTTGAATGAGTGGAAAGTGCCTGGAATATACAATATAACATGGATAAATGAAGATAACATGAAGTTATCCACTTCAGTAGGAAAAAAACGACTGGCACAGTATTATTTAAATGGTGATTTATTGGGAAATGTTGATGTACAAAGGGACCCGGTTGTCCTCATACAATGGTCAATGAAAGCAAGTACACAAGTTCAGCAAGCAATTAGGAAGGACTTCATTGCAAAAGAGATCGAGTACAGGAGCAAGTTTTGCTGCCAAGTACTTGGAGTTGGTGAGACCACATCTGGATTATTACAAGCAACGAAGAGCTTGTGTTAACCAGGACTCTAGTCACTGAAGTTTAGAAGAATGAGATGGGTCTCATTGAAACATAAAATTCTGTCAGGGTTGTATAGACTGGTTGCAGGGAAATACTAAAACTAAAATTGCTGGAAAAGCCAGCAAATCTGGCATCTGTGAACAGAAATCAGAGTAAACGTTTCAGGTCCGGTGATCCTTCCTCAAAGTTCTGAAACGTTAGCTGTGCTTTCTCTTCACAGATGCTGCCAGACCCATGAGCTTTTCAAGCAATTTCTATTTTTGTTTGTGATTTACAGCATCCACAGTTCTTTCAGTATTTACTGATTACAGGGATGATGATTACAGGGGTCATAATATAAGGGCTAAGCTATTTCAAGCTTAGCTGTGTTGAAATCTCTCACTCAGAGGGTGATGAATTTGTGGAATTCTCTCCCACAGAAGCCTGTGGAGGCCATGTCACTGACAATACTTAATAAATAGATGGATTTCTAGAAGGTGAAAGTGTCAGGAGAATGAGGAGAAAACAGGAGCATGGCATTGAGATAGAGGAATGACATTTATGCTACATGGTGGAATGGGTTGTTGGGTCAAATGGCCTACTCCTGCTTTTATTTTCGTTGTTCCTAAGTTTTTTCAAGATTTAGGAACTTGGGCTTAGAATTTATGAGCCAGAGACTGAACTACAGATACTGATGCATCAAGGAGGGGAAAGTTATCCGGATTCTTTGTATTGGGAGGCAGCCTTACCACTTATTTTTGGAGAGAAGGGAAGAGACAGGAGTGAAGGATAGCCCAGTTTTGCAAGCCTGGATGATTTTTTCACAATTTTAGTTAGGGAGACCATTGCCTGATAATGCTTTAGGTGGTCCAGCTTGGTCTAGAGGTGAATAGTTAAACCAATTACTCACCAAACACTTTAACATCTGAGTTTCTTAGAAAGAGCAAAATATACCAGGATGAACAATTTTGCTGAGAATGAGTAATAGTTCTTGTGAGACATGGTATTAAAGGTGCTGCAAAGGGTGTGCTTTAGAAAATTAATAGATGTTATGGTGAATTAAAGGTCAAAAACTAACTGAGAACGTGAAAGTAGCAATTGATTTACTAAGTTTTTTTTGCCCAATGTAGACACAGAATTAAGGTTTCTTGAGGGATGGAGTATGGGTAGATAGTATTACAAGGAAATAATCAGAGATTGCCTTCTCAGTGATTAAATGACAGAGGCTACTACTGCCTGAAACTGGAGAAATATCAAGCAGTCTGTAAACTGGAAGGTCACTCAGTGAAATACTTCCACCCCTTAAATCCCCTCACAGGTGCAAAACAAAATGACCAACTCACAGGAAGGAATGTACAAATTCTAGCAACATGATAATCATGTACCTCTCAAACCAAGACCAAATTTACATCAGGTCTTAAACATCTCATTGGTTTTAATATGAAGAAAATAATATCGATTGTCTTGACACTTCAGGGACAAAAGGCGGCTCAGGTGCCTGACAGGACAACAGTTTTAACTGCTTAGAAAATCAGAGTGACAAAACCAGAAGATAGAGCAAATTAGTTAGGGCAAAAGAGCAAATCATATACAGCTGGGAAAGACGCAGATGTTTCTCTTAGTAGGCTTGTTCAAATTAGTGCATTTTATGTTTGCAGTTTTAGACAATTAGATGCAAAAGGAAACTTAATTTAAAACAATTATACAAAAAAGTCAAAGGTGAAAGAAAAAAAATGCACCGACAAAAAATCTTTCCCCTGTTAAACAAGAGCAATAGGATTAATATAGACCTTTTATTTACATTGTCGTTGAGCTCCAGAACCACAAGGGAAATCACCTGGTTTTAAAATATCAATTTTTGGCACTGAAGATTGAAAACTACTTCAGTGATAGTCAACACATAATTCTAATATTGATATACTACTGTCGTCTTAACTGCACAAGAGAATTACAGGACCAAATCTCAACAAATCCTACTTATAAAATAGTAAATTTTAACATGATGAAATAAAATAAATAATCACACACTGTTAGTATACTAGTGTAGCACAAATTTTTTATGTCCATTGGTCTCAATGAAGTGTCTTTTAATTCCTAGAATCCCTACAGTGTGAAAACATCCCTACAGTTCACACTGACTCACTGGACAGCATCCCAGACTCACCCCCTCCACCCTATCCCTGTAATCTGCATTTCCCATGGCTAATCCACCTAACCTACATATCCCTGGACAATACAGGCAATTTAGCATGGCCAATGCATCTAAGCTGCACATCTTTGGACTGTGGGAGGAAACCAGAGCACTCAGAGAAAGCCCACACATGACATGGGGAGAATGTACAAACTCCACACAGTCAATCACCTGAGGCTGGATTCGAACCTGGGTCCCTGGTGCTGTGAAGCAGCAGTGCAAACCACCTGAGCAATTGTGCTGCCCCAATAACTTTATACAAATTGCTAATTTTGGTAGTGCAGCTTTACAACATAATCTTTTATACAGTGTTCAACTACACATATTATGAGTTGTTAATGTAACATACAAAGTTTATTTGACAATTCACTTCAAACGAGTCAAACAATACCTTTAGGCTTAAGTCTTTGTTTGGATCTCAAGCCAGAAGAGTTTGCAGTAGCTAAATTGATAGCTGTTGTGGAAAATGCCATGGACCCCAGTTCTGTCCTCCTCTGTCCAGCAGTCACCTCATTAGGCTCATCCAAATTTTCAGAACTCCCTGACCATTGTGCTCCTGCTGAAATCATAGACTGCAGCAGATCATTCATGGCTGGGATGGAAGTGAAAGAAAATAATTTAGCATGTTTCTTCCTTGAACATAAATATAAATTCACAACTCTTTTCTAAAATTCACATCATTTTGAGGCTGTACCTATAAAATCACCCAGTTACTCATGAAATGCTGAAAGGCTGCTTTGCCAACAAAACTCTTCAAAATCATTAAAAAATATGAAATTTATTTAATACATTGTCAAGAAGGAATGTCATGTATTTGTTGTTATGAAAAGCGCAATTTAAAGGCAAGGACAAAGAAGCAAGTTGTTAAAATGAAGTAAAAATATGCAGAGACATTAAGATAAAACCCAGGCAACTAGTTTTATTGGGCCAAAATGTGAAGTATTCCTAAATTACAACACAGATGAAATGACCAAAAATGTTTAAAGGAAAATAGTTTGACAATTTGTAAAGTAAAATGCTTAGAAGCTATTTCCTATTATCCTATTTCTCTTATCCCAATTTAACTCCATTTACCACTCTTCAGACCACTGACCCAACTGATCAAGATCGTTCTGTCATGTCTTGCTCTTTTATGATATTTTGATGTATAACATGGTGTCTTGGAAATTACTTTTTACTCTATTATTGGTACTTATTCAAACTATATATTAAATATTCAAAGAGAATATCAGCTTTTTATATAAAAAAAGCTGGTACTCTATGAGCATAAATTTCTGGTTTTTCAATTTTCCTGAAACCCTTCTTAAATTGTGACAGTATCAATACCTGTGATTGCCCTCAGCAAAATTCAATAATTCTGAAATTCCCACTGGAAAAATGCACAAAAATATTATAAATTAATGAAGCAAGCATAAAGTTGATAGTGTGTCATCTGCAAACTTGCTAACCATGCTTTCTATATTCTCATGTACATAATTTACATATATGACAAAGAAAATTGCTGATCCCAGGTCTCCAGTCTGAAAAACAACCCTTCACCATTACTCTCTCTCTCCCAACGTTAAGCTAATTTTGTGTCCAATTGCCAAGCTCACTCTGAATCCCATGCGATCTAATTTTATTAACTAGTCTACCATGCGGAACCTTATCAAAGGCTTTACTCAAGTCCAAATAAACAATTTCTACTGCTCCACCCTTGTCAATCTTCAATCAAGTTTGTGAGACACGATTTCCCTCGCACAAAACCATTCTGGCTATCCCCAATCATTCTTTGCCTCTCCAAATGCATATAAATCCTGTCTTTCAGAATCACTTCCAACAGCTTATCCACCAATGAAGTCAGGCTCACAGGCTTCTCCTTACATCCCTTCTTAAACAATACCACAACATTAGCCACTCTCCAGTCATTCGGCACCTAGCCCGTATTTATAGATGATACAAATATTTATTCTCCAAAGTACTGCTGAAGTTTAACTTTACTTAAAACTCTATTTTTGAGCATTGTAGATAGACACATTCTCTTAGTTCCTGGTAGAGCTTCTGCCTTGTTCCAGGACACACTATATAATTAAGCGACATTGACATCATCATTACATAATTATACTCCATTACCATTATACATTCTTCTGATGTTTCATTACTATAAAGGCAGTTTGGTCGGCTGTGGTGTGCTAATAACATTATCTTCTGTATTCACTAGATCATTGACAGTGATGAGGTTTTCTGCAGGTTCTTGTCAGCGATTGCACAATAAGTTATTTATTTTACCTTTCAAATGGGGCTAGATCTTCAAAGAGTCAAGGAGCTGGGATGTGGTGCAGCAGGAATTTAAAACCATACTCAAGGCAGTCATCTTGGTATTCCTATGCCTCTGGTAGGTGGGGTATAGGTGAAGTAGAGCGAAGGGAACAGGAAATTTAGTTGTCACAAATTAGCAGACTATCAAGCTCCTTAACAGCTTGTTAAAAAGTTCTGTCAGTTCAGAATATGAACTTTTAACAGTGAGCACAAAATGTCTCGAGACCAATCCTTCAATTTCTAAACAGTTACGTTTGTTAATAAATCAGGAAAACGTGCTACCAGTTTGGGCTGGATTCATGAGCCTGAGCTGGGGTGGGTGAGATCAAGGGCCAACTGGACTGACTGGTACGGTTGGAACCTAATATTCTATCTACATGAACTGTATTTTTGTCCAAATGATGGATGTCACCTTTATGCACCAACACTGTGATATTTCTATTAAGTAAAGCAAGTCGACCTCTCCTTTCTCCCTCTTTAACTTTTCTAAATATATCTAGAACATTCAACTCCCAGTCTTTATTTTTTTGCAATAATATCTTTGTAGTCATGAATATATTTGGTGCCACAAAATGTAAACTTGTTCCAGCTGTAGATGATTATTGATGCCTGCCCAATTTAGTTTACTTTCAGAGTCTACTGTGCACTATCAATTATCAAGATAATGTGAATGAAAATAATAGGTTAGTGCAAGAAATATCATGAGAATGATCAGTTTTAGCATGATGCACAGGCACTACTGACTAGTTGACACAGATGCATGACAGAAATAGTGGGGATTAACATGACAGGAGAAGAATTTTAGTAATATTGACTCTTACAGTAACTGGACACATATGTAACAAATATATTACATATTTAAATACTACAGTCAGTGGGAGAAACATGAAGTGACTTAAGTAGTGCTAAAGTTCTTCTGTTTATAAACAAGTTACTCTCTGTTTCAGGAGTCAAAGTATCAGCGAAGCCATATGAGACAGTTTATATCCCTTGTAATGATACTGGTTGAGGTTCCTTTGGTTTTGGCTTGAAGGTGCAGCATGGTGGCTCAATGGTTAGCACTGCTACCTCACAGCACCAGGGACCCAGGTTCGATTCCAGCCTCGAGTGACTGTCTGTGTTGCGTTTGCACATTCTCCCCATGTCTGCGTGGGTTTCGTCTGGGTGCTCCAGTTTCCTCACAATCCAAAGACGTGCACATTAGGTGAATTGGCTGCGCTAAATTGTCCAAAGTATTCAAGGATGTGTAGGTTAGGTGCATTAGTCAGGGGTTAAATATAGGAGCATGAGTCTGAGCAAGTTACTCTCCGAAGAGTCGGTGTGGACTTGATGGGTTGAGGGCCTGTTCCCATGTTGTAGGGTTTCTAATTCTAAAAAGGTGGCAGAGGTTGAATAATCTGCCACAGCTTCTGTAAGTTAGCTCTGCTCCAGCAGGGACCTGTTGACGGTGAGGTGAAGCATTGCAGTGAGATAGATCAAGAACATCGTTGGGGCGATGATGGAGTCATGCCTGACACTGGTCCAAAAAGGGAATGGGTTAATGGCAGAGCCATTTGTCATTACCACAGCTGCCATGTCATTGTGAAGCAGGTGAAGGATGTTGATAAACTTTATGGTGCAACCAAAGTGGAACAGGATGCTCCATAATGCTTCCCAATTGATGGTGTCAAAGGCCTTTGTAAGGTTGAAGGAAGTCATGTACAGGGGTAGGTTCTTTTTTCTGCATTGTTCCTGCAGCTGTTGCATAGTGAAAACCATGTCCTTCGTGGCCAAAAGCCACACAGACTCTGGTAGGAGTTCCTCAGCCACAGGGAGGATATGACTGAGGTGGTGCTTGGCGATGATTTTTCCAGTGATCGACATCAGGGAGATTCCCCTGTAGTTATCACAGTCATAACTCTTCACTTTTTTGAAAATACTCATGACAGTAACATCTTGGAGCTCTCCTAGGATGCTGTCTATTCAGATAAGGCAGACAAGAGCATGTAGCTGCAGCAGGAGCTTTTTGCCTCTGCAAAAGTCACCCAAACCAGTGTCAGAGCTGCAGTGCACAATACTGTAATTATATCAGCCTCCACCATTTCCTCTGGCAACTTATTCCATACACACAATACCCTTTGTGAAAAAGTTGCTCCTTAAATCCCTTTTAAATTTAAAATTGGTATGATTTACAACTCAGAAATGCTAAAGACTAGGAACCATACTTTTTGAATGACTAACAAATAAGGCTACTGGGTACATAATTTGATTAGCAGTATTTTGTCACTTCAACAGCTGGAAAATAAATCAATAAAGACATTATTCTGAGAAAATGCATAATCAGTAATTGCAGACCAAACAAATGTGACTGCAAATGGAAGAAAAGGAATCTGAAGAAAGATATGGAAAAACAATGAGCTCTGCAAATCACATTGAAGTAAGTGGAGGTCAAAAAGGTTGAAAATCTGTATTTGCAGAAATAGTTTAAAAAAGGGTTGTCAAGTGGATAAGAAAAGCCTTGAATATAATGGCAACAGATTGTAAAGCATGCAAATCTTCAAAGGAAGGTGACAATTAAAAATGGTGCAGGTGTTGGACAGGGGGTGGACAAAGTCATAAGTGGCACGACACCAGGTTATAGTCCAACAGATTTAAATGGAAATCACAGGCTTCACCTGACGAAGGAGGAGCACTCCAAATGTTTGTGATTTCAAACAAACCTTTTGGACTATAAACTTGGTGATGTGAGACTTCTGGCTTAAAGAGTGGATATGCATTACAGAATTAATTTGTTGGAATATTACTTCCTGCAAATATTTACATGAAGGACAAAAGAAACACAGCATCTCTAAACACAGAAAATTAGTGATTGCAGCATTTGCTTTGTGATGTTCACCAATGACAGAAAGGGACTATAAAGGGATGAAGAAATGCGAACATGTTCCACTAATCAGTAATTTTAGAGAGTAGATGCTTTGTACAGAAACCTACAAGGGCTGTCTAGTCAGGAAATCTTTTGAAGGTGAGTGGATAGTATTAAAACAAGTAATTGAATCATACTATTAAAATTGGGAGATATAAAACTGACAGAACCTTGTCACAGTGAGACAATGAAACCTTAAAAGATGATATTCAATTTGATCTGGGACAGAAATTTCAGGTCTCAACAAAGTTGAGAATGGAGATGAATGGTGCCTGAAAATACCAGCTGGGATGAAACTAAGTATAAGGAGGGTGGGTTCAGAGCCCAACAGAGCTGCCAAATAAATTTATTGACAGCCTTCTTAAGGCAGTTGAAGGAAGCTAATTTAGATTTTTCAGTCAGACTCCAGTTTCCTGATCCTATGGGGTCAGTTTAATTGAGTTGTGCATTCGGCAGCAGGTGTGCCAGTGCTCCAAGCAGGCCAATAGGCCTTCCATGCCTGCATGCGGGTACAAAGGTCATTGTTTAGAGGATTCTGCCCTTTCATCCTCCCAATGCTGTTTTTCTATTGAATATTTTGAAAAGTTGATGAGAACATCTTTATATTGAAGCACCATCATAGTTATTTACATTTTATTGCAGTCTGCTGCTCCTGTCAAGCTGGAAACTCTGTGATTGGCATTCCTGCATTGAGTGACTGGTTGCTGCTGTTAAATAGGCAGAGATTCCAGGGTAATTTGTTGGATTTTGGCTGGGACATCAGTGAAAATGACATTTTTCCCTCAGGCTCAGATCCCACACCTGATAAACCTCTAACTTCTGTTTAGACCCCCCAAAGCGAAACTTCAATTCCTGGTATTTGTTTAATGGACCAGAAAATGTATAAGAAATTGCATGTAGTAACCAACAAATGAGAAAATGTTTAACATGATTTGAAATTTGATAATTCCCAAAAATGAGAATCAGGTACATAATTTTAAAGAGGCTAATTTGATTAGATTAGATTAGATTAGATTACATTACAGTGTGGAAACAGGCCCTTCGGCCCAACAAGTCCACACCGACCCGCCGAAGCGCAACCCATCCATACCCCTACATTTACCCATTACCTAACACTACAGGCAATTTAGCATGGCCAATTCACCTGACCTGCACATCTTTTGTGATTGTGGGAGGAAACCGGAGCACCCGGAGGAAACCTACGCAGACACAAGGAGAATGTGCAAACTCCACACAGTCAGTCGCCTGAGGCGGGAATTGAACCCGGGTCTCAGGCGCTGTGAGGCAGCAGTGCTAACTACTGTGCCACCGTGCCGCCCACTTTTATTTTACCCCTTACCTAACACTACGGGCAATTTAGTATGGCCAATTCACCTGACCCTGCACATCTTTGGACTCTGGGTGGAAACCAGAGCACCCGGAGGAAACCCTCTGTATTAAATAATACAAATATATCAAATAAATCAGAAGAGATTATTCAATGGAACTAAGTGAAGGACCTTTAAAGGCAGAACGTGATATGCAGGATACAAACATTCCCAGAAATATCTGGGTCAGATTTATTTGCAAGCATAACTTTAAATAGGTTGATAAATGAACTAAATGGAAGATAAAGAAGAAACTGACTTGATAAATCTGTAACCAAGTTAAGAATTGGGACTTACTGAGAGGAATATCAGAAAATGCACAAAACAAAGAGTGCTTGGAAAAAATGCATAATGGAAGATTTATTTATTTATTCATTTGTGGGATGTAGGCATTGCTGGCTTGTCAGCATTTATTCCCCATCCCTAGTTGCCCTTAAAAAGGTAGTGATGAGCTGCCTTCTTGAACTGCGGCAGTCCACTTGCTGTGGGTTGACCTAATATGCCATTTGGGAGGGAATTCCAGGATTTTGATCTAGTGACAGCAAAGGAACAATGGAGTATATTTCCACATCAGGATCATGAGTGGCTTGGAGGAGAACTTGAAAGTGGTAGCGTTTCCATAAATATCTGCTGCCGTTTTCCTTCTAGATGGAAGTAGTTGTCGTTTTGGAAGTTGCTGTCTGAGGAACTTTGATGAATTTCTGCAGTGCACCTTGTAGATAATACACTGCTGCTACAGACTGTCGGCGGAGGTGAGGGGGAAGTGGATACTTGTGGAATTAATGCCAATCAAGTGGGCTGCTTTGTCCTAGATGGTGTCAAGCTTCTTGAGTGTTGTTGGAGCTGCACTCACAGAAGCAAGCATGACAATAATGAGAAATTCACAGTCCAAAAAGTAGAAGTCAGAGAATAGGTCTGAAGAGAAAAGAAACATATCCATATAGCAATTTTCACAATCTCCAGACATCCAAAATCACTTGACAAATAATTAATTGTATTTTGAAATATAGTCACTATTGTATCCAGAAAATGTGGCAGACAATGTGTGCATAAAAACCATGTAATAACATGTAAAACCATAAAAATAATGTAAGAATAATCTGAAGCATGATGCGGGTGAGAAATGCTTTACCAGGACATTACGAAAAAGTCTAAAATAAAACAAATAACCACAGATGGTGGAGATCTGAAACAAACTAAAACAGAAATATCTGGAGAAACTTGGCTGGTCTGGCTGCATCTCTGAAGAGAAAAGAGTGTTAACATTTCGAGGCCAATGAGCTTCCAGTTCCCCACCACTTCAACACACTGTGTTCCCATGCCAGCTGTCTCAGGTCTCCTGTAGTGGTCCAGTAAAGTTCAACACAAGCTGGAAGAACAACATGTAATCTTCCACTTGGGGACTTTATAGCCTTCTGGAACAATTCGGAGTTTAAGAATTTTAGAGCATGATCACTCCCTTCCATATCTATAACTCAACCCTGCACTATAGCTGCTGTCATGACATAAGTGGACTCTACTGATCTGCCTGACCTGCTGCGCTTTTCCAGCGACACATTTTCAGTTCTACTGAAAGAAACCCATTTTCTAACACTACTATGCCCCCATTATCACTTATCTACCCTCTCTTCTTCCCTGCCTTACTATCAACAATCCCAAAAACAATTTTTCTGCCCTACCTCGTCATCAGTATAATGCTACCTTTACCTAGCTACTGTCTGTTCTAAAGGGTCACTAGACTCGAAATATTAACAGTTTTTTCTTCACAGATGCTGCTAGGCCTGCTGAGTTTCTCCAACAATTTCTGTGTTTGCTTCATTAAGAAAAACCCACTTGCTTTTCCTCAGAGTGCCACGATACCATTGAGACTGCCGACTGATCCTCAATTTGACATTGCTGAAGGAGTGTCACATTGTAACGTCAGCCTCGATTTTGTGATCAATTGTTGAATCCATAACCCTCTGTCTTAACATTCAAGAACGCTACCTACTGAGAAACAGCTCACAGGTGAGCACAAAATGCTAAACTGAATGACTACATCATCTAAATAGACAGAATACATGAGAAAACTGTCCCATGTCATTTAAAATGAATAACTTCATTAAGTATTAAACTTGACTCAGTGATAGCATTCTCTGACAGAATATTGCCCACATCTCTGACTCCTGTTATTTAGTGAAATGTGGGACAGAAGTCTGTATAATAAGAATTATTCATTCATTTTGATTTTCTCCAATCTATTATATCCTACAAGAGACAGGACAAAACGCCAGCAATTATGAGGCATTGAATCTGGTTACTGTGTCAGTCATAGCTAAAAAGCTGGAGATATATTGATACAGTGCAAATTGGGCATGACACTTGCAGATTAGGAGGTCTAAGGCTGACGTAAAATGTCTGGACGTTTAACGAGAGTCCTTTGTCTCAGGGTGTCCTGCTGGATGAGTAATGGAGAGTCGGATGCTGAACAGCATAAGAGGTTGGTTATATTTTGGGTAGAACATGTCATGGACAACATATTCACTATTGCTTGCCAGATAAGAGTACCACTGTTTCAATATCCAGGTGCCCAAGCTCTGGGAGTGAAGTTTCCTTGTCATTTTCTCTGTTTCCCTTCTGAGCATGATGTTTCAGGTATTCCTGATCTCATCTGGAGCTTTCAGATCTCTCCACATGTTCACATGTATCACTAACACCTCGAGATATGCACTGATCATTCTGTATACTTTTGCACCCTGATATTCAGTTAGCACAAATTCCAATTGCAGCAAATATTTTGTGGAACCTTCCTTCAAGAGGAATTTGACTGTAGGGTGGCATGATGGTTCAGTGGTTAGCACTGCTGCCTCACAGGCGTGGGTAACTGAATTTGATTCCACCCACGGGTGACTGACAGTGTGGAGTTTGCACATTCTGCGTGGGTTTCCTCTGGGTGTTCCGGTTTTCTCACACAGTCCAAAAGACATGCAAGTTAGCTGGATTGACCATGCTAAATTGTCCATAGTGTCCAGGGATGTGCAGACTAGGTGAAATATCCATGGGATGCTGGGTTACAGAGACAGGGTTGGGTGTGGGGTTCTGGGTGGGATGCTCTTCGAAGGGTTGGTGAGAACTTGATGCCAATGGTTTGCCTCCACACTGTAGAGATTCTATGATTTTCAAAGATCAAGCTGCATGTACCAAATGTCTGCACCATTTATTATGTTTCCTATCATGTGCAGAGCCCTATGGTTTTGTTAAGGAAACAGGCTGGAGGGCAACTTGCTGCTAACATCATTGGGAAGTGGTGGTACATGAGTTTTGTTTTTGCTTATGTAAATCTGGATGTGTGAGGGCGTACCACAAATTGTGAAACAATTGCACGTTTCTAAAGTCAGGGTTAATGATTTTCTTGCTCTTTCTATTTCAGTGATAATTCTTTAATCTGGTTAAATGAAACACTGTTACATATTCAGGTTCAAGATCCCATGTTACAGGACGCAGCGCTGTTTTTAATAACTCATCATCACAAACCATAGTGCAAGCGGCCACATGAAATCTCTGGAGAGGAGTTAAGTGTAATTAATGGTTAATATTGTTTGTTCATTATTGACCACAAAATCAGGGTAATATACTTCACATATCAAAACATTATAACAGTTAACTCAGTGGAAGGAAATTTCCTAGTACCCCAAATAAAATTTACAAACTGAGTTGGTACTGTTGTACAAAATTTACTGCATCTATTAGGGAATATTTTAGGATAAAAATGCTAATAGTTCATCCCTTAAACATCTTTATTTATAAATGATTAATGCAGAACTAATTGAAACTCACAGAAGCAGAACATCAATTAATTAATTCATAATTTTGTATCTAGGTTAAAATTACAGAAATTCTTAGTGCAGATTTTGCATAATGTCTCCCAACTTTATTATCTGGAATGAAAGCTGCCTATCATGTAGAGCTCTTTGGCAATGTTAAGGTAGCAGAATGGAGGGGAAATTGCTGCTAATTTCATGCCCTGAAGCTTGAAATCTGGTTTGAAAACAATACTGGATTATTGATTCTTTAGAATTAATTATATCAATATTCTTTCAATCAACTAATAGACAGAATCTGTTTTCACGTGCAATTTTTATGTACTGTTCCATAATAATGCTACAATAAGGAATTATTTGTAAATATTTTTGACATTTGTACATATCCTACATATAAATGCATACATATTTTCATGATAATGACATACAAGATGAAGTCTAGTTTAAATATGGTGTTAGAACAAAAGTATAAACAAAGGGACATACAAAGGAAAGCATAGGGAATAATTAATAAAGGTTAAGTGATGAAAGCTACCACAACCATTTGAGAAATTGAATTGAGTCTTACACATGGAGCGGCGATACAGGGCCTTCATTTTGTCTTTATCCTTTGGTCTGTTCCTCATAAAGGGCAGCCTTTTCAGTGCAGCCACTTTTATTTCACAGCATGTGACAGAAAGGAAATTGGTAAGTGAAAACAAAGAAGAGGGAGGGAAAACAGATGGAATTTAAATGCTGAAACTAGAGACAGTAACAAACATGCTTAAGTTTCAGCTGTTCATTCTGATTATTACTAATATACAAACGTTACAATGAACAGTACATATTCTATTGAACGGAAGTTTCTATAACATTTGAAGAACCGTACAAAAAAAAGGTTGCATACAGGTCCTTATATATTAGTACTAAATATTCACAAAAGTAAACAACCATGATCTTAAGGTAATGGGCTGGATTTTCCATTTTTAGACAAAGTATTATTTTTGGGAAGTTTCATGGCAGGTGTCCCAACATGGCTTCGAACTTTTCTCAAGCTATTTTCCAGTCCTCACCTCATTAATTATGCAACTGGCCTCTTTTGTCTAAATTGAAGAGTGAATTTCCCAGCACTAGCAAAAGTTTCTGGTGTACAGGCTGCTGGCACCATAATTCAAGATCAGCTGTACTCCATTTCAGGTGCTGCAAGCCAATTACCACATACACAGTCTCCTTGACAAACCAAAATGTTTCAGAAAGGTAAGCTGCCAACACACTTTCCAGATAGGGTCCTGGAGGACAGGATGGTTGAGGGGAGGGTCATATTACCCAGTGGAACACCAGAGGAGCCCACAGCATGTCTGAAAGAATGCACAACAGTCTAGAAAAAGATCAATGGTCTTCACTCCGACAACATGTTTTCTCTGCGACCACTCACTCTGCTGCTGCACACAAACCTCATCATCGCTCATAGACCACTAGCCACACTATTACACATAGCATGTGCAGTCAATAGCTCTTAACCACATCATCTTCCACAACCACCAACTCTTCCTGGCTATAAAAAAATTGCAATCCACAGGGGTTGGAAACTTCCAAATGAGTGCAAAAGCGAATTAGCACTAAGAAATTAAGCTGTCATAAGATGTACCCTATGTAGTTGCATGAGATGGCTATGTCCCCCTGCATGTCAAGTGACTTGGCAGGAGCATGCAAGTCAAAAGGTGTCCCTCAGCTCCAAAGCCTTGAAAGGCTGAAGTGGATTGTAAATTGATCGTAGATCAGCTATGATAATGTAGAGAAGCTGGTAGTTGCTAATGCTGACCATGGTGGATAAAAGGTGGAGAAGGACTCTGTCAAAGGTGCACTCAAAAACATATTAATGAAGGGATGCTTAAATGAAGGCCCAGAGAAGCAAGTGGCAAGCTCCTTCAACAGATAACCACTGATATTCATGCCAGGGATTGTTATCATTTAGTTTCTTGGGAGACATTGGGAAAATTGCAACTTGCATAGAAATGAGGTGTACTAATTGGATATGAATACATAGAAATAAGGTAGTTGCCACTTATCAATGAGACTTGAATCTCAATGTTTAAATCATAATGGGAAATTCTTTTCTCAGCTTCAAACATAATTTTTTTGATCCTCAATATATTTTCTCACATTCTGCCATTGTCCATGTCACTCAAGGCTTGGGAAAACTATGTCCAATGTTTTAATAAAAGCTTACCATTGAGAGTTTATTGAACCTTTAAAAATACAAGCATTTAATTACAAAGTTTTAAAGAACAATGAACATATAGAATCAGTTTACAATCAAAATTCTTACATTTATGCTGCTGAAATTTTACTTAAGAATTTAACACTAAAACAAAACAATTTTGATCCATTATTCTTTTTACAATTCACATATGGATCTTTGTTTTATCATCATGGTAAATTATATTTTTTCTTTGAAACAGTATCAAATAGGTGTATACTCACTGCTGCTCTTTTTCATTGTCTGACCATCTTCAAGAGAGTTAGAACCCACAGAAGAGCTATCTTGACTATCTTGATGAGGCAACTGAAGGAATCCATCACTTGATTCTGACCTGGTTGGAGTGCTTGAGAGAGATTTGATGCGTTCTCGGTTTCCCTCCTTTTTGTGTTTTATTAATTTCTTCATCTTTATTGCAATCCAATTCCCCCGTCTGGAAGAAAGGAGTGGATCTCTGCATCAATAGTAGCCATAATCAGATGTGTAAAGAGGCAAACAATAAATTATTCATGAACTATCCCTCCACATTGTAACTTGTGTTTTACTACAACGTTCAAATTATATATCCAAAATACATTTAAATCATTTGAATATTACAAGTAAAAAAAATCAAATTAGTAATTTTATACATAGCTAAATTGTATAAAATGAATGCATCAATTGAAATCACATTTTTAAAAAGAATATTTCATTTACAGCAAATAAATTTTGTTCATACCTTCGAGGTGGAGATGGTTCGTAAAATTTATACTGATCCATAATCTTCTCTTCAAGTTTCTCCTTCTGTCGTCGAAGTTCATTCAATTTATCACTAAGACAGAAAGACAAAATGATGATTCCTAATTTTGTTTTTTATTTGTATACAATCGTTCAAAGATCTTATTTAAAAGACCTCACTCCACTTACGCAAAACATATTGCTTTTCTAACAAAATTTCAAATGAACTTTTTGTTCATTTATCGAAGTTTGAAAATGTCTGAGCATGGAAACATCCAAGGAGGAGGTAAGAGTAAGAAGAATGGTTTTACGCAATGTTCCCTCTAAGCTTAGTCAGTGTGTCACCGTGCAGCAATTGGATAGCATTCGAAATACCATTTGTTGCCAGTCAAAAAACTGAGCTTATGAATTTCAGCAAGGGTGATACCAGGTATGCAGACCATACATTCCAATGAGCCACTGCTCATATCAAATATGTTCCTCTAATTGTTCATAATAGGCAGAGTACAGATTCAGTCAGTCCATGCTTGCAGAATCTGAAGCAAACTATTCATTGTCAGTTGTGATTCTGCAACTAGGCAGCACTTGCTTAACAATCCTGAATACACAAATAACTTTGCGAACAAATTTAAGATAATTAATCAAGCTTGTAATGCAACTCAATACTTGAATTTATGTCATTTCTTATGTCAGGATGTATGAAGAAATGGAAGATGTTGAAGCCTTTTGCATTTTCTGAATTACCCAGAAATGTGAGGAGTCCCGTTGCTTTCTCCGTAATAATGCTTTGGCCAGAGTTCATCCTGCCCCCTGTAAAAACGCCATCCCATTCTCCCAATTCCTTCGACTCCGCCGCATCTGCTCCCAGGAGGACCAGTTCCAAAAACGCACAACCCAGATGGCCTCCTTCTTCAAGGACCGCAATTTCCCCCCCAACGTGGTCGACGATGCCCTCCACCGCATCTCTCCCACTTCCCGATCCTCCGCCCTTGAACCCCGCCCCTCCAACCGCCACCAGGACAAAACCCCACTGGTCCTCACCTACCACCCCACCAATCCCCATGTACAGCGCAACATTAGTTCCACTTTGCCTTTTCTTTGTCTATGTATTATTGCTGGAAATGTGTTGCTGGAAAAGCGCAGCAGGTCAGGCAGCATCCAGGGAACAGGAGAATTGACGTTTCGGGCATAAGCCCTTCTTCTGGAATGAGGACAGTTTGTCCAGCAGGCTAAGATAAAAGGTAGGGAGGAGGGACTTGGGGGAGGGGCGTTGGAAATGTGATAGGTGGAAAGAGGTCAAGGTGAGGGTGATAGGCCAGACTGGGGTGGGGGCAGAGAGGTGGGGAAGAAGATTGCAGGTTAGGAAGGCGGTGCTGAGTTCGATGGATTTGACTGAGACAAGGTATTTCCCCTCCCCCCACCTTGTCTCAGTCAAATCCATCGAATTCAGCACCGCCTTCCTAACCTGCAATCTTCTTCCCGACCTCTCCGCCCCCACTCCCGTCTGACCTATCACCCTCACCTTGACCTCTTTCCACCTATCACATTTCCGACGCCCCTCCCCCGACGCCCCTCCCCCAACCTTTTATCTTAGCCTGCTGGACAAACTTTCCTCATTCCTGAAGAAGGGCTTATGCCCGAAACGTCAATTCTCCTGTTCCCTGGATGCTGCCTGACCTGCTGCGCTTTTCCAGCAACACATTTTCAGGGGAGTTAGAGTTGTTAACTAATCACCATCCCTATTCTTCTTTATATAAATTGTTGTAACCATTTCAAACTTAACATAATTTTGTTTATCCAGATGAATGCAAAACAAAAAGTGTTAGCAACAGGTCTCTTTTTCAGAAATATTTAAGCCTGTACTACCATACAGCAGCAAAAAAATTCCACAACTCAGCTCTTTCATCATAGTCCTGTAGACTCCTCTGGTTCAAATATTCACCTTATTTTTCCCTTAAAAGATGCAATGACCTCTACCTCAACTGTTTTCTGTGGTGACAATTCCATGCTTTAAACTCATGCAAATTCTGATTAACAGTGCTTTCCGTGATGATTGCAAGACAATAAGAACCCCTCCCCCCGCAATGCCGACAATAAATATTTTGAAGAGTCAGAATGTGGTAGATAGCCAAGCTTAAGGAAATTCTGGATTGCATTTTAGAAATGTATCAAAATCAATATAGTAGAGGAAATCTATCTTATCTTCCAGTGCTGATGATGAGACATTGGTTGCATCTTTCCATATCCTGGCTAAGTATAATTTTTGTCAAGATTTGTGGAGGGTTTTTCTCTGCAAGGCTAAGCACATTTTCTTGCACAACTTTCCCAAACTTGCCTCATTAACTACCCATAAGAATTAACTTTATTGTCATATGTACTCAAAAGAGTAGAGTGAAAAGTGCGCAAGTTGCCGCTTATGGTACCATCATAGGTACAAAGGTCCCAAGATATAGCTTTTTAGATTACAGTTCTTGGAAAAATAGAGGAGTTAAAAAATGTCCAGCATTGCAGATTTAGGAATAAATTATAACATGGAGAAAGAAAAATTACAGAGAAACAGTTTTCTGACCCAGTCCATATTGGCACCACGGCCCCAGTCCGCACTGGGCTTTGCTCCAGATCACACCTGGCTTCGCCTCAGGACTCATGAGACCAGGAGATTGACCTAGTATCAACTTGAAACTGGAATTTCACACTGAGGCCACGCGGGACCGAAGACTGCCACAGACTGTCAAAGGAACACCACGCTGGGCTGCTGGAAGGTTGGCACACCAGGCCGGGCTAAGAGATCACCATGCTGGCCGAGAGACCGCCTTGTTGGGTCTGTGCTAAGGCCAGGAGTTCCAAGGCTGAGAATTCCAAGGCCATGAGGTCAAGGAGTGAGTCATACAGTCATAGCGATATACAGCACGGAAACAGACCCTTCGGTCTAACTCGTCCATACAACCAGATATCCAAACCCAATCTAGTCTAGGTCTGGACTCCCCCACCCCAGGGGAAAGGCCTTGTCTATTTACTCTATCCATGTCCCTCATGAGTTTATAAACCTCCAGAAGGTCACCCCTCACCCTCCAATGCTTCAGGGAAAACAGCCCCAGTCTATTCAACCTCTCCCTATAGCTCAAATCCTCCAACCCTGGCAACATCTTTGTAAATCTTTTCTGGACCCTTTCAGGTTTCACAACATCCTTCCAATAGAAAGGTGACCAAAACTGCATGCAATATTCCAACAGTGGCCTAACCAATGTCCCATACAACCTCAACATGACCTCACAAATCCTATACTCAATATTCTGACCAATAAAGGAAAGCATACCAATGCCTTCTTCACTTTCCTATCTATCTGCGACTGTACTTTCAAGGAGCTACGACCCTGCACCCCGAGGTCTCTTTGTTCAGCACCACTCCCTAGCAACTTAGCAATAAGTGTATAAGTCCTGCTAAGATTTGCTTTCCTAAAATGCTGCACCTTATATTTATTGAAATTAAATTCCATCTGCCACTCCTCAGCCTACTGGCTCATCTGATCAAGATCCCGTTGCTATCCGAGGTAACTTTCTTTGCTGTCCACTACATCTCTAATTTGTCATCTGCAAACTTACTAACTATACCTCTTATGCTCACATCCAAATCATTTATATGAAAGATGAAAAGTAGTAGACCCAGCACCAATTCTTGTGGCACTCCACTGGTCGCAGGCCTCCAGTCTGAATAACAACCCTCCACTACCACCCTCTGTCTTCTACCTTTGAGCCAGTTCTGTATCCAAATGGCTAGTTCTCCCCGTATTCCATGAGCTCTAACCTTGCTAATCAGTGTCCCATGAAGAATCTTGTCGAACACCTACTGAAGTCCATATAGATTACGTCTACTGCTCTGCCCTCATCAATCCTCTTTGTTACATCTTCAAAAAACTCAATCAAGTTTGTGAGACATCATTTCCCACACATGGCCATGCTGACTATCCCTAATCAGTCCTTGTCTTTCCAAATACATGTACATCCTGTCCCTCAGGATTCCTTCCAACAACTTGCCCACCACTGACGTCAGGTTCACTGGTCTATAATACCCTGGCTTGTCCTGACCACCTTTCTTAAATAGTGGCATCACGTTAGCCAACCTCCAGTCTTCTGGCACCTCACCTGTGATTATCGATGATACAAATATCTGAGCAAGGGGCCCAGCAATCACTTCCCTAGCTTCCCACAGAGTTCTAGGGTACACCTGATCAGGTCCTAGGGGTATATGGACTTGTATGTGTTTCAAGAAACCCAGCACTTCCTCCTCTGTAATATGGACATTTTTCAAGATGTCACTATCTATTTCACCATATTCTACATCTTCCATGTCCTTTTCCACAGTAAATACTGATGCAAATATTGGTTTAGTATCTTCCCTATCTCCTGTGGTTCCACATAAAGGTTGCCTTGCTGATTTTTGTGGTGTCCTATTCTCTTCCTGGTTAGATAAAAAGACAAAAGAAGAAAAAGAGAACAAAAGAAATAGGAATCGATGGAGCTGATGAGATCTGGCTGAAGTGTCCTACTCTGCTGTATCTTACTCCTAAGGCACTCTCTTTCCTACTTGCTGTAGCCAGAAGCACTTACAACTTCTGGGATGTACTGACATCCCTGGTGCCAGGACCATATGTAAAAGTCCACTGTTCCTTGTCCAGTGCTGGCAGTCATGAACTGTGGTTGTAGACATTTGCTGTGGACATAGCAGACAGAGGAAATTGGTCCCCAATTTTGCTAATAGGGAGCTGGAAGTCTTGGTGGACAGGGTCCAACAGAGCAGACTACGAGCAAAGGAGATTCTGCCAATCTGGTCTGAATTTGCAATAGGCGAAACTCAGGACTGTAGGTGCTGGAGATTCAGATTCAAAAAGTGTGGTGCTGGAAAAGCAAAGCAGGTCAGACAGCGTCCAGGAAGCAGGACAGTCAATGTTTTGGCTATAAACCCTTCATCAGGAATGTGTGGGGGCGGAAGGGCTGAGACATAAATAGGAGGGTAGGGTAGGGTGGGGATGGGGTGGGGGTGGGAGTGGGGGTGGGAGCGGGACCTCTGGGAGATGAGTGGAGGGGAGATTTGGAAACTAGTGAAGCCCGATGTTGATGCCATGAGGTTGGAGGGTCCCAAGGCAGAAGGTGAGACGTTTATCCTCGAGTCATCGGTTGGGTTGAATTGGATTTGGCATTGGAAGAGGCAAGCCCTTGGAAAAATGGGAGAGGAAGTTGGATTGATTGGCCACAGGGTGATTTGGTGCGTGTGCCTGAGAGATGTCTTACCGATGTACAGGAGACCACATCAAGAGCAACGGACACAGTAGATGAGGTGGGTGGATGTGTAGGAAAATCTTTGCTCGATGTGAAAAGATCTTTGGACAGAGGTGAGGGGGGGGGGGAAGGTGTGGGCACAGGTTTTACACCTCTTGTGGCAGCAAGGGAAGGTGCCGGGTGTGCAGGAAGGTTGGTGGGGGTGCGTGGACCTAACGAGGGAGTCACGGAGGGAATGGTCTTTGTGAAACGCAGATCAGGATGGGGATAGAAATATATCTCTGATGGTGGGGTCTGATTTTAGGTAGTGGAAATAGCAGAGGAAAATGTGCTGTTACCGGAGATTAGTGGGATGGAAGGTGAGGAGTGGGAGGTTCTATCCTTTTGTGACTGGAGGGGTGGGATTCAAGGACAGAGGTGGGCTGGAAGGCAATGTTGATCATGTGGGAGGGGAAATTGTGGTCCATGAAATAGGAGGCTATCTGGGAGTCCGGGAATGGAACCGCTCCTCCTGGGAGCAGATACGGCAGAGGTGGAGGAATTGGGAGTAGAGGATTGTGTTTTACAAGGGTATGGGAGTGGGAGGGGCTGTAGTCAAGGTAACTGTGGGAGTCAGTGGGTTCGAAATAGATGTCCGTGTCGAGTCAGTTGCCAGAGATAGAGACAGAGAGGTCCAGGAAGGGGGGAGAGCTGTCCAAGATGGTCCAGATGAATTTAAGGTCTGGATGGAAGGTGTTAGTGAAGTTGATGAACTGTTAAATCTTCTCTTGGGAGTGCAAGGTGGCACTGATACCGTCATCGTGTAGTGGAATAAAAGGTGGAGAATAGTACCAATGTAATTACGGAAGACGGACTGTTCCACGTAACATATGAAGAGACAGTCATAGCTGGGGCCCATGCGGGCGTCCGTGGCTATCCCTTTGGTCTGAAGCAAGTGGGAGGATTCGAAGGAGAAGTTGTTGAGGGTGAGGACCAGTTCTGCCAATTGAATGAGTGTGTCGGCGAAGGGGTACTGGCTAGTTCGGTGGGAGAGGAAGAAACAGAGGGCGTGAAGGCCTTCACCATGGCAGACAGACTGGATGCCCATGGTGAAGATCAGGTGTTGGGAGCCAGAGAAGGCAAATCACACCATATCTTAAATGGTGAGAGGTTGAAAAGTGTAGATATGCAAAAGTGTAGATATGTATATCCTTTAAGTTCTTGGAAGAACATGCTGATGCAGCAAGATACTAGGAAGACTCACGGAATGTTGGCCTTTATCGCAAGAGGATTTGAGTACAGGAGGAGTGAATCTTGCTTCAATTATATAGGAGTTCAGTTAGACTGCACCTGGAGTACTGTATGCAGTTTTGGTCTCCTTATCTCAGGAAAGATATTACTGCCATGGAGAAGGCGCAACCAAGGTTCACCTGACTTGGTCTCAGAATTGCTGTTCGAAGAGAGGAAATTTGGCCAACTGGACCCACATTCTGCAGAGAATCAACGATAAATAGTGATCCTATTCATATTGTAAAATACTGGATGGGATTGAAAGGGTAGACTTTGGTAAGATATGTCTCCTAGTTGAGACATCTAGAATCAGAGGGCACAAGTTAAAAATAAGGAGTATTCCATTTAGGACTGAGGTGAAGAGATTATTTTTCACTCAGTGTGGCGAATCTTTGGAATTCTCTATCCAAGAGGCTTGTGGAAGCTCAGACTTTAAATATATTTAAAATAGAGTCATAGAGATGTACAGCATTGAAACAGACCCTTTGGTCCAACTTGCCCATGCCAACCAGACATCTTACATTAATCTAGTCCCATTTGCCAGCACTTGGTCCATATCCCTCTAAACCCTTCCTATTCATATACCCATCCAGATGCCTTTTAAATGTTGTAATTGTCCCATCTTCCACCACCTCTCTGGCAGCTCATTCCATTTATTAGATTAGATTAGATTAGATTAGATTCTCTACAGTGTGGAAACAGGCCCTTCGGCCTAACAAATCCACACCAACCCTCCGAAGAGTACCCACCCTCTCCCATTTCAGTCTGACTAATGCACCTAACATTACAGGTAATTTTTCATGGCCAATTCACCTGACCTGCACATCTTTGGACTGTAGGAGGAAACCGGAGCACCTGGAGGAAACCCACACAGACACGGGGAAAATGTGCAAACTCCACACAGACAGTCACCTGAGGCTGGAATTGAACCTGGGACCTTGGTGCTGTGAGGCAGCAGTGCTAACCACTGAGCCAGAGTGCCGTTATGTACCACCTTTTGTGTGAAAAAGGTGCATCTTAGGTTCCTTTGAAATCATTCCCTGCTCTCTTGTTCTAGACTCTTCCATCCCAGGGAAAAGACCTTGCCCTAACCATGCCCCTCATGACTTCATAAACCTCTATAAGGTCAGCCCTCAGCCTCCGACACTCCAGGGAAAACAGTCACATGTTGATAAAGTTTTGATTATCAATGGCTTATGGGAAGGGGTGGATAAGAGGTATTCAAATGTTCAATTAGCTATGATCACGTCTAATGGCAGAACAGACTTGGTTGGCTGGCTGGACTACTCCCGTTCTGATGAAAGGAGATGATTTCCTGGGAACCAGAGGTGGTTAGGTGAGATTTCCATATAAATAAGTTTTCATTTTGTAAATATAAATTCACTTTCTGCCATCAGCCATGTCTGAGAGGCTGTATGGCAGCAACTGCAACAAGCAAGATTCAGAATTCATCCATCATAGAACCACAATGGGCTAAATTGAAAGAGGTACTAGTTAAATGCTGCTTTACTTCAAAGGTTAGGAGGAAGGAAGTTAATAGACAAACTTTTACACCTTCTGAGGTTGGCTGGGAAAGTACCATGGGAGAGTGAGGAATTGTTAGGAGTGTGGAAAGAATGCACCAGGGTGAGAGAGGGAATGATGGAATGTTGACAGTGGAGGGGAGAGCAAAATACATTTGGCAGTAGCATTCTGCTGGATGTGGCAAAAATGGCAAAAGATGATCCTTCCAGGTGTAGTTGCATTTTACCTGTACTTCTTTTAATCTAGTCAACTTTATCCACTTTTCACAATGCGGTCTCCTTTACATCGCAAAGACTAATCAGAGACTGGATGACCACGTTGTTGAACATCTGTATTCTGCCCATGGGAATGACTCCAACCTTCTAGCTTTTGCGATTTTTAATAAACTATCTTACTCCCATGGTAACATTTCTGTCCTTGGTTTTCTACTCAACACAAGGAGGAACAACAATTTATTTACCATATAGCCAGTTTACACCCTCTAGGACTTGTTTTGAGTACCATAACTTCAGAGTTTGACCGTCCATGAAGCATTGCTTCATTGTTGCTGGATGTCCAAAATGGAAGTCTGGAGGAGCAAGGGGAGAGATACTCTTTCTGACTTTCATGTTGGTAAGTTTTAGTGTCCCATTTTCTATTCGATGGAAGAATGGGAGCCTGAATATTAAAGGTGAAATTAGGTAAGAATGAAATTGATAACGAGCTGTTAATAGGCCCCTCCACTCATGAGTGAGAATTTTGTCTCAGCATCTGGGCTCTGGTCAAAAACATTTGGTCTTGACATTGAGAAAGATATCTCAAGTGATTCTCCCAAACGCCTTGCCATAACCTACAATGTTCAGGTGATGGGATGATGGCACACAAAGTATTATTTGCAGTATGGCTGGAGTTGGTACTTTTATTTATCACACAAAGTACTTTTCATTCTACTTACATATATTGTCTTTGCTCCACGTGGAACAGATCCTTGCTCTCCATGCTCTGTTCTAACAATGACTTGTTGTGTAGCATTAATGTCTGGATCTGGTCGAGCAAATGTCGATTTTCTTCCTCAAGATTCCCTTTTAATTGGCTCAGTAGCTGCATGAAACCAAACCATGGTCATGATAAATATTTTTAGACATACTTCTTCAACATATGCAACAGCTATGAGAAAAGACTAAGAGAGAAAATATCAATTTAAGGTCAATATGACCTTAAAACTCTCCCAGTTGTAAAAGGACAAAAGATCAAAGAACAAATACCATTTAAGTTCTGGTTTGTAGGCGAGAGCTTAAAATTAGAACTGTTAAAAAAAAGGCTATAATCTTACATTTCCAGTTTATGGCCAACCTTCCACTGAAAATATCAGCTTCATCATTGTATTTTTCCCCAAATTTAATTTACACATTACACTCATATTTCTACAGACAATCATTCAGAGTTAAATACTGCAGATGCTGGAAATCTGAACAGAGAATGCAGCAGAAACTCAGCAAGTCTGGCAACATTCGTGGAGTGAGAAACAAAGGTAATATTTTGAGGTCAGTATGACTCTTTCAACTACTTTCAGTTATGAAGAAATTATTTTTATATACTTGACAGAGATGGTGGAGGGGCAAAAATGGAATAGATGATGTAGAAGTCCAGTGCAAAAGACAAAGGGGGTGAAAGAGAGAAACATGTACAATGAGTAAATTAAGAATGCAAAAGGGTGAGTGCTATCTGATTACAGCAGAGTAAACAAGACACAAATAAGAATTTGGGGGAAAGAGTGTGGAGACAGCAAGAAAAATATGTAAGTAAAATAGATCACAGGCATGATGCAGACAGGGCTGAAATTGAGGAATTCAATATTGAGACTGAAAGATTATAAAGAGTGACTAAACAGAAAATGAGATGTTGTTCCCTGACTTGCATCCTGATTCATCAGAAAACTACTTTTGTATCATCAATAAATACAGGTGAGGTGCTGAATGACTGGAGAGTGGCTAATGTTATGTTTGTTTAAGAAGGGATGTAAGGAAAAACCTGGGAACAATAGACCGGTGTGTCTGACCTCTATGGTGGTATATTGTTGGAAGTGATTCGGAAAGACAGGATTTATACATATTCAAAGAGGCAAAGAATTTTTTAGGGATAGTCAGCATAGCTTTGTGCGAGGGAAATCGTATCTCACAAACTTGATCAAGCTTTTTTGCGGAAGTAACAAAGAAGATTGATGAGAGTAAAGCAGTAGGCATTGTTTATTTGGACTTTAGTAAAACTTTGACAAGGTTCTGCATGGCAGATTATTTAATAAAGTTAATCACAACACCCTATTTTTGGCCACAAAAACTGGAATTTTCCATAAATCTTGTGTAAAAGTTGACCCTAGATCTTCACAGATAATGGATCAATATTTATGAGTCAGTGTGCTGGCTGTCATGCTCCACTCCAGTCTGGCAGTCAACCCACTCTGCTCCGGGTCTTCCAGTCCACCGGCTGTCGTGCTCTGATCTGGGTTTTCAGAATTACCATAATTCGTTGTTTTTTTCTTTATTTGTTTCGGGATCATTTGTGCTTCTGCTAATGATATGGTATGAATTTTGACGGGCATGAATTTTAGCCAGGAAAAAGTAGTATCCAGATAATAATCAAACTCAAACTGAACCTTAAAAAGTAATCAAAAAAATTCAACTATTACTTGAGTATATGCGATAGATCACATGGGATTCAGGGTAAGCTTGCCAATGGATGCAAAATCGGCTTAACGACAGGAGAGAGAGAGTGTGATGGTGGAGGGCTGTTTTGGGACTGAAGGCCTATGACCAGTGGCATTCCACAGGGATTGGTGAGGGTCCACTTTTGTTTGTCATGTATATAGAGTCATAGAGATGTACAGCATGGAAACAGACCCTTCAGTCCAAACCATCCATACCGACCAGATATCCCAACCCTATTTAGTCCCTGCCAGCACCCGGCCCATATCCCTCCAAACCCTTCCTATTCATATACCCATCCAAATGCCTCTTAAATGTTGCAATTGTACCAGCCTCCACCACATCCTCTGGCAGTCCATTCCATATACGTACCACCCTCTCACTCTAAACCTATGCCCTCTCGTTCTGGACTCCCCAACCCCAGGGAAAAGACTTTGTCTATTTATCTTAGCCGTGCCCCTCATAATTTTGTAAATATAAATGATTTTAGATGAGAATATAGAAAGCATGGTTAGCCAGTGATATATTTCAGACATGGTTCCAATCTATTGGATATAAAAAAATCCCTTCTGAAAATGATCAGGTGAGTTCTCATGACCAATACTCATACAACATTGATTACACAATGCATGTAGGACAATATGTAACAGCCCAGATGCCATTAGACCTAATCACGTTAGACCTAATCATGTGTGATGAAAGATTAAGGTTCAACAGGTAATATTCAGGACCTAGGGAGAAAATATAAAAAAGTAGCAATTTCTGAATTATCCTCAATACCACCCATTAATATATACAGGAGTAGTAGGATAAGTTGGTTTTGTTGAAAGAGTTTTGTTGAAAGAGTAGTGTATAAATTAATTCAGATTCCGAGGGTATTAGAATCAACTCCAGTATAAAAAGGGACCTAAATAAAATGGAAGGCTACACCTCAATGGGCCTCGGATCTTTCAGGTCTAGAGCTACAGGGCAGTAGTTGAAAATTATTTAGCAAGCAAAACAACACAGGAATGAAGTACGAGAGAGGCGATACAAGGTGCAGGTGAGGACCAGAACAGAGAGAGTACTAGAAGAGAGAGTAGGTCAGAAAAAGGGGGGAAAAAAAAATCTGACATGGGGAACATGAGGGCAAACTAAGCTGGGTTTGGACCTCTTATGCATAAATGCCCAGGTCATGGTAGATAAGACTGATGATTTACATTCCACAAATAGACACATGGAATTATGATAACATGGCAATGATGGAAACCTTGTTTAAGTCAAGAATGAATGGGCATTGAGAAGCCCTGTCTACATAGTGTTCTCAAAACATAGGGATGGAAGAAGAGGCATGGGAGTACTGATCAAAGGCACAATCAAAACAAATTATGTAAAAGAGACACAGAGCAGATGTTTTCACTTATGAAGGAGTCTGTTATGGAGGAGTCTTGAACAGGGGAAATGGTTACGGAATTATGGAACACTCAGTTAAAACTGAGATGCAAACAAATTTCTACCCCAAGAGTTGGAGGACCAAGATCACAGAGTATTTAAAGATGCATTTAGATAGATATCTGAATCACTAAAGAATTGAGGTCTGGAGAGATTCAAGATGGCAGCAATCTGAGCCTTACTGAGCTCTGCACCCCATCCCAGTGTATAAAGCTTTTGGAAAAAATAATTGTTAAACGGTAATACAACAGTTTAAATCCTTTTTCAAGCGTGTGCGAATGACTAAGGGGAAGCAAAAGGCTAAGTCTCAAGACTCAGGACACTTGCCGAAAACATCAGGAGGACCTAAGACTGCAGCTAGGGAAGCAGCTGCAGCTCCCTCGGCAGCTGTGAAAAGAATACCTGTGCAGCAGAACATTGTGGAGGAACTCAGAGTGATCTGACAGCTGATCCAGGAGATGAGGGAAGAGACCCATAATCAACTGGAGCCCATCTCCGCCATGCTGCAAAAGCATGAGGAGGAGTTGGAAGGGCTTGGGAAGCGATTTGAAGAGGTTGAGCGGTGGACCGCAGTGTCGGAGACAGAGGTTGAGTCCTCGGTGGGACAGTTCCAGGCCCTTGAGAAACAGGGCCCTGACTGAGCAAGTCGATGACTTGAAAAATAGAGGTAGGAGAAAGAATATCCAAGTTGTTGGTCTGCTGGAGGGAGTAGAAGGTGGGCAGCCAGCAAGTTCGTTTGAAGACTGGCTGCCACAATTTCTTGGCTGGGATGCAGAGGTGGACCGGGTGAAGGGTGACAGAGCTGACTGGGTTGCAATGCGCAGATCCAGTCAGGGTCAGCACCCACACCGGTTCTGATACGATTTCAATGTTACAAGGACAAGCAGAGTCATGGAAACTTCTAGAAGGTGGGGAAGAGATCCGCAGGCCCTGACCTATCAGGGAACTAAGATAATATTTTCCAGGACCTTTTTGCAGCAATGATTCACAAAGAGGAAATCGTTTGATGAGGTTAAGAGAAGGTTCAAGGACCTCAGTATTCAATATTCGATGAGATACCCAGCGGTGCTTCGTATTACTTACGAGGAGACTGTGCGCTCGTTTCATTCCTTGGAGCAAGCAAAAAACTTCTTGGATATTTTAAAATAATGTAGCTGTATTTATGGACATGGACAATAATGTCTGTTTTTTTTTGTTTTGTCTTGCTTTTATTTCTTGTACTTTCAATCTTTTCCCAAAGAAGTTGTTGTTGTTTTTTTTTCCTCTCCAAGCTGGAGTGGTTTTGATATATTATGGGGGGTTGGCTGAGTGCTCACTGTTTTTATACCTTTGTGTTTACAATGTCCTTTGTTTGGTTTCTTCCACTGGTTGGGTTTGGGGTGCTGTTCGAGCAGCAAGTGGGAATGTGGGTCTGTGTGGGAAATGTAAGCGCCCTCTGTGGGCAGGGGGCAGAGTCCACCATTAAGTGCTTTTTGTGTTTGTTTGTTTTTGGTTTTTTGTAAACTGAATCTGTGAGTCTCCTTTTGATTATGCTCAGCATGTTGGGAGACGAATTTTTCCTTTCGGCAGATCAAAGGTGATTGTAAAGGATTGTTAGCAGCATTCTTAAATGGTGCACCTGGAATAACAGAGAAATTATTTCGGCAATTAAAAGAAAAAAGGTGTTGTTGAGCCTTAGAAAGGAGAGGGTTGATGTGATACAGGAGACTCATCTTAATGACAAGGAACACTTGAAGTTACAGTAGGGTGGGTTTGATTGGGGTTTTTCTCATCTTTCACTACTAGGAGCAGGGGAGTGGCAATACTTGTCCTGAAGGGTCTCCCATTTAATAGATTGCATTAAAGACGAGTATGGTCGGTTTGTTACTTTTAAGGCCCTTATATATGGTGAGGAATAGGGTATTTTGAACGTCTATTGTCCTCTGGCCCACCCTCTTAAATTTCTGACTGATGCACTATCTAAGCTGATGGCCTAGGCCTCGCGGCATATTATTATTTCTGTGTGGAACATGGGTTGGTAGATGTTTGGAGAAGTTTACACTTTACGGGCAGATATTTTATGTTTTTTTCCAATCCTCATGAATACCACACAAGGATTGATTATTTCCTAACTCATGCAGCTTTTTTAGATTTGGTGGTATCCTATTTGATTGGGAATATTGCCATCTCTGATCATGCAGTGGTGTATTTATGGTTAAGATTAAGGGTGTTGCAATGGGCTCACGGTACTGGTGAATGGATCCCTTCATCCTCAAGAACAGCAAGTTTGTAGAATACTTTAGGGAATTTGAAGCTTTTTTTGGCCACCAACTCAGGTACAGCTACTAAACCGTCCATTCTTTGGGAGCCTGCTAAGGCATATGGTAGAAGGATAATTAGCTTATTCTCTGCCAGCCAGAAACAACAGAAGGGAGAGCAGCGTCTGCTTAAGGCACGACTGAAGGCAGCTGAGATGGCATATTACAGTGGACTGTCAGTGACTAAGCTGCAGCGAATCATAGCTCTGTGATCCGTCTTAAACTCCATGCTAACGCGTACAGCAAGGAAGGAACTTTCCTTTGCGAAGCAGAGACTGAGCATGGTGATAGGCTGGGTAAGTACTTGGCATATTTGGTCAGGAAGAAGAATGCCTCCCATCCTTTGCTTCTATTAGGGAAAGGAATTAGATTAGATTAGATTACTTACAGTGTGGAAACAGGCCCTTCGGCCCAACAAGTCCACACCGCCCCGCCGAAGCGCAACCCACCCATACCCCTACATTTACCCCTTACCTTACACTACGGGCAATTTCGCATGGCCAATTCACCTGACCTGCACATCTTTGGACTATGGGAGGAAACCGGAGCACCCGGAGGAAACCCACGCAGACACGGGGAGAATGTGCAAACTCCACACAGTCAGTCGCCTGAGGCGGGAATTGAACCCGGGTCTCTGGCGCTGTGAGGCAGCAGTGCTAACCACTGTGCCACCCAATGGGACTCTTACTTATGATGCTAAAAAGATCAATGAGGCATTTCGGAGGTTTTACTCTGAACTTTACTAGTCTGAATGCTGTGAGGACAGATGGGATAAGATGGAGTCTTTCTTTTTAGGAACGTGGATCTTCTTGGTGTGTCTGCTGAACAGGCGTCTCTCTTTGGTGCTCCATTAACAGCACAAGATACAGGAGGCGGTGAGGCAACGCTTGGCCCTAATGGCTTGCCCAGTGAATTTTATAAAGCATTTGTAAATATACTGTCAGGACTGATGCTGGACACGTATAAATATTTATATAATCGGGATTGCCTCCCACCATCCTTGAGAAGCTAATGTCTCTTTTTACCCTCAAGAAAAGAAAGACCCCAGAAGACTGTGCTTCTTACAGACCCATCTCGCTTTTAAACTCTGACTTTAAAATTTTATCAAAGACTCTGGCATTGAGGTTGGAAAGGGTGTTGCCTTCTATTGTTAAGGAGGATCAGATGGGCTTTATAAAGGGTCGCGGATCTTTTAATAATGTTAGGAGACTGCTTATCATGATTCAAGTGTGCCAGCAATGGTCAGTTCAAGAGTTGGTGGTTTCCTTGGATGCGGAGAAGGCATTTGACCGGGTGGAATGGCCATCTTGTTTTTATACCCTGGAGCGGTTTGGCCTGGGTGAAGTGTTTCCTAGACAGATAAGAGCCTTTTACACTGATCCTCTGGTGGCAGTTTTCACTAATGATATAAGGTCTGATAATTTAACATTAGTAAGGGTAGTCAGCAAGGCTGTCCCCTCTCACCTTTGCTCCTCACATTGGTGATTGAACTGCTGGCAGAGGCCATTCATGGGGACCCTAATATAGCTGCCCCAAAAGTAGGATCGAAGGTGCATAGGATCACATTAAATGCAGATGATGCTCTCATTTTCCTTTTGAAAGCGGCAGTTTCCATACACTATTTGACACAACATATTAATTCATTTGGCTGTTTCTCAGGTTACAAGATCAACTTTTCAAATTTGGAGGCTATGCTTTGGGGGGGGGGGGGGGGGGGGGAAAGAGTCCTCGGGGAATATTGGACGTTGAAGGTGGGATCCCCTTTAAATGGGTACAGGGTGGCTTTCTTTATTTGGGCCTCTCTGTTACTCCTAGTTTTGATCAGTTATTCAAGGCTAATTTTGTCCATTTGTTTGACAAGATTAAACAAGACCATCTAAGCTAGGGGGGTCCTTCCAATATTAGGTTAGGTCGAGTTGCTCTTATTAAAATGAATGTTCTTCCTCCCTTATTTTACCCTGTGCGGATGTTCCCTTGCTTTTTCCTAGACAAACCTTTCGGAAATTAAATGGCTGGCCATAAGTGGCCCCTTATCAGGCTTATGAAATTGCAAATATCTCTGGGTTGGGAGGAGTGGATCTCCTGGACGCCAGAAGATATCAATTGAGCTCCCTTCTATCTTTTGGGAGTGATTGGGCCTGTGAGGACTCGGCGTCGATATGGTTGGACATTAAGGCCTCCCAGGCAAAGTGTCCTCTTATTAACCTGTTGTTTCTGGACAAGATGAGAATAGTTGTGGAATATTGCCACAATCCAATAGTTAGTAATACTATCAAAGCATGTAGGGCAATGAAACAGATGAAGGGTAATAATGTCTAAAACATCTTTCCATACACACATTGTTGATATGCCAGTTTTCCGGGCAGAAACAATGGATCCCAGGTTTAAGTCCTGGGCTGGCAGGGGAGTCTCTTGTTTGACTGACCTTTTTGAAGATGAAATGTTAATGTCATTTGATCAAATAACTCATAAGTATGGATTATCGACAGGGACCTTTTCAGATCAGAGACTTTATCCGAAAAGAAACTACACCTCTGACTGAGGATTATAGATCTGATATGGAAAAGAAGGTGCTTCAGGCTAAGACCACTCTTTCGGTGAGTACTCTCTATCATTTATTGGGGAGAGGTTCCTCAGGTGACATCGAGTGATTACAGGAGGTCTGGGAGAGCGAGTTCGGGGTGGAGATCACTCAGGAAATTTGGGAGGACACTTGTGAGAATGCAAGGAAGATTTAAATACGTAACAGGACCCATGCTATGCAGTTAAAGATTCTTCATAGGGCTCACCTGGCCCCCAGATTGTCTTGCAAAATTTAGGCAGGATGCATTTTTAATGTGGCCAAAGTGTCAAATAAATGCAGGTACCCTTACTCATGGTTTGTGGTCCTGCCACAGGCTCCATACATACTGGAGCGCTGTGGCAGAAGTAATAGAGAGGGTCTTGGGAATCGAAGTCAAGATAGACCTAGTTTCTCTTCTCCTGGGTTTGCCAAATTCATCTCCCTTAGATGTACATGGGAGAAAGCTTTTTAGCATCCTCACTTTTTGTGCGAGGAAGAACATTCTGATATGCTGGGTGTTTAAGAACTCCCCCCCCCAGGTCTGTCGGAGTAGCATAATTATGGAACACATTCCAAATTTTTTAATTATTTGGAAGCAGATCTGTCCGCCATTTTAATTAGGGCTTTTGTCTAGCCATGGTGGTTTAGTTTAATAAGCCCAATGTCCTGAGGAAGAATTTCGAGCAATCATGGATTTAATAATTAATGCTCTCGAAGGTTGAGGTTTGTGGTCTTTTTACGTTGAGCAGCGTTGTTTAGTTATTTATTTATTTATTGATGTGTACTGAGCGTAGTTGTGAGTTCTTTTGTAGAGTAGTATAGCAGTTGGTTTAGAACATAGAACATAGCAGGGCATTCCATGAACTCACGACTCGCTGAGTAAAGAATCTACCCCTAACATCTGTCCTATACCTACCCCCCCTTAATTTAAAGCTATGCCCCCTTGTAATAGCTGACTCCATACGTGGAAAAAGATTCTCACTGTCGACCCTATCTAAACCCCTAATCATCTTGTACACCTCTATCAAGTCACCCCTAAACCTTCTTTTCTCCAATGAAAACAGCCCCAAGTGCCTCAGCCTTTCCTCATACGATCTTCCTACCATACCAGGCAACATCCTGGTAAACCTCCTCTGCACCCGTTCCAGTGCCTCCACATCCTTCCTATAGTATGGCGACCAAAACTGCACACAATACTCCAGATGCGGCCGCACCAGAGTCTTATACAACTGCAACATGACCTCAGTACTCCGGAACTCAATTCCTCTACCAATAAAAGCCAGTACGCCATATGCCTTCTTCACAGCACTATTTACCTGGGTGGCAACTTTCAAAGATCTGTGTACATGGACACCAAGATCCCTCTGCTCATCCACACTACCAAGTACCC
>NC_057718.1:56747871-56773643 GCF_004010195.1 Chiloscyllium plagiosum
AACAGGGTGACCTCATCTTTCCTATTCCTAACCTCAGCCCAAACTACCTCTGATGGCGAGTCTTCATCCATCGTCCTTTCCACAGCTGTAATACTATCTTTGACAAGCAATGCCACACCTCCCCCTCTTTTGCCCCCACCTCTGACCCTACTAAAACATTTAAACCCTGGAACTTGCAACAGCCAATCCTGTCCCTGTTCTACCCATGTCTCCGTAATAGCCACAACATTGTTGTTTGTTTATTGTTGTTGTTTTTGTTGTTATAAATGTTATATTTTTATACTTTTGTAATTTTGTAAAGAAAAATCTTTTCAATGAAAATATTAAAAAAAAAAGAATTGAGGTCTGGGGCAAGCTTGAAAGGGGCTGAATGGCCATCCTGCTCCTACTTTCTATGCTTTTAGAAAGTTTGCAAGTTTCTGGGAATCAAACAAAATTTCATGTTCCCTACTACCATTGACCTTAGGCATGGTGGGGTGAATGAATAGGACATTAAGGTAAGCATCAGCTAAAAGCAGCCAGAAATGGCACAAAAGCTGGGCAGATCTATTGCGTTGTATCTGTACGGGACTCAAAACAATATCATATCGATCAACTGATTAACACTACACGTGTTAATGACAGGTAGGGTGATGAGGGGATGTTTTGACAGGTAATGAGAAACTAAGAACTTAATGCAAAAATGTTAAATGATTTGCGACTAAGCTGAGCAGACAGCCGAAAGTATAAAGAGAAGAGGTTAGGGATCAGGTAATTGTACACAGGGATGGAGGCAGAAATAGAACAGGTTGAGATGAGTGTAGGAGATAAGGTCATGAAGGACATAGGATTTGAGCTATAATGGATAGGACATGATAATGTGATCATAATTAACGATACGTACACTGTTTCGACACAAAAAGGGAAGATTATTGGAAACAATGATGACATCTGAAGCAAGTCACTAACCAATTTTTTTTAAACCTTTCATGGTGTAGGAAGCATGGTCTGATTTTCTGCCACATCAAATGTTTAACACCTATAGAAGGCTAATGTGGAATTAGTTACACTTCATAATATGTTAATCGTCATTGTTCTGGAAATCTCACTTATACAAGTGCCAATACCAACTAAGACATTAAATAGAATAGGGAACATTGGGGTACTTAAGGGCAAATATAAGAAATACACTTTACTACCATATGCAGTAGAGAAATGAGAAACAAAGTTATTTAAAGTCCTCCAGAATCAGTCCCTCATAGCCCAAGAATTTGAAGGCCACCCTCCTGCACCATTTTTCCAACTACACATTCATGTGTCCTATCCTCCTATTTTTGTGTTCACTTGCGCATGGTACTGGGAGCAATCTCGACAGAACTACTTTTGAGGTTCTCTTCGGTAATTTTCTATCTAGCTCCCCAAATTCTGATTGCAGGACTACATCATCCTTTCTACCTATAATCACTGACACTAATGTGGGCCTTGATCTCTGTCTGACCACCCTTTCTCAGAAGAATATTCTTTGCCATTCTGTGACATTACTGACCCGAGCACCAGGGAGGCAACATATCGTCACAGAAACTCATCTGTGGCAGCAGAAATAGCTGTTCCCCTAATTAATGAATTTATCACTATTGCTCTTCCACTCTTCTTCCTGCCTCCTGTACAGCTGACCCATCAGTACGGTCAAAGGCTTGGAGCTTGTTGCAATCCTGTACTCTGAGAAACCAGTGTTCTCACAAATATCAAGACTGGAAAACAGATACTTAAGCGGGACTCTGAACACAGAAATCTGTTCTTATGATGGTAAAATTGCATTTGTGTTGCAGCACTGTGGCTCAGTGGTTGGCACTACTGCCTCTCAGCGCCAGGGACCTGGGTTCAATTCCAGCTTTGGCCAACTGTCTGTGTGGAGTTTGCACACTCTCCCTGTGTTTTAAAGAGTTTAGGGGAGGCAATAACCTAATGGTAGTTTTGCTAGACTATTAATCCAGAAACTCACTTAATGATCTGGGGATCATGATTCAAATCCTGCCATGGCAAATGGTGAAATTTGAACTGAATAATAATCTGGAATTAAGAATCTACTGATGACCATGAAATCATTATCAAATGTGGAAAAGCCCATCTACTTCACTAATGTCCTTCAGTGAACACGCTAGCCTCACCTGGTCTGGCCTACATGTGACTCCAGATCCACAGCAATGTGGCTGACTCTCAACTGCCCTCTGAATTGACCCAGCAACTAGCTTATAGGCAACCAGAGATAGGCGATAAATGCTGGCTAACCAGTGACACCCATGTCCTTCGAGTGAATAGCAAGAAATATATGGAACACCTTTTCCATTAGGGAAAAAGGATGTTATGGTGACTGCCAATCTTTGTTGTATCCTCTTGGCAACACCCTGAAAAATCAAGAATCTACCTGCTTGGTCTGACAACTAAATTGTAAGTTCCTGCTGCATTTGAGGTCAACAATGGCCAAACCAATCAACATCCTTTTTTATCCTGTGTAAATTGCATTCGTCTTTTCAAGTCTGTTTCTTACATCCTAATCTTGATGTGTTGAAGACAAAAAGATTCAGCTTTTTATTTCCTTTAATCAACGTTTATATTCTGTACCACATTTATCATGGCTAATCAGTTTGTGGATTTCACTCCACTTTGCAACTGTCCTCCATAACCCACAATTCCACTGTCACTCAAAACTTGACTAACTCAATTTTGACTATATTCAATGACCCAGTCTCTACTGCTCTCCAGGGAAAAGAAATCCAAAAAAATTTTTCTGATAGAATAAAAATCCTTCTCACATCAGCCTCGAATTGGAAGCATCTTGTTTTTAAACATTTATAGATTCCTCCATCCACTGCATCAAGCTGCCTCAGAGTCTTATGATTTAGTAAGATCAGTTCACTTTTTTGTAAACTGTTAATACATATAGATCCAACTTGTTCAATTTCTCCACAGTATTCAACACTTTCAAAGTAGGAACACACCTTGTGAAACTTCTCCGAACTGCTTCCATTAAGGAGAAAGTATGTTCTGACCAATGCTCTAGACAGAACAAGTTTGTCGCACTTTTCTGTGATTCAGGTACAAGGACACACAGACCCCTTTGCACTGATGCATGAAGCAGCCTATTTAAAGAATATTTTTGCCTTTTTATCTTCCTGCCAAAGTGGATAGCTTCACATATTCCCATACTGTAGTCCACTTACTTAATTTGTCCATATCCTTTTGCAGAACTCTTTGCATCTGCTTGAGAACTTGCTCTCTCCTATCTAGCTTTTGCAGCCAAATACACTGATAATACAAATCAGTCAGATCATTAATGTTGATCGTAAATAGTCAAAAACTTAGTACTAATCCTAACAATACTTCATAGCTATAGTTTACTAATATGAAAACTATCCATTTATTCCAACTGTGTTCCTGTTAGTTAGCTAACCCTCTATCCATTCCCCAATTTCACAAATTCTTATCTTAATCTTTGTACAATTTAGATTCTTTAATTCTGTCATGCTACATAAGTAGGGTCAGCAGAAAAAAAATAGAAAGTAAACATTCTAAATTGCAGAGTTTTATTCCAGCATAGCATAAATTCCCTACTTTGTACTTGAGATCTCTATATTTATGAAGCTGAAGATTGCATTTGCTTTACTAACATCTGTTAGTAACACCTTCAATGCGAATGAATCCCTAGGCTGTCCTTGTACACTTTTAGAATAGTGCTATTTAATTGTTTTGGGACTGCATCCAGTCAAAGTCACTATGCTTTAGGAAGGGTCCTTAAGATGATGCAGAGGAGAATGGTTCCAAAGATTGTGAATTTTAGCTATAACGGTATCAAGAAACTGGGGTTGTTCTTGGTCTGTGGGAAGTTGAGAAGAAATTTGAGAGAGGTGTACCAGATTATGGCAGGTTGAAATAAGGTAATCAATGAAAAGCTGTTGCTCATTGGGGTGGCATGATGACATATTGATTAGCACAGCTGCTTCACGTTGATCCGAGATTTGTTTCCAGCCTTGGGTGATTATCTGTGTTTGCACACTCTCCCAGTGTCTGCATGTGATTCTGTTTTACAGAGAGCAGCATGGTCTTGTTGGGCCAAAGGGCCTACTTCTGGGTGTAATCTCTATGATTCTAAGATGTTCAAAAAAAACTTTACTTGCAAAGACATTTACTAGTTAACTATTAATATTTTCTCATTGGATCTGGAACCTATTAAGAAAATGGGTTTTTGACGCACTCCAAAGAGCTCATCCATTTGACCACAATTGTGTATCTATTTCAGTCTTCTTTAGTGAGTTAGATGATCACATTGTCAAAACTCCATTAGTAAAGCAAACTTCTCCAAATTGCTTATAACTCTCATCCTTAATTTCTTGGTCACATTCTTTATATTAATTTAATTATTTGCAACTGATGGAATTAAGGAATTGTCCAAGGAGAAAATGTTGGATCTCTAATTGGAATTTAGAATAAGACATATTAATTACACACCTGAAACAGACAGAACTTGAACTCAGGCCTCCTGGCTCAAAGATAGGTACACACTACTTATTGAAATATACAAGATCTTTAGTGAACTTAACAGATTGCCTACCAAAAGGATATTTCCCCTTTTGGGAGAAAGTAAGGGGACATAGATTAAAACCAAGAGCTATCCAATTTAAGATGAAAGTGAGAACAATCTTTTTCTCTCAGAAGTTTGGTAAGGCCAAGCTAGATTACTCCTTTGTAAATCAACAATCTAAGCGTAGACAGAAACATTGAGTTGAGGCCACAATTACATAGGCACGATCTTATCAAAATGGCACAGAAGACTTGAGAAGCTGAAGCTAAATCAAAGAACTGCAGATGCTGGAATTCAGAAACAAAAACAAATTGCTGGAAAAAATTAGCAGGTCTGGCAGCATCTGCGGAGAGAAAACAGAGTTAGCATTCCAGGTCCAGAGATCCTTCTGTGTTTTTTTTTAAGTGTTTGGCCTTTGGTAAACTTTAACAATTAAGCAAATGTTATTTTTTAGCAGGTTTTTAGTATGTTACACTTAAACACCAACTGTATGCAGGGGAGATGATTTTGCAAAATACAATGGCTGTTTATTTTATGTATCCATGATCCAGTCAATTGATTAAGAAAGGTTAAAGAATTCACACCCACCTCACATTGGTTGTTTAGTTTAGTGGAATTGATATCCAACTGTTGGTAACGTTCCTTCAGGTTTGCAAATTCAGCTTCCAATCGAGTATGCTCTAGTTTTGCAGCATTCAGCAAGCTTTTTAGATTCTTGTGGTCCACCTGCAATCCTTCATTTTCCTTTAACAAGTGGTTGTATATTTGGTTCAATCTTCAAAACAGAAATAAATACTTAATTTTCTTGTAGAGCTAATGTTTTCTTTCTAAACCATAAGGCACAGTGTACAACAAGGAAAGTCAATGATGAGGTGATGCTTTCAGTATTCTTCCTCTAACAACTTTAATTTTTATTGTAACCACCTCCTTTCTAACTCTTTACGTTGACATTCAGCTTAGCAAGTGATTTTTATTAGTAGTCTGAGTCAGAAAATTGTGGAGGAGGGGCCCAGTGCGCACGTCCCTACCACTGGACAGACAGACATGGATTCAAGTCCCATCTGCTTCAGAGATGTGCAGTAACATATCTGAACAGGTTGATTAGAAAAAATAGATTAAATTGAAAAAAGCAACAACAAAAAAAAGGCTGTGGATTCAGGTTTGTCTCCAGTTTTGAGGAAATAATCCAGACACTTCAGTGTAGCAATAAAAGGATGTTACATTGTCTGACATATTTTTCAAACAAGAATATTCAGGATTACAAATAGGCCTGACAGTGTAAAACTTATTTCCGCTAGTTAGGATATCCGGAATAAGATGAGCCCACTTTAAAAGATCAAGAACCAACTATTTAGAACTGAGATGAAAAGTTTCATTTAACTTCAGTTAGCTGTCTATTCCCATACCTTGAGAACTTTGCTAACAAAAATCTACAAATGTCAGCCAGAAATTTTAAATAGGTCGAGACCTAGGTCAAGGGATGAATGTCTGTGGGAGGGACCCTTTCCTATAATGGCTATTGCGCTGCAGCTGCCAGCCCCAATATGATGGCAAGCAGCTTTGACAGTTTTAAAATGAACTTTACTTAATCTCTCCCTCTCTAACTTAATGTTTGCTTCTTACCAGTGGGGCTGTTGATCACTGACTGCTCTATGTTGGCCACTTGTCTGCTATCCTTCATTGAATAGTGAGCCTGCTCCCTGTAATTAATTGTTCAAGTCTTTTAAAAATCAAAGTGGTTGCATCTGGAAGATGCCAAGTGGGCTTGGGATCCAGAACAGAACCAATGGATAGGTTCTGAAGCCAGAAGCGAAAATCTTGGCCCTTAGTCTTGAAAATTTAAATTTCCAGATGCTCGGTGAACTTGTTTTGGTGGCATTGAGGGATCTATTATAAAGGAGGTTCCAGATTTTAACTAACCTATCCTACCAACTCTCTTTATCACTTTAAATACCCGATTAGCTCATTCTCAAAAGTTCTAAAGTGACTGTGATCCACATCCATGCACCTGTACACCTAACTTAATCTTTTGAAGAATATCCTCAAGTGTCGTATATCTTAAACAGAATATAGTACTCTAGATGATGTCTGAACAAAATTGTACATCTAAAGTATCACCTCCACATTTTTGCATTCCAAAACCCTTGCGGGAACAAAGACCAACATCTCCCAGTCCTTTTGATTACATTTTGGATCGGTACAACAGCGTTTAATGATTTAGTGTACATGGACATTAAATCACTTTGCTCCTCTACTGCTCCCAGTCTTTCACCACTTGAACAAGATGGTGAGCAGCCTTCTATGTGTTACGCTAAGTATTAAACTAAAAATCCTATTCAAATTTCCTGCTTTTGTACATGTAGGAGCAACCATCGTTTAGATTTGGTTTGTCTCAAAGGATAATTGAGCCACTGAAATAGTTCATGTTTAATTAGCCAAGTAAATACTAGAATACAGACACAAATTATACATAGAACACTTAATAGTTTCTAATCAGACAAAATAGAGCAGTACTGAGCGTGACATTAAAATCTTTCCCGTATCACCTTAACCCTATGACTTCTAGTTTTAGACTCCCCTACCCAGGAGAAAAGACCTTGGCTATTCACCCTATCCATGTCCCTCATGATTTTATAAAGGTTTCCCTCCGGCCTATTCAGCCTCTCCATATAACTCAAACTCTCTAATCCTGACAACATCCTTTCAGAAACCTTTTCTGAACCTTTTCAAGTTTCACAACATCCTTCCTATAGCAGGAAGACCAGAATTGAATGCAGTATTCCAAAAGTGGCCTAACCAATATCCTGTGCAGCCACAACATGAACTCCAACGCCTACACTCAATGCACTGATCAATAAAGGCAAGTGTACCAAACACTTTTTTCACTACCCTATTTACCTGCAACTCCACTTTGAAGGAACTATGAACTTGCACTCCAAGATCTCTTTGTTCAGCAACACTCTCCAGGACCTTACGATTAAGAGTGTCATACCTGGCCTGATTTGCCTTACCAAAACATAGTACCTCATTTTTATCTAGATTTAACTCTCTGCCAAACCTCAGTCTATCTGATCAAAGTCCCATTGTATTCTGAGATAACCTTCTTTGCTGTCCACTACACCACCAATTTTGGTGTCATCTGCAAACTTACTATTCACACTGTCTAAATTAAAATCCAAATAATTTACATAAAAGACAAAAAACAGTGGACACAGCAGCAAACTGATTCTTGCTGCAAACCATTGGTCACAAGCCTACAATCTTTGTCCTATCTGAGACAAGTTTTTGATCTATTTGGATTTCCAGGAGGTCTTTAACAAAGTGCTACATAGGAGTTACTAAATAAGATAAGAATCCATGGTGTTACTGGCAATATACTGGCATGGATAGAAGATTGGTTGACTGGTAGAAGGCAGAGGATGGGGATAAAGATGTCTTTTTCAGGATGGCAGCTAATGAGTAGTAGAGTTTTGCAGGAACTATTGGAACCACAACTATTTTTGTTATACATTGATGATCTGGATGAAGGAACTGTTGCTAAGTTTGCAGTTGATACCAAGATAGGTGGAGGGACAGAAATGTTGAGGAACCAGGGAGGCTGCATAAGGACTTGACATACTAGGCGACTGGGAGAAGAAGTCGCAGATGGAATACAATGTGGCAAAGTTTGAGGTTATATATTTTAGTAGGAAGAAAAGCATCACTGACTATTTTCTAAAGATTCTGAAATTTGAAGCACAAAGGGGTTTGGGAGTCGTTGTTCATGATTCCCTAGAGGCTAACATGCAGGTTTAGTTGGCGATTAGGAAGGCAATTGCAAAGTTGGCATTCATTTCAAGAGGGGTAGAAAACAACAGCAGAGATGTACTGTTGAGGCTGTAAAAGGCTCTGGTCAGACTGCATTTAGAATATTGGGAACAGTTATGTGCCCCGGATCTAAGGAATGAAGTGCTAGCATTGCAGGGGGTCCTGAGGAAGTTTACTTGAATGATCCCTGGAATGCAGAGCTTATAATATGAGGAATGTTTGAGGATTTTGGGTGTGTACTTGATGGAGTTTAGAAGGATGAATCTGATTGAAACTTACAGGGTACCGAAAGGCCTGATAGAGTGGATGTGGAGAAAATGTTTCCACTAATAAAAGAGACTAGGACCAAAGAGCTCAATGGCCTACTTCTGCTCCTTTATCTTATGGACTAAAGAAGGGACCAAAATTATACACAGTACTCCAGGTCTGGTCTCACGAATGCCTTATGTAATTGTAGAAACACTTCCCTATTTTCATACTCTATTCTGTTTGCAATAAATGTCAATGTTCCATTTGTCTTTGTTATTACCTGCTGTACCTGCACAGTGGATTTTCTACAATTCATGCACAAGGACACCCAGATCCCTGTGCACACCAACTTTTTTCACCATTTAGATATTCCTCTGCCCAAAATGGATAATCTCACACTTATCCATGTTAAATTTCATCAAATAACTTTTGACCCATGCACCTTTGACATCCACATCCTTCTGTAAATTTCTCATTTCTTCATTTCAACTTATTTCCATATTTATTTCAGAATTAGGATTTAGAATCAAAAGCAAAAGTGGTCATTTGGCTAAAAGTTGTCCATGCTCGTGTTTATGCTTCTGACAAGTTTCTTTCCAGTATAATTTATTAATGCATATTCTTCTGTTTCGTTCTCTCCCATGTAATTTTTCTAGCTTCTCCCTTAATGGTGTCTGTTATCTGTCCCAACTAATCCTTAATCCACTGTTAGCAAGTTCCACATTCTCAGGAGTAAAAGAAAATTTATTCTGATTTGTATATGTTTGATACATAGTTTTGAACCTCACACGCACAGACATCTTCCCTACCTATTCTATTGACAATCATAATTTTAAACAACTCCTATTAGTTTACTCCACCACCATCCAATTTCTAGATAAAAGAGCTCTGACAAATTCCATTCTCTGATAATTCTAACTTCTTAGTTCTGGTAACATTCTTATCATTTTTCTTTTGTATCTTTTTCTAGTGCTAGAGGCCACCAACCTTTCATTTTCATTTTGAAGTTTCTGGAACTTGTACATCATAGTATCATGTTTCTCTACCTCCTGGTGCATTTTCTCTTGTTGCTTTTTCAAAATTGTCTCCAACTCCTCCAACTGGGCCTTTTGCTTCAACAGCTCATTATACCTGCAGACACAATTTAACTGGAATTAAATTTTCGTCATAATAATAATAATATAATATAGTCTATACCAAATTACAGAAAATGTACATCGTATTTTGAAAGACAAGAAGAAACTTTGTACAGCGTATTGTAAAGCATTTTAAAAAAAATACTTCCACATACAATAGCACATTAGTAGTAGTGGTAAAGATTTACATGTTTATCTCCCAAATAAAGATGATAGGAGATCTGTTGAAAAATTATCTTTGTTAATAGCTGCAAGACATGTAGTTGCATTCCCTAAGCCCAAGCTTCTTTCTATATCCTTCTACATGGAAATCTCTTGTTTGAAAGGGAAATAGATGGGAATGGAGACTGCAGGTGCAATCCATAGTGTAAGTACCAATATCTCTTGACTGCAGCTTTTCAAAATAGCTACAAGAGATGATTATCTTTTTATAACAATGTTTGCTCTCAAAACATTACATCAGGATTTTTCTATTAGCTACATCACTGGAATCAACAATCCTACAATTGACATTTTAGCTCTTCCTGAAACTACTGAGTTCTAATATGGAAAATTTCAAAGATGATTAACTTGTATTTGTAATATAATACTTCAATATTGAATTCTCCAACTAGTTTTGCAAGTGATTACAAAACTCAGTTATCAATCCAAAAAGAGCGTGTTCTTGTTATTAAAAGCAAGCAGAGAAACTGAGAAACACTTTAAGATGAATTTCACACAGAAAAATAAACTTGAGTTCTTGTTAACACATAACATCATTAATACCTCTCTGGAAGTAGCTCTTTCTTTCCCCTTCTTCCTTCCATGATGGTAGGAGCCTTCACTTGCATAGCAATAATTTGTTCATCGATGGTCAGTTTGGATTCTGCCAGGGTCACTCAGTTTGTGGCTTCATTACAGTATTAGTTCAAATATAGACAAAAGAGCTGAACTCCCGTGGGAAGTTAGAGTGACTACTCTTGACAACAAGGCAGGTTTTAACCAACTGTGGCATCAAGGAGCCTTAGCAGGGAAGGAATCAACGTGAATAAAGGAGAAAATGCTCCCCTGGTTGGAATCATACCTTGCACAAATGAAGATGATTTCAGGAGTTCGTCAGGATAGTATCCTCAGACCAACCATCTTCAGTTGCTCAATCCTTCAGAGTCCTTCCTTCACAGAGTCAGAGTGGGAATGTTCAATGATGGGTATGCAATGTTCATGACATGTTCATTCACAACTCCTCAGATATTGAAGCACTCATGTCCAAATGCAACAAGAGCTGGGCAGTAACCAGGTATGGGTTGACAAGCTGCAATTAACATTTGCACCACACGGTGTCAGGCATTGATCACATCCAACGAGAATCTAACCAATGCCCCTTGACATTCAATGGCATTATCATCCTCAAGTCCCCCATTATCAACATCCTGGAGTTACCACTGACTGGAAACTGAACCAGAATGCCATGTTAACACTATGGCTACAAAATCAGAGGCAATGTCTTGACTCCCCAAAGCCTGCCCACCATCTACAAAGCACAAGGGAGGAATGTGATAGAATACTCTCACTTGCCTGGATAAGTGCAGCTCTAACAACATTCAAGACACTTGACACCATTCAGGACCAAGCATCAGGCTTCTTGACTAGCACCACATCCACAAACATTCGTTCCTCTACCACTGACACACAGTAGCAGCAGTAAGTACCATCCTGAAGATGCATTTCAAAGTTTACAAGGCTACTTAGACAACCCCTTACAAACTCTCAACCACTATAATTTAAAAAGACAAGGGCAGCAAACACATGGGAACACCAACAACTGCAGATTTTCCCCTCTAAGCCAATCACTATCCTGATTTGGAAATATATTGCTGTTCCTTCAGTGTCACTGGGTAAAAATCCTGGAACACGCTCCCTGATAGCATCCGAGTATACATACGTGAAATAGGCTGCAGCAGTTCATGAAGGCAGCTCACCATCACCTTTCCAATGGCAACTAAGGATATGCAATAAAAGCTGGTCCAGCCATCAAACTCAATCCCATGAATAAATAAATAAAAGGATGAAAATTCCATTGACAAGCCCAATATTTGTAGCCCCTCCCTAACTGTCCTTTAATTGAATAGCTCATTAAGCCATTTCAGAGGGCAGTTAATAAGCAACCATATTGCTGGGGGACTGAAATCACATGTGGGCCATTCCAGGTAAAGGACAGATTTCCCTTCGAACCAGTTAGTTTTTAAGACAACTGAGGCTTGTTTAAAGGTTACCATTACTAAGACTTGGGGCAAAATTTTCCCAGTCCTATAATGGCATGGGTAAGGCAGAAAAGTTGTGAATATACAGCAAGAACGAATTAAATCAGATTCCCCATCAATAAAACATTTTCTGATGTTTCCCTTGCCTTTCCCTCCCTTTAAGTAGAGACTTCTGAATCACACTGATGAATGGCAACTATTTTATTTCCATGCGCTTCAATTCTATTAATGGCTAATTTCACCTCACTTTTATGCAGCTCTCCATCATCCCCCTCTCCTCTGAGAAAATGGATGGCATCAACTTCTAACATGAAAGTCAGAGCAGTTACCTGGCTTTACAGTTCACTGCTAGCTTCTCGTGCCTTCAGCTCCAATATCACATAATTTTCCTGCATGCTCCATGGATCTCTTCCCTGAAATAACTCCAAGGGGCTGGTACCGCATCACCAAGTCACACATGGAGAGTTCTTGACACTGATCCAGTTCCTTCAGAGACAGTTCTCAGAATGGACAGGACCGCTGACATTCCTGTTCTTTTCTTCCTGGGTGAGGCCCAGGCTGCAGCACTAGAGGCAGGCCCAGGACTCAGAGCTCTCACCTCTTGCCTCCTCCTCTTCTTCTTCCCCTCAGAACACTGGATGTGGGCAGCTGGTCCAGAGTCAGTCCCCTCCCTCTGACACAATCAAGAGGAGAGGTCCTTCACTCTACACTGATCCAGCTCCCTCAAGAGCCAGCTCTCAGAGTGAACGGGATCTCTGACACTTCTATTCTTTTTTTCTTATTACCCCCACACTACCGCATCACTGCGGTAGTGCTTATTTTTTCCCCAACACCCATGTTGTGTGTGTGCAGGTATGACACACAGTGAAAGACACAAGGTGCACAAATCTTTATTCAAATTTCCACCATCAGGAAGAAACGAAACACCCAAGTGGCCTGTGACAAGCAGTACCCTTCACATCAAAGGGCAATGCTGTGTGATCAAACAGAGAAGGGGAGGGCAAGGAATAAATCAAAATAGAGTTGGAGAGGGAAATTTTACACTCCACTCCCTGCGGCGCCCACCTCTCCCTGAACAACTCCAGGATGTTGGTGGATACCGCATGCTCCTTTTACAGAGACACCCGGGCTCTAATGTAACCGCAGAAGAGGGGCAGGCAGTCGGCCTTAACGACCCCCTCCACGGCCCGCTGCCCAGGAGCAGACCCACAAGGTCTTCAGACCTGCCCTCCCCCTCCGTACTGGGTGCCCAAAGATCAGGAGCGTGCGACTGAAGTGCAACCAAAAGCAGAGGAGGAGGTTTTTGAGAAAATCAAAAAGGGAGTGCAAACGCCCACACCCAATATATACATGGTCCACAGCACCACAGAACAAGCAGTTGGGTTGGGAGTCCATGACCCACCGCAATCTGCGATTGCAGGGGACCGCTGCGTGCAGCACCCTCCACCCCAGATCCCCAAGAGAAAGGGGGAGGACTCCGTGTAGAGAGCCCTCCACTGGGGATCCCCACAGCCCAGTGGCAAATGGGCACGCCAAGGCGTGTCCGGACGGTGGAGGTGGATGGTGTGCAGCAGCAGTCGATACAGAGCCCGCCTTCTTACTTCCTTAAAAGGGACAAATCTAAAATTCCGGAGGCGGCTCAGGTTGTGGGGCACAGGCTCCCGCGGGAAGTACGGGACCTTGGGGCCAATGTGAAATTCCATCTGGGGAGGGGTAAGCGCAGACAGGATTCCACCACACCACCAATGGGCGGCACGGTGACACAGTGGTTAGCAGTGCTGCCTCACAGCGCCAGAGACCCGGGTTCAATTCCCGCCTCAGGCGGCTGTCTGTGTGGAGTTTGCACATTCTCCCAGTGTCTGCGTGGGTTTCCTCCGGGTACTCTGGTTTCCTCCCACAGTCCAAAAATGTGCAGGTTAGGTGAATTGGCCTTGCTAAATTGCTCGTAGTCTTAGGTGAAGGGGTAAATGTAGGGGAATGGGTCTGGGTGGGTTGCGGGTCGGTGTGGACTTGTTGGGCATAAGGTCCTGTTTCCACACTGTTAGTAATCTAATCTAAACCTGAGCATCCTCCAACAGGTGTACTACGTCGGGTCCGAGAACCACCGTTTTAAGGTGTCGGATAGCGAGCAGGGCAGGGGTAGACATCCGGTACGTGGCCACCGCCATGTCCTGCGGCAGCGACCAGCCCAGGCCCCCACCACCCAGCTTGTCCCCGATCCTGGTCACCCTCGCCGCCACAGCCCTCCCCTCCGACAGCCACCCGAACCCGCGAGGACGGAGGTGCAGATTCCTGGGCAACGGCTCCCTGACAATGCCACTTCTGCCGGAGGGTAGGCGCAACGCGATTTGACCATGTTCCAGACAGTGATCAGGTCCTGGTAAAAGACAGGCAGCGTCTTGAGGGTGACCTCAAACCGTCACGGTCAACAAACAGGAGCTGCGTGTCGTAGTTGAGGTTACGCACCTGGCGGAAAAAATACGTCACCAGGGCGCACCACCTAGGAGGAGGCTCGACACAAAGGGATCACTGCAAGGTCTGAAGGTGGAACGTTGCGACCTGGGTGCGGACGCACACCAGCGACTGACCGCCCTCCTCAATAGGGAGACTCAGAACCTGCACAGTGACCCAGTGCATCTTTTTATCCAAGAAGTCGACCAACATTCTCTGGATGTCAGCGACAAAGCCAAGAGGAGGGACCAAAGTGACCAGCCGGTACCACAGCATGGCGGCCACCAGCTGGTTTATGAGCAGCACTTGACTCCTGTAAGATAGCACTCGGAACAGTCCTGTCCAGCAGCCTAGGCGAGCCAAGACTTTGGCTTCCAGCTCCTGCCAGTTCGCCGGCCAGGATTCCTCAGCCGGGCCGAGGTAGACCCCCAGGTAGAGGAGATGGGTGGTACTCCAGCTGAACCCCAGTAACTCCTCCGGCAGACAGTCCACCCGCCACGGACCGACCAGTAGTCCGGAACATTTGGCCCAGTTGACCCTGGCAAAAGACGCTGCAGAGTACACGGCCTGGCACTTGTGCATCCTCCCCAGGTCAGCCGGGTCGGTGAAAGTAAGGAGCACATCATCGGCGTAGGCAGAGAGGACCATCCCCGTGCCCGTGCCACACAGAACCAGCCCCAATAACCTCCTCCGTAAGAGGCGCAGAAAAGGCTCCACGCACAGGGAATACAGCTGGCCGGACGGTGGACAGCTTTGACGTACCCCTCTCCCAAAGCGAAGGGGCGCTGTCAGGGACCCGTTAACTTTAATCAGACACTCTGCGGCAGCGTACAAAAGTCGGATCCGGGTGATGAACTGCGTCCCGAACCCAGATGCCCGAGCAGGTACTCATGATCGACCCTGTCGAATGTCTTCTCCTGGTTGAGAGACAGGAAGGCACTCGGCAGACCAGCCCGTTGACAGAAATGGATCAGGTCCCGGACCAGGTGGCTGTTGTCGTGTATCCTCTGACCCGGGACTGTATAGGACTGGTCCAGGTGAATCATGTGGGCCAGCATGGAAGCCAGGCGAGAAGACAACACCCTGGCGAAGATTTTGTAATCCGTGCTGAGGAGGGAGACCGGACGCCAGTTCTTTAAGGAACGAAGGTCCCCCTTCTTTGGCAGCAGGACGATGACCGCCCTGCGCCAAGAAAGGGGCAGCAGTCCGACATTTAGACACTCCCCCAGGACCTGTGCGTAGTCGATCTCTAGGACGTCCCAGAACGCCCTGAAGAACTCCTCAGTCAGCCCGGGGACTTGCCCCTCGAGAGCCAGTCAAGGGCACTGGTCAGCTCTGACATTCCTTTTCTTTTTTTTTCTGTTTAAACAACAAATTTATTTTCAGAAGTTTAGACAGCAGGTTCTACATAATGATATCATATGATTTGTTGCAACCGTGTATGGTAAACTGCTTCATTTATTAAACATGCCATATAGAATCTGAATAAATAATGCTACAAAGCCCAAGCTATGTACAAATATCTTGGGCAAAGTTATGTTTACAAACTTATATACAGTAAAATAAACAAACCAGCCAATGTAATTGTCCAAATTATGCAACAAAACAAAATGTCACAAGTGATCGAGTTGATGCATAGAAACAAAAATCAATGCTGTAAATAGTTCAAAAGTTTGTTTATACAACTTCAGTATCTTTTTTTAAAAAACAAATCAATTTACACTTAATGCTTAAATATATCTTCATAAAATTTGACTTTAGAAAACAAGCAAAAATTGTACAGTTTGAGATAAAAATTACAGGAATTGGTGTTTTAAAATATCACCAAATCCAGACAACATTCCTGCTCTTATCTGTCAGCCAGGACTCCCTGATTGGACCAGACTAACAGCTCTAATCAGGGAACTCATATCCTATGAGGCCCACCTGGCTGACCTCGTTACAATCACTACATCCCTCCCCCCCAAGTCAGAGAACATAGGCTGTTTTTTTTTTGTAGCTCTTTCTGGTACATTTTATCACTGAGTCAGCTGCCTCCAACTCTGCTCCAGGCTATGTGTAACACAGGTAGCTTGCCTCTTGCGCCTGGAGTGTCTCAGAAGAAATTCTTGCTCCTCTTCAGGTAGCAGAGATGTTGAGGCAGTGACATCTGCCGTGTCCATTTTAAATTCAGAGGTATCTTCAAAGCTGGTCAGAAACGGAGAACCCATGGATTCGCGAACAGTCGGAAAGACTGTCGAGGAGTTGGTCACGTTTTGCTCCTGCTCGGTTTGTGAGTTTGCAGCATTCATTTGGTCCACGTGCCTGTTCAGGATCATCTCACTAACTGAATGTTATACGTCACTGGACCTGACCTCACATCAACCATGTAGGGACATTCCCATGGCTCCAACAAGAAACTTTGTCTCCTGAAGTAAACAGTCTCTCTTGCTTACTGAAGTCACTTCTGACATTGTATTCCTGATGCTGTTTCACCCTTCCCCCTCCAGGTCCAAGATGATCAGATTTAACCTGGTGCAGAGTCTTCTTCCCATTAGCAACTCTGCTGGAGAAATCCCTTTACATGTGTGAGAGGTTGCCCTGTAAACAAATAGGAACCAGGACAATTTGGTGTCTCGTGAAGCTGCATGTGGTTTCTTTAAGCCTGCCTTCAAAGTTTGGACTGTTGGATGATATGGAGCTGTCCCTGTATGACGGATACCATTGGACTCTACGAAAAACTCAAATTTCCTGCTGATAAATGACAGTCCGTTATCTGTGACCAATACTTCTGAGAGTCTGTGTATTGCGAAAAATGCATACAGTTTTACAATCATCATCCCCATGTTTGACAACTGACCTCTCTGCATATCCAAACAATTTGAGTGGGCATCCACAATGACTAAGAACATTGAGCCCATGAAAGGACCTGCATAGTTGATGTGCAACTGAGTCCAGGGTTTACCTGGTCATTCCCATGAATGTAGGGGAGCTGCTGATGCTAGTTTTTGTCCTAGTTGGTTCTGTACTCTAGGCAGCGACTCACCAACACAGTTATGTCTGTATTCAATCTTGATCATAAGACATAACTCCTCAACATCTTCATTTTGGAAACCCTAGTAGGGTTCAGCCAGTATCTGGTTATGACTTTTACTTGAGACAATCACTTTTGCTCCCCATAACAATATGCTGTCCTCTATTAGTCTCGTAGATTCAAAAAGGTTTCAATTCTGGTTGTGATGGCCCTTTGGATTCTCCGTTCATCGTCAGTTGTTTCAGTTTTACAGAGGCCAAATCTTTCTGCGTCTAAAGTCTGATATTGTCAGTTGTAATTGGAAGCGTGTCCTGAAAATTTAAAACCATTACTATCTCTTCCAGAGGCGGTACCACAGTGGTGTATCAGTCAGCGGAAGACAGCTCAATGTACCTGCATGTGTTATTTGGCCTCCGGATGGTGTTCCAACTTGTAATTAAATGCAGTATTAGAGCCCACTGCTGAATTCAGCCTGAAGCTATGGGCAGCACTGTTTTGTCCTATAAGTACACCGAGCAGAGTTCTGTGGTCCGTTATTACTACAAATTTGTGTCCGTAAAGGTATCAGTGGAACTTCCTGACTCCAAATATGATTGCCAAACCTTCTTTTCTGTCTGGGCTTATTTATGCTCTGCATCAGCCAAAGTCCTGGATGCATACGCTACTGGATGTTCCTCTCCATTATCAAATAGTGTGTCACTGGAAAAGCACAGCAGGTCAGGCAGCATCCAAGTAGAAGGAATTCCTGATGAAGGGCTTATGCCTGAAATGTCAACTCTCCTGCTCCTCAGATGCTGCCTGACCTGCTGTGCTTTTCCAGCGCCACACTTTTCGACTCTGATCTCCAGCCCTCGCTTCCTCTTAGTTCCTCTCCATTGGGCTACCTATGAGCTAATATATCCCTCAGCCGTACAGCGAGGCAATGCTGGTCAATACCAGAATTCATGAGAGATTATAATGTGCCGACACCTTAGAGGATGATAGCTGTTTTTTCATTTCCCTAAAAGCTATGGCTTGGCTATATGACTATTTCCAAGGCTGACCCTTTTTAAAGAATTGGCACAAAGTGCCAGGGTGGAGGCCAGGTTGTGTATAAACTGTCCATATTAATTCTCCGGCCCAAGGAAAGACCTAGGTTCCATTATAGACTCCGGAGTTAGGGCACCTTTAATTGCTTTTACTATCTTCAACGCATGTAAATCGGTCTTGTCGACTCTATAGCCTAAGCAGGTCACTTGGGAGTGCCTGGGCACACATTTTCCCCCTTCTAAGGTGCATACCTGCCTTGGAGAAGCATTTCAGGACTATGTCCAAGCTCTAAGTGCTCCTTATTGGTCTTCCTTGCTATTAGTACATCTAGATAAATGGCAACCTGAAGCATGTCTTATAAAATGTTCTCCATCATCTGCTGAAAAATTGCACAAGCTGACAATCCCCAAAATGGCCCTTAAAGATATTAATTGTAGCATATTTCTGAAAATCCTCATTTAACTGGAACTGCATGTATAGATGGTTCATGTCCAGCTTCGTGAAAGGCAGCCATCCTAAAAACTTTGCATATAAATCCTCTATATGAGAGAACTGGGTATTTATCCAGCTGTGGAAAGCAGTTTACCATTTGTTTAAAATCCCCACAAAGGCCAACCAACCTGTTGGGCTTCACAATCAGCAAACTGGACAGGGTTTGATGATTCCTTCAGTTTCTAGCCTTCTGATTTCTGCCTCTATTTTTGCCCATAAGGCAAATGGCACCAGGTGGGCATCACAGAATTGGGGAATTACTTTCTGGTCATCATGCAAGGTGGCGCTGCCTCCTTTGATAGTCTCTAGACCTTTCTGAAAAATTTTTGGATATTTAATTTGGGTTTCACTGAGGCAGCTATTTTCTAATCGAAGAATGTTGAGCCAATCTAGGTGAATTTTTCTCAATCAAATTTGCCCCATTAAGCTGGGGTCAAGCCTTTCACTCCAATCAGTGGTATTGAAAGAAATGTTTTTCAACAAGAGACCAGAACCGAAGTCATACCCTTAATCTGTAAAGGTTTTCTAGTTTAGGGTCTCAGTCTAGCAGAGGTCTTGTTTAAACTTAACAGTTGGAGTCCATAGCGAATTTTGTCAAAGACTGGTTCTGCGATCACTGAAATGGCCACAGTAGTACTGACCGCCGTTAGAACCTGGTGACCATTTCACCAGATGTTTATTTTGATTGCTTAGCAACATCCAAACAAGTAGGAGAAAGTGAGGGCTGCAGATGCTGGAGATCAGAGCTGAAAATGTGTTGCTGGAAAAGCGCAGGTCAGGCAGCATCCAAGGAACAGGAGAATCGACATTTCGGGCATAAGCCTTTTCCAGCAACACATTTTCAGCCAACATCCAAATAAGAACCAATTTTACAGTTCCAAACCATATGTAGGTGAATTTTCCAGGTTATGCACTCGCCTGGATACCCTCTGGTATCCAGGAGAGTGCATACGTTCACTTACCTAACTGAGATCTAGTTCGACTCTTTTGCTGTCTCGAGTCTGCATACTGGCAGCAAATACAATGGCTTGCCAGACCAGATCTTGAAGAAACTTATAACCGTTTGGCCGAGGTTTGGCTTTGTTTTTGGATTTTGTTGTGGGCTGACCGAGAGTCTCTCTGTTCAGGCTATGTCCTGAGTGAGGCTATGCAATTGCCTTCACTCAAGTGGTATTCCCAAGCTCAGTTGGACTGGTGAGGGTATTCACTTCTATTGGAATACCCTGCAACTTATATTTTTCATTTGCTGTATTTTCCAATAATAACGCCAGTTATAGTACCTGTTTGAAGTCCAGTTGAACTTCAGCTAATAGGCATTTTTGCATGGTTATCTCAATAATCTCAAATACCAAACAGACTCTCAGCATATCAGGATTAAACTGAGGTCACAAGCCTCTTTCAAAATAAGAGTAGCATCTGATACTGCATTGAGGAGAGAGTTTCACACGTTACCACCAGTTTGTCTGTTTTCAATGGGAGGGCAGTGAATTGCTCTAGTGGGTAAAGAAATGTGGTAAGCCATGAGCTGAAGGGTAAATTTGGGGAGATTTACAATCAAGTGAAAAGGTTGGATAGGAACTTGGAGATCCTGAAAGCTGATGGGATTTATGAGGACAACAACGTTAAATTGAAGATGGAGACTGGGAAGGTAAACTTGACAATTAGGTTAAGCCTATAACTCTCTCTCAATAGTACAAATCAGGCAGCATGCCAGCTTTGACCAAATGCACAATAAAGAAGGAAAAATGGCTTTAAACATGTAAATTGTGGGTGAATTAAACTTTTTTGTCCCCTTCTATGAGGGTAGGGTGAACATGTTTGCAATGTGAAGCCCTGCTAGGGCAATTCAGGCATCCACAGATTCAATGGCACTACATACCTTGCATCAAAGTGCAATTCATGTACAATTGACAAGCATCAAACATTACAAATCTTGGTTTCAAGTAATTAGATTAGATTAGATTACTTACAGTGTGGAAACAGGTCTTTCAGCCCAAGCAGTCCACATCGACTCTCCGAAGAGTAACCCTCCCAGACCCATTTCCCTCTAATGCACCTAACCTGCACATCTTTGGACTGTGGGAGGAAATTGGAGCTCCCAGAGGAAACCCACACAGACACAGGGAGTATGTGCAAACTCCACACAGGCAGTCACCCGAGGCTGGAATCGAACCTGGGACCCTGTTGTTGTGAGGCAGCAGTGCTAACCACTGAGCCACCGTGCCACCCCTAATCATGATCATTCCATGGTTTATAATAAATAAATTCTTATAACCTCTGTAAAGTTGATTTAATCACATGAAAACTTAAGCGTCACCTGTGTTTGCTAACTCAAACACATTCCATAATTATCACTGCTGTAGAATGCCTCGGAGCTACTACCTTTAAATTCAGAACTGTAGGCTTGTAAAAACATTATCTGTTATAATGAATTTCTTGGGTGATCCCCACTCTTACCCAACATAATGAGATGTAATCCAGCTACACTTAGAATCTGTCAATATTGCTCAAGTCATTTTTCCAAACAAAATACACCTGAATTTGGCAAAATAACTCTTGAAATTCATGCAGAGGCATGGCATTTCCCTCTTTGTGGTTGGTCTCCATGTCATAGAGTATCAGGACCCAAGATAAAGCTTAGGAATTAAGTCACAGAAAAATGATTCTGATTCTGATATTCCCAAATTAGTATCAGGGTGCATATATCAAAATGGGTGCAGCAAGGGCAAGTGCTGTCTTCACCACTGCAGCCCCACACAGACTGCACAGGAGGTGGTAGCATGTTACTTATAAGGGCAGTGGACTCCTCCAATCTTCAATCCAGTTTATTCAGTATTTCTGATGTACCTGCCTCATGTTCCTGTGCCTGTCTGTGCATTTGCATCAAGTTATTAATGGACAACATCTTGGGATCATCATGCCTGAACATGGCAGTCCTCTGCATGCAAATGACATGTGGAGTTCCTTCTTATTCAGTTTTACAGTTGTGTCAATTATGTAGTCACCAGATTGTTCCTCAGAGTCTAATCAAAATAGGTATCCACTGATGTGAAAGTCTCTAAGATGGTGGAGGATGTAAGTGAAAGCCTTGCCAGTGCATGCTTTGAGGGTTCAGTGACTTCTTCCTCAGGTGGAGGAGGAGCTGACGGGCTCAAGTGGTGCCCTCTTTGGAACAGAGGGCCTATGCATGCCACATAAGAGGGGTTGTTAGTTGTGCAATAGGGGTAGAAGCTTTTGCAACTTAAGAATCAGTTAACACTTGTAAGGGGAAAGCTGTGCAGCACAGCTTTGTGAAGCTTACTAATTTAGCTAAACCGTGTTAATTTTCCCAGCTAAATCCAGGATTTTCTCCTCATAGGGAGTGAGAGGGCAGATATCATCTACCCACCCAGCCACCCACCTTCAGCCTGTTCTTGCACTTCTGGCCTGATTGTGTGACTGTTTCTCTTGTAATGAGACAAAAGGAGGAGTTGAGTGAGAGCTGTAGACCATTAGCCTTAGTAATATTACTGTAAAGTGGGCAAAATTACAATGAGTGTAAGGCAGTTGACAAAAGATGGTGGCACTTACTCACATAGAGTGCACAAGATCACTGACCTCCTCCTTCACTGTTGGATGCTTGGTTTGTTTGAAAAATGCCTCAGGCTGTTATCGGAGCACAAGTTGGCTAGGTTTGGTGGTGGCTATTCCTGATGAAGGGCTTTTGCCCAATACGTCGATTTTCCTGCTCCTCGGATGCTGCCTGACCTGCTGTGCTTTTCCAGCACCACTCTAATCTAAACCCTGGGTTTGGTGGTGTAACCACCATTAGTCGGCTGCAAGACAAAACATTGTGCTCTGCTCCACCATCCATTCACCAATACCTCAAAGCCCATGTCCTAAAAGCTTTGACAAAGGGTCAGTTAGACTCAAAATATCACCTCTTTTCTCTCCTTACAGATGCTGCCTGACCTGCTGAGATTTCCCAGCATTTTCTCTTTTGGTTTCAGATTCCAGCATCCGCAGTAATTTGCTTTTGTCCTAAAAGCATGCTACTAAGCATACCTTCTGGGTCACGTTCTTAGTGATAACAGCCAGACATGACAGTGTAATGGGCAGTTTCGAAAGTATCATAGAGCTATGGTTGAATATGGTGCCAGCAATGTAAATGTCACAAAGTCCCGACAACAGCTAGCTCTGCCAAACCTGCTGAATAACTGCATGAGTTGACTGAACTGGACAAATGCATAACTAATAAGCAGATGACTGCGTGAAAAGTTGAAGGCATGGCAGACTATGCTCTATGAATCTTTCTTTTCCCTGGAGCATCGGAGGCTGAGGGGTGACCTTATAGAGGTTTACAAAATTATGAGGGGTCTGGATAGGATAAATAGCCAAAGTCTTTTCCCTGGAATCGGGGAGTCCAGAACTAGAGGGCATAGGTTTAGGGTGAGAGGGGAAAGATATAAAGGACAACCTTTTCACGCAGAGAGTGGTACGTGTATGGAATGACCTGCCCGAGGATGTGGTGAAGGCTGGTACAATTGCAACATTTAAGAGGCATTCAGATGGGTATATGAATAGGAAGAGTTTGGCGGGATATTGGCCGGGTGCTGGCAGGTGGGACTAGATTGAGTTGCGATATCTGATCAGGTTGGACCGAAGGGTCTGTTTTCATACTGTCCATCTCTATGACTCTATACCAATTTGCTAGAAAAAAAAGGGAAGATTCAGCCACAATTTCCAATCCAGCTTCTGAACTATTTAAACAAAAGCAGAAATAGCTGGAGAAACTCAGTAGGTATGGCATTTGTAGACAGAGAGAAACAGTGTCCTTTCTTTAGAACGCTGAATTACTTGTCAAGTGAAATTACCAACAGGCTACCATCTCCCTGCAACAAGCACATGATAATGGACATGTTTTAAAAATAACGCTAACTGATGAAATATAAATTCAACCACATTTTAAAAAAATGCTTAATTAGATTCGATTACTTACAGTGTGAAAACAGGCCCTTTGGCCCAACAAGTCCACACCTACCCTCCGAAGTGCAACCCACTCAGACCCATTCCCCTACATTTACCCCTTCACCTAACACTACGGGCAATTTAGCATGGCCAATTCACCTAACCTGCACATCTTTGGATTGGGGGAGGAAACCGCAGCACCCGGAGGAAACCCACACAGACACGGGGAGAACGTGCAAACTCCACACAGACAGTCGCCTGAGGCTGGAATCGAACGAGTGACCCTGGTCCTGTGAGGCAGCAGTGCTAACCACTGAGCCACCATATAATCCTTCAACAAGGACTATTTAGATAAATAAGCAATTTAATGATAGAGATTACAAGAATGTCGAGATTTGCCACATACTTAAATCATGTTATACTACATAGTTAGATACTAATAATACTAATTATAGAATCCCTACAGTGTGGAAGCTGGCCATTTGGCTTTTCAAGTCCACACCAACCCTTCGAAAAGCATCCCACCCAGACCCACCCTTATATCCCAGCATTTATCACAGTGTGAAAAAAAGTCACCAAAACTCTACGTTCTCAACCATTATAACTGTGCCACTTTATGTTGAGTTAAAATTTAGGAGAATCTTGGACAAAGCTGCTATTTCCAATTCAACCATAGAATCACAGAATCCCTAGTGTGGAGGCAGGCCATTCGGTCCACATCCAACTCTACGAAAAGCTTCCCATCCAGATCCAGACCCCTTACCCTATCCATATAACCCTGTATTTCCCAGGGCTAACCCATCTAGTCAGCACATTTCTGGACACTAAGGGCAATTTTGCATTGCCAATGCACCTAACCTGCACAACTTTGGACTATGGGAGGAAAACTGAACACCTGGAGAATACCCCGCAGACACAAGGAGAATGTGCAAACTCGACAGACAGTCGTTAAGAATGCAATTGAACCAGGGTCCCTGGCACTGTGAGGCAGCAGTGCTAACCATTCAGCCATTGTGCCACCCCATATACGAAGAACAGGGTCCTCAGACTCAAGGAAGCAGCCAAAAGCAGAGAAAAGAGGTTTGCAGGTGGAATGGAATTGGAAAAAAAAATGGTTGGGATCAAGAATGATAAAAGAATTAATCAGTTTTTCCAAAAGGAATGGGAATTAAGTCACTTCAATATTTCCTTGCTCTATTCACTTTTTGCTCGTTTCTTCCCTTATTTACCAGAAACGTTCCTCTTGCCCTTCCTTGCTAACCCACACTCCTCCTTTCTCCAAATTATCATATCTTTACTTCATCCCCTCATCTCCTTCAGAACAAACTCCTTCTTGTCTCCTCCGGCTTTTGTCCTCTCATCTGTCAATCCATCCCCAGGATTAAGAAATGTTGGATAGACTAGCTTTGTTTTCACTGGAATGCAGGAGGGTGAGGGGCAACCTGATAGAAGTTTATAAGATTGTTAATGGCATGGATAGAGTGGAAAGTATGAGGCTTTTTTCCCCAGGGTGGAAGGATCAATTATTAGGAGACAAGTTCAAGGTACAGGGTGGAAAGTTTAGAATAGATGTTTTGAGGCAAGTTTTTCACACAAAGGGTGCTAAATACCTGGAACGTGCTGCCAGAGGAGGTGGTGGATGTAGACTCAATAGCAGCAGTTAAGAGTCAACTGGACAAATACATGAATAGAAAGAGAATAGAGGTACATGGATCCTTTAAGTGAAGACAGCTTTAGTACGAAAGGGCAAAATGTGTCAGCACAGGCTTGGAGCACCAAAGGGCCTGTTCCTGTACTGTATTGTTCTTTGCACTTTTGTATTGTATTGGCTGAAAATACAGCGTAAAAGA
>NC_057718.1:56774143-56801459 GCF_004010195.1 Chiloscyllium plagiosum
GTGTGTGTGTATGTGTGAGCGTATGAGAGGGGGTCTGCATGAGTGTATGTATCTGTAGGGGTGTGTGTGTGTGTGTGTGTGTGTGTGTGTGTGTGTGTGTAGGAGTGTCTGTGTCTGTCTGTGTAGTGCAAAAGAGTCACCTGCAGTGTCACATGAACCCAAGGTCCCGGTTGAGGCCATCCCCATGGGTACCGAACTTGGCTATCAGCCTCTGCTTGGCCACTTTTCGCCTGTCCCGAAGTCGCCTTGGAGGATGGTCACCCGAAGGTTTGAGGTCAAATGTCCTGGACCGCTGAAGTGTTCTCCGACTGGGAGGGAACACTCCTGTCAGTTGATTGTTGTGGTGTCCATTCATCCATTGCCATAGCTTCTGCTTGGTCTTGCCAATGCACCATGCCTCAGGACATCCTTGACTGCAGCATATGAGACAAATAGATGAGGCATGATACATTGGCGAGACCAAGCAGAGGCTATGGCAATGGATGAATGGACACCGCACAACAATCAGCAGACAGGAGTGTTCTCTCCCAGTTGTAGAACACTTCAACGGTTGGGACATTCGACCTGGGACCTTCAGGTGACCGTCCTCCAAGCTGGACTTCGGCATAGGCAACAACGAAAAGTAGGCGAAAGTGAGGACTGCAGATGCTGGAGATCAGAGTCAAGATTAGAGTGGTGCTGGAAAAGCACAGCAGGTCAGGCAGCATTCAAGGAGCAGGAAAATCGACGTTTTGATGGTCGAGCAGAGGCTGAAAGCCAAGTTCAGTACCCATGGGGATGGCCTCAACTGGGATCTTGGGTTCACGTCACAATACAGGTGACCCCATTGCACTACACACACACACACACACACACACACACACACACACACACACGACCCTCTCTCATACGCTCACACATACATTCCCATACACACATGCACACACTCACAGAGTTATACCCTTTTACTTACACACACACACACTCAGACATTCATACCCTCCCCCACACGCACACATATAGGTTTGTGGGGTGAATTTCTACTTGCAGAATTTCACTTTATTTTGGTCAAAAACTGCATGAACCATAGGAAAACCATAGGAAAACAAAATACTATTTGATCCATCTTTTGTCATCTTTTAGTAAAATAGCACCCACACCAATGTAAACAGCCAGTCTGAATAGCTTTGCATAATTCAGTGCAAGGCACTTTTGACAGTTTGTGTCCATTCAAATTGTCTGTCTTGCTTTAACAAATTTGTTGAAGCAGCCACCACAGTGCTGAAGTTCAGAACAGGCTTGTGATAAAATTCACTCATGCTAATATATCATAAATTGTCATGTATTAGACCTGAGAAAATCCAAAATAACCCTTGCTTTTGCTTCTCCAGGTGTAACTTGAGCTTGTCCAACAGTGCGGTCCAAATAAGTATCCTTTTCATTGGCAAATTGACTTTTTGCCAGATTTATAACCAAATTGACTCTTTGTAACTGATCAAACAGCTTAGTCAGCTTGCTGGCGCATATTTCATTCTAAAATGCATGATGCTACAACAATAAAAAAATAATATTTCTTTGGCTGAATCAGTCAACAAATTTTGATAACATCTTTTTAGCAAGTCAATTATGGATTGAATGAATAAAGCCCAATTTTTTCAACACACTTCTCTCATCTTGGAATAGGATGACAATCCATTTTTGTTACTGCGCTGACTCATGATAATCAAAACAGAATATTTGATGATAGGTGTGACAATGACTCAATTCAGCAACACTCCATCATTCTTCTCTCACTTGAGCTGACCTGTCTGGAATGAGTCTGAGAGGGTGTTTTTCATAGCTAACGCATCCCCTACGTTAGCATTATGAACACTAAACACTTTTTCAAGTCCACTCATACAAATTGATTTATGAGTCCATGATAGCCTTTATAACGCACTTTAAAAAGTTTGCTGAAAGATAGTATATAATGCTAACATCTTTTTAAGCATCTCTGTACAATCTCATTTCTGCAGAATCAACTTTTAAAGTTCAAATTTCTAATTCATTCTCCAATTGTTTCTATATCTTAATTTCACTGCCCATTTCTTTCACTACCATAAATACATCTTTTTTCCGATTATCCTGATTTTCATAATATCTCTTTAGTACATTAACAGAACGCATTACACTGACAATTCCTTCTGTCTGGAATACCCACTACATAATTTACATAATTGAATTGTTCTCGATTTCATAAAATCCAGTGACCTTTGTACTTAATGGTCCAGAGAGACAGGTAACAATATTAATACCCTGTCACCAGCAACAACATTCTGAAGATCAGCTTCTTTTATCTTTTCTAGTTTTCATTGTTGAGTACTCTTCAAATGCTTTTTGGCAACTCATATTTTGGTTAGTATCTCCCTGAAACTCAAAACATAGGCTGGAAGCATAGTCGCTGAGCTTCGATTTTTCAAATTTTCTTTTATCAGTTTCAGTGGTCCTCTCACCTCATGTCCATTCAACACTTCAGAAGGATCAAATCTTAGACACACTGAGCGCATCCCTAATGGCAAACAGTAACAAGGGAATTCCATTATCCTAATCATTAACGTATAGCTTGACAATGGGCTCTAACTGTGGTCTTCGAAGTTTGATGCCATATTGCCAATGCACCTTGAGATTGTGGGTAATAATTGCAAGATGTAAATTGCTTTATTTCCAAACCAATTATTGTTACTTTGAAAATTTGTCAGATAAAATTTGAACTTTGATCCGATTATGTTTCTTTGAGTAATCCACACCTTCACAAAACAAATTGAACCAATGTTTCCACTACTATTTTTGCACTAATTTTTCTAATAAGACATTGGTTCAGGAAATCAATCAGAAACATTCATTATTGTTATGATACCAATTCCCATTCCTGGATTTAGGCTGGGGTTTTACACAATCTATTAAAGCTCTCAAATGCTTATTAAAACCTGGTATCAGGTTTAAAGGAGTGAACTTAATTCATAGTTGGGTTTTCCCTACTACCTCACATGCATGGTAAAACGTTACCACATCTTTTAAGTAATCCTGGCCAATAAAAATGTTTTCATATTTTAGCTTTGGTTTGCTTAGTAGCTAAATGACCTACTACTGCAATTTCATGAGCAACTTGTAAAATGTACTTATACATTTGGATAAAATTATCATGGATCACTGCCCATTTTGAGTTCGTCTCTATTTCCTCATTCATACTTTCTTTGTCGAGTAATAACAGTGTGGTATTAGTCCTGATTCAATTTTTGAGCAGTCTGTTTGATATAATTCTCTCAATTCAGGATTTGTTGTTGCATTATCATTCACTTTTCCGTTCATCTCCATTATTTAAATATTGAGAATTCTGATAATCAAATTTCCAAGTGATCTTTCTGATTCAAAGATTCATCTTCCTGGGTCTGAGGACTAGTCACAACGTAGTCAGGAAAAGAAATCCAGGATGTCCTCCTGTAGCTTCTCTGTTTCTTTTACCTTTATTGGTTAAACCACCACTATTGGTGACGCCAATATTTTCGAACCAGTTATTTCCCAAGATAAAATCAATCCATTTCGACAATAATTGCTCCACCATGCCAACTACAACGTCTTCATTCACTAAGTCACTTTTTAACTTAACTCTGCATGATGGCTTTGATTTATTACTTCCATGTATGTCTTCATATTTTCTCTGTCATTACTTCCTTTGGAAGACAAAATAAACATCATCAGCCAGTATCAGTAATTGATTTGCTCCAGTGTTTCACCTCCTTGGTTTATTTTCTCGAGATCGAGCATAAGATTTTACCTCTTCTTTTGAGATACAATTCAGAGTCTCCAGCAGTTTCATTCTTCTTCATCATTGATAAAAAAGTTTCTTGACTGTCTTGAGTCATTTTTCCTTCTTGGTACATTCAAAGAAAATATATTTTTGGTTTTACTACCACTGTAGTTTTAATACTGATGCTTTCCTGATATTCCCTTTTCTGGGGATTCCTTAGACATTCCTACTACTGCAATCAGTTTAACTATCTCCCATTTAACTTCCAGCATATAAATTGACTTTAGCATGTTCAAATCTTATTGCAATAGCAGCATTCCTTCACACCACCTTTTGATTCTATTCTCCATTTGTTTCTGACTCCAGTCAGGTCTCCTTCAAAGGTGTCACAGCTTTCAATCTATGGGTTTTCTAAACTAATATCAATCCAAAATCATCTTGATCCAAAAACAAGATTATAGTCTTCACTATTTATCCCACTGCCGTAAGCCACCATAATGAAAACAATCCATGAGCTCTCTGACACATACTTAATTAGGTCACTGTTCTAGAAGGAATGTCAAACGTAGTTATTTTCCTTTTAAAAGCCCTTCACAAAAATAACACATCCATATGCCATTATTACTAAATCGAAACTCTAAAACAGTATAAATATCACACACCTCTCATCACAATAGTCATCTAACAGACACAGCAGTTGCCTGATTACACTTCGGAAGGTCAAACAATGTTATAAGATAGTATTAAGAGAAAACATATGAATTTCTCACTGGCAAGAATCCACAAACAATTGAATCAAATTTTAAATCAGGCAGCAGGATTTGATCAATTGGAATTGATGTCACTAAGGTACATCATGCTAAGACTAGAAGAACAAATTGAGGCAACTTGAATTAATTGTTAAATGAAAATTAAACTCCCATCAAAACTCATAGAAGCTTTAAAACAATATCAAACTTTTGAAAGATTTGCATAGGACTTTCACTGTCACAATTTCCAATTAGAGTAACCAACTTCAAATTAAAATCAGCAAACTGGTAATAAATTAATCTAGTCTAATTTATGTCAGGCAGGCAACAATGAAGACAGCTGCTAATGCTGATGTAAAGGAGCAGATGCTGTTATTCAGAATAAAAGTGTGTTTACATATAGAAGTGATATTTATTTGACCAAAAAATCTGCACAGTAGTGAAATCTCTTAAATGTCAATATTGCTCAATGATCTTATTTTTGAGCTCTTCACAAGACAACTCATTTTTCATATGCTTCTGAAGTTTAAAGGAGTGAAAATATTTTTGAAAAATCAAGAATTACATACCTGTCCTCAAGTTCTTTATGTTCAACTTCTAAATTTTTATGAGCAAATTTCAAACTTCCATGTTTATTGATGAGGGCCTCATATTCAGTTGCCTGATGTTCATGTAATTTAGCTAGTTTTTCATGATCCTTGATAAGTGAATCATACTGTAATTTCAACTCCTCTTTTTCCTTTATCAGTGATTCATTTTCATTCTCCAATGACAACTGCTGATTCTGAAGTTGAGAATTCTGAGTCATCAAGGATGCACTTTGAGAACCAAGGGTAGAATGTTCCACCTATCAAGAAAAATGAATTAATGTTAACTTTAAACACTTCAATAAACATTAGACTGCTTTAAATAAGTCCAGGAAGACTTATTCCATTGCCCTGAGATTAAGCACCTTTGCAATTCTCATCTAAATTTACAAACTCTTTTTAGCCTAAATATAGCTTTACTAATTCATTAGCCTTCTCCCGAGGTGAAATAAATGAAGAGGGTGGTTAGCTCGGTTGATCTTCTGGTTTACCATGCAGTGTGGTATCAACAGTGTACGTTCAATTCTGCACTAGCTGAGGTTACCATGAACAGCTCTCCTTCTCAACCTCTCCCCTTGCTTGATGCATGCTGTCGTTCCAGATTAAACCACCATCAGTCATCTCACTTTAATGAGAGGGCAGCTTTCTCATCCTCAGATTATGGCTACGTTAACCCAGTGTGCATACTACCAATCCACTAGCAGTTTCAGCTAGTTGTCATCTCCCTACCTGATTTTGGCTCCAACTTTTTTCCTCCCACTTCTGAATATGTAACTCTCCCATGCCAGTCATCAGGAATTTCCAACAAATGCAACATATGCAACTAATTTTAAAGTCATCCTACTGTCCACCAGGATTTTTCTAACTGCTTCTAACTTTCTATCCCTTAAAAACCTTTATTTTTCTTGCACACTCTATTCCTTTCTTCTTCCTCTGTCCTCTTTATTTCCCATCTCTTTTCCCCTTGCCTTATTTCAGGTACTTCTTCTAACCTTGCATCTGAATACTCCCACATGAAATTACATGGTATTTATTGAAAATGTTTAGGATTACACTAGATTGTTTCAATTCTACTTGGAAATGGAGTTTAAGGCACAGTCAACAAGCAAAGACAAAATCAATAAAGGCATCACAATTTTTGTCATTGTGGATATACTATTCTTTAGAATTTAGGTTTTAATTGATTTGAAAACTGATCTGAAAAGTTGGTTTTACGAGTATGAATTTATATAAAACAGCTACTTAGCATAAATCAGGAAACTTCAAGTACCGAGAGGGAAGTCATATTATTTTGTTCTTTCATGCTGTAAAAGTTGTCATTGATATTATGCTTGCATATGCAAAATAGAAAAAATGTCAGATTGCTGTTTATTTTAAATGAGGTCTAGTAATGTTGTGAACCGGATTTCAGACACGTTTTTCAGATTTGTAAATACATCTCTTCTGAAAATGTGTCCCATTGTATTATAGCAGAATGCTGGTGAATGCTTTGTGCTGTTTCTTATGGTAAACCTCTTACGCCCAATTTCCATCAAGGAAAGCATTAATTCGAAAATATTGCTTGGATACAGATCGTGCGTTTTACAGAATATTTTAGAAATCTAGCATAGGTGAAAAGTATTGCATACTGTAACTTCATTGAAAAACCACTTTTGCTTTTGAATCAAGAAAAGTATTCTATTTCAGTAAATGATGCATCAACTTTGAAACTAAAAAACACCAACACAAATTCTAACCTGCAGCTTGGCATTCTGTGTTTGCAAGGTGGTATTGTGCTCCTGTAAAGATGCTGTCTGTCGCTGAAGTGCAAGGATTTGGGCTTGCAAGTTGTTATTTTGGGCTTCTAGCTGTTTCAGCTGAGTTTTCAAGGCTTGTTTCTCAGCCTGAAGAGTTGCATTCTATGTGACAGTAAAAGGGAAAGGAGAACAGAAAATGTCAAAACATGTGCTATAATTAATAGTAAACATAACTGTAATGAAACAGAATCCCACTTCCATACTCCTCTTGTCAAAGTCCAGCACATATTTTAAGAAAATAATTTTAGTTTATAAATATTAGCTTTTTTTATACTTTCATTAATAAAAGTGTACAAGTTAATAACACTATCCAAAAAATATTTAGCAATACTGTTGGGTACTGAGCATCAAATTATTCCTTGTGCTCGATCCTCTACAGGGCGTCCTGGTAGAATGCTATGGTTGCGTTACTCGCACTATAGAAATTCACTCTATGGAAAACCCATATACAAAATCGTGCTAAAGGGGTTGCAATAGAAAATCGCTACATCCATTCAGTAGAAAGTTTGGGTTATCCAAACAATGTCCACTATTTGCCAATCGCATTGAGCTGATTCGCGTTGACAAAATGTGTTATACTAGAACGACCTGTATTAATTATTTGGACTGGAGGAGCACTAAGTGCATTCTTGCTAATGCAACACGTCATAAATAGATAACACCCTCTACTATATTAAGTAAGAATTCACATACCTCCCAGCAATCTATGCATTGCTGCTTAAATGTTCTACATCTCTTGCTCCATAATACTTAGCGCATTCACAAGTTGTCATACGAAAACAGTCCTTTTGTGGCATGACATAGAAACATTGGAAATAGGAGCAGCACTAGGCCATTCAGCCCTTTGAGCCTGCTCCACCATTCAATATGATCACAGCTGATCGATCTACTCAGTACGCTCTTCCTGCTTTCTCCCATATCCTATGATCCCTTTAGCTCCAAGAACTATATCTAACTCGTTAAAAAAAATTCAGTGTCTTTTTCCTCAACAACCTTCTATGGCAGAGAATTCCACAGGCTCACCACTCTCTGAAAAAAGAAAATTCTCTTCATCTGAATGGCCTATCCTGATTCCTTAGACTTGATTCCTAGTTCTGGACTCCAGGTTATTGGAAGCATCCTTCCGCACCTGCCCTGTTCATTCCTGTTAGAATTTTATCGGCTTCTATGAGATCCTCCCCCTCACTCTTCCAAACTCTAGTGAATATGGTCCTAACTGATCCATCATACATCATCCTACCATTCCAGGACTCAATCTGATACATCTTCATTGCACCCCTTCTATCACCAGGCCATCCATCCTCAGATCAAGGCAAAAACTGCATAAAAGTACTCCAGGTGTGGTTTCACCAAGGTTCTGTACAATTGCAGCACGACATCCCTGCGCCTGTACTTGAATCCTCTCACTATGAAGGCCAACATACCATTTGCCTTCTTCACCACCTGCAAGTTTACTTTCAACAACCTCTGGATGTAGGTTTGCTTGCTGAGCTGGAAGGTTCATTTTCAGAAGTTTCGTCACCATACTAAGTAACATCTTCAGTGAGCCGCCGAACGAAGCACTGCTGATGATTCCTGCGTTCTATTTATAGGTTTGGGAAACACCAGCAGTGCTTCTTCCGGAGGCTCACTGAAGATGCTACCTAGTATGGTGATGAAATGTCTGAAAATGAACCTTCCAGCTCAGCAAGCAAATCTACATCCAGAACCTCAACCTGAGTTACAAATCTACTCAAACCTCGCTTTCAACCTCTCAATTACTAACATTCTACTTCATTTGTCCTGCATTTGCCCACTCACTCAATTTGTCTAAAACACAGTGAAGCATTTTAACATCCTCCTCACAGTGCATCCTCTCACCCAGCTTTGTGTCATCTGCAAATTTGAATATAGTACATTTAGTTCCCTCATCTAAATAATTCAAAATGTGTTGTGAATTGCTGGCATCAGGCACTGATGCTTATGGTATGCCAATGGTTCCTGGCTGCTACTCAAAAAGGGCTGAAAATGTGTTGCTGGAACAGCGCAGCAGGTCAGGCAGCATCCAGGGAACAGGAGAATCAACATTTCGGGCATAAGCCCTTCAGGAAGACAGCTTCTTCAAGGAAGGCATCCTTGTAAGAGGATTCGCAGTAGGTTAAAATCTTTGAGGAGAAAGTGAGGTCTGCAGATGCAGACCTCACATGCTACTCAAAAAGGACCAAGTAGTAGACAGGCAGGAGGCTGGAAAAACACAGCAAGCCAGGCAGCATCAGGAGGTGGAGAAGTCAATGTTTCGGGTATACCCTTTCTTCAGGGCTGGGGGAGTGGAAGATGTGAATGTTAACCGAGGCATCATATGGAGACAATCACTCGACAAACAGAAACCAAAATTTGATGGAGATCTGATTGCTCCCTGGTCATCATTTCATTATCAACTTACTGAAAGCTCAGTCAATAGAATCTCAGTTATAAGGATTAAGTGGATATTCCTTGGAGCCGACTGGAAGTAATTTGCATGCATCTATGTCTTCTAAAACCGGCTAAGATACAGTCTCAAGTGTCTGTGATGTGAGGGAGAATGGAGTCTGCTTAAGTGAACTGACCAGTTACATCTTATTTATATTTCTTTGACTTTATCCCTTAATGATGTCTGTTTGGTTTGTGGTGGTGGGAGCTAGAATCAAAGATTAGGTGTAAATCAAGACATTGTTGCTTAACTTTGTTTTGAAAAATTAATTTTTGACACAATGAGCATGAACAGTTTGCAGCGTACAAGTATTTGTTTCTAATGTAGGCAACTAACTACAGGTATATTGATATTCAGTAAGAGGTAAAGAGAAGTACTGGAAAATCTAACCAAATTTAGTATGATGGTATCAATATTTTAATATATTTTGTGTAATACTTAACCACTGGAGTCTAACTAATTAATTTTACATCTCTTCTTGATTGACCTATAGGCTGTAACCTGTATGGTGATGGATGAATCTAAACTATAAACAAAAAGCAACAAACAAGTTTTGGGAATTTATTGATGTCTATTAAATTGACTGTAGTAGTTAACATTTGCCTAAGAGTTCAGAGCATACACAAGAACATATATCACATGAACGGTTGTGTTTTAAGAGGTGGCTAACCACCATCTTCTCGAGGGCACTTGGGATGTTCAATGAACACTGACTTTACCTTTGATGAACAACATTTCTTTAAAAAGTAATTGTTTAATATAGATTTGGCTTTTTGATTGCAGAAATGGGGAGGGTTGCTAACAAAGTGGTAATGTTACTGGGCTATCAATCCAGTGACTAGGTCAATGCAGTACAGCATAGGTTTTGGAAGCTGTGGAATTTCCTTTTTTAATTTTTGGGTGTTGCAATGGCACAGTGGTTAGCACTGTTGCGTCACAGTGCTAGGGGCTCTCTTTCAATTGCAGCCTTGGGTACAGTGTGTGATATTTGCATGTTTTCTGGTTTCCTCCCACAGTCCAAAGATGTGTTGGTTCTGTGTTGGCCATACTAAATTCCTCTGTAGCATCAAGGGATATTCAGGCTAGGTGGATTAGCTGTGCTAAATGTAAGGTTACAGGGATAGGTGGGATGCTCTTCAGAGGGTCAGTGCAGACTCAAATGGGCCAATTGGCCTCTTTGTGCACAGTAGGGATTCTATAAGTCTATAAAGATGCTGTATTATTATTAAATTGTTAATTCCTTTCTTTAAGTTATAAACTTAGTATCTAGCATTGGTTATTCAGATACTCTAATACTGGTTATTCAAAAAGTCTGGCTTGAAACCATTGGGATCAACTTTGAGGATCGTTATATGTTCAGAGTTTATTGTGTTGCAAATGCTGTACAGGAATATGGAGGTTTATTTGACTTGGCTGTCTTTATGTCAAAATACATCTGAAAGTCCAAGTGAACCATATCCACTGGCTTACCCTTATCAACTCTACTAGTTAAATCCTCTAAAAATTCCAATATGTTTGTCAAGCATATCCCTTTTATAAATCCATGATGATTCTATCTTACAGGTGCTCTGCTTTCTTAAATTCACTCATGGGACATAGGCGACACTGGCTAGGCCAGCATTTATTTTGCATTCCTAGTTGTCCTCAAGAATGTGGTAGTGAACTGTCTTCTTTGACTGCTGCAATTCATGTGCTATAGAAGGCCCCCAGTGCTGTTATGGAGGGAATTCCAGGAGTTTGATCTAGCAACATCGAAGGACTGACAATTTATTACCAAGTCAGGATGGTGAGTGGTTTGGAGGGTAACTTGCAGGTGGTGGTGTCCACTTGTATCTGCTGTACTTATTCTTCTAGATGGAAGTGGCTGTGGGTTTGGAAGGTACTGTCAAAGGACCTTCAGCAAATTTCTTGTAGTAGAACACGCTGCTGGTTCAGAGTCTTGGTGGTGGAGGGAGTGCATGTTTAGGGATGTGGTGGCAATCAAGCAGGCTGCTGTGTTCTGGATGGTGTGAAGCTTCTTGAACATTGTTTGAGCTGCATTCATTCAAGTAAGTGGGGATTTTTCCTTCACACTCATGACTTGTGCATTATGGATGGTAGATAGAATTTGGGGACTTTCTGCTATATTCCTAACCTCTGACCTGCTTTTGTAGTCAGTCTATTTATATGGCAAGTCTAGTTGAGTTTCTGGTCAATTATATTCCCCAGGGTGTTGATCGTGGAGGATCCCATGATAGGAACACCATTGAATGTCACGGGCCTGTGGCTAGAATATCATTTATTGGAGATTGTTATTGTCTGGTATTTGTGCAGCACGAATGTTACTTCCACTTTTCAGTCCAAATATGTACATAATTCAGGTCTTGTTGCATTTGAATATGGACAGCTTAAGCATGAGGAGTCATGAACAGTGAGGACATTGTGTAATCATTGGCAAACATTCCTACTTATGACCTTATGATGGAGGGTTGTCTACTAAATTTGTTATAATGTTTTAGCATTTTCCCCATTACTGATGTCAGACAAATTGGTGTATAATTCCCTGTTTTCTCCCTACCTCCTTTTTTAAATAGGAGTTATATTAGCAGACCTCCAATCCATGCTAACTGTTCCAGACATAGAATCTTAAAAGGTAACCAACAATGCATCCATTAATTCCAGGCCACTTCTTTAAATATTCTGGGACCTAGATCATCAGGCCCTGAGGTTTTATCAGCCTTCAATCTATCAACTTCCCCTACACGACTTACCTACTATTACAAGGAAATGTTCTGATTTAGTATGTGGATGTACCTACGAGAGAAGGTGCAAAACTTGACCTACCGTTGGGAGAAGGCAGGGCATGTGACTGAGATAAGTGTCAGTGGGGGAGCACTTTGGGGTCAGTAACCATTTCTATTAGTGTTAAAATAGTGATGGAAAAAGATAGACCAGATCTAAATGTTGAAGTTCTAAATTGGAGAAAGGCCAATTTTGACAGTATTAGGCAAGATCTTTCAAAAGCTGATTGGAGGCAGGTGTTCGCAGGTAAAGGTACGGCTGAAAAATGGGAAGCCTTCAGAAAGGAGATAATGAGAGTCCAGAGACAGTACATTACTTTAAAAATAGGAAAAGCTGGTAGATATAGGGAATGCTGAATGACTAAGTAAATTGAGGGTTTGGTTAAGAAAAAGAAGGAAGCATATGTCAGGCATAGACAGGTTAGATCGAGTGAATCCTTAGAAGAGTGGAAAGGCAGTAGGAGTATACTTAAAAGGGAAATCAGAGGGGCAAAATAGGGACATGAGATAGCTTTGGCAAACAGAGTTAAGGAGAATCCAAAGGGTCTTTACAAATACATTGAAGACAAAAGAGTAACTAGGGAGAGAATAGGTCCCTCAAAGATCAGCAAGGCAGCCTTTGTGTGGAGCCACAGGAGATGGGGGAGATACTGAACGAATATTTTCCATCAGTGTTTACTGTGGAAAAGGTCATGGAAGATATAGAGAGTAGAAAAATACATGGTGACATCTTGAAAAATGTCCATATTTCAGAGGAGGAAGTGCTGAATGTCTTGAAATGCACAAAAGTGGATAAATCCACAGCACCTGATCAGGTGCACCCTAGAACTCTGTGGGAAGCTAGGGAAGTGATTGTTGGGCCTTTGCTGAGATATTTGTATCATTGATAGTCACAGTTGAGGTGCTGGAAGACTGGAAGTTGGCTAACGTGGTGCCACTGTTTAAGAAAGGTGGTAAGGATAAGCCAGAGAACTATAGACTAGTGAGCCTGACGTCGGTGGTGGGCAAGTTGTTGGAGGGAATCCGGAGGGACAGGATGTACGTGTATTTGGAAAGGCAAAGACTGATTAGGGATAGTCAACATGGCTTTGTGCGTGGGAAATCATGTCTCACAAACTTGATTGAATTTTTTGAAGTAGTAACAAAGAGGATTGATGAGGGCAGAGCGGCAGACGTGATTTATATGTGATTTCAGTCAGGCGTTCCTCATGGGAGACTGGTTAGCAAGGTTACATCTCAAGGAATATGGGGAGAACTAGCCATTTGGATACAGAACTGGCTCAAAGGAAGACGACAGAGGGTGGTGGTGGACGGTTGTTTTTCAGACTGAAGGCCTGTGGCCAGTGGAGTGTCACAAGGATCGGTGCTGGGTCCATTACTTTTCATCATTTATATAAATGATTTGGATGTGAGTATAAGAGGTAAAGTTAATAAGTTTGCAGGTGTAGTGGACAGTGAAGAAGGTTACCTCAGATACAACAGGATCTTGACCAGATGGACCAATGGGCTGAGGAGTGGCAGATGGAGTTTAATTTAAATTGTGTGGTGCTGCATTTTGGGAAAGTAAGTCTTAGCAGATCTTAAAAGCTTAATGGTAAGGTGCTAGGGAGTGTTGGTGAACAAAGAGACCATGGAGTGCAGGTTCATAGCTCCTTGAAAGTAGAGTCGCAGGTAGATAGGATAGTGAAGGTGACTTTTGGTATGCTTTCCTTTAATGGTCAGTGTATTGAGTACAGGGACTGTGAGGTTATGTTGCGGCTGTACATGACATTGGTTAGGCAACTTCTGGAATATTGTGTGCAATTCTGGTCTCCTTCCAATTGGAAGGATGTTGTGAAACTTGAATGGGTTCAGAAAAGATTTACAAGGATGTTGCCAGGGTTGGAGGGTTGAGCTAGAGGGAGAGATTGAGTGGCTAGGGCTGTTTTTTTTCCCTGGATCATCGGAGGCTGAGAGGTGACCTTACAGCAGTTTAGAAAATCATGAGAGCATGGATAGGGCAACGAGACAAGGTTTTTTTCCCTGGGGTGGGGAGAGACCAGAACTAGAGGGCATAGGTTTAGGGCGAGAGGGAGAAAGGTATAAAGAGACCTAACGGGCAACTTTTTCACGCAGAGGGTGGTGCGTGTGTGGAATGGGCTGCCAGAGGAAGTGGTGGAGGCTAGTACAATTGCACCATTTAAAAGGCATCTGGATGGGTATATGAATAGGAAGGGTTTGGAGGGATATGGGCGGGTGCTGGCTGGTGGGATAAGATTGAGTTGGAATATCTGGTCGGCATGGACAAGTTGGACAGAAGGGTCTGTTACTTCTCTATGACTCTGACACATTTCCTTCATTTCTTCACTCTCACTAGATCCAGTACTCCCCAACATTTTATTGATATTATTTGTGTCCTCCTTCGTGAAGTCATAACAAAATTATGCACTTAGTTGGTCTGCCATCTCTTTGGTCCCCATTATAACTTGCCCTGTTTCTCACTGTAACGGACCTATGTTTGTCTCCACTAATCTTTTTCGCATCACATCATTACATTAGATTTTGCAGATAGTTTGTATGTCTCCTACAAGTTTACTCGCGTAGTCTATTTCCTCCCTCCTAATCAATCCCTTTATCCTCCTTTGTTGAAATTTAAATTGCTCCCAATCTTCGGGGCTACTGCTTTTTTGGGATCAATCTGTGTGCTCCTTCCTTGAATGAAATACTATCCCTAATTGCCCTTATTAGCCTTGGTCAGGCCACTTTTCCTGATTTGTTTCTGTGTCAAACCAGAACGAACAATTGCTGCAGTTCCTCCAAGCACTCTTTAAATGTTTGCCATTACCTTCCTGCAATGTAATGTTCCCCAATTTATCAAAACCAGCTTGTGCCTCATATTTTCATAATTTCCCTTCACTTATATTCAAGACCCTAGTCTCAACTATGTTACTCTTATCTTAATGAAAAATTCTATCACATTATGGTATTTCCCCAAAGCGCAGCTAGAATATCAATTATTGCTTTCTCATTACACAACACCCAGTCAAGAATGGCTGTTCTCTAGTTGATTCCTCAAAGTATTGATCAAGACAACCATTCCATTCATGCTCCAGGAATTCCTCCGCTCTGGTATTGTTATTGATTTAATTTGTCTAAACCACATGCAGACTAAAGTCACCCATAGTTATTGTGGTACCTTTCTTGCTTGTGTCTCTAATTTCCCGTTTAATGCCTTTCCTAACATTGCCAACACAGTAGTATATAGTTAACCCCCACCTGAACATTCAGGCTTGGGTTGGTTAGTGGCAATCAACATTCACACCAGGGTTTGACCATCTGAACAAGAGAGAATCTAACCATCTCCCTTGATATTCAATGTCATTACCACTTATGAAAATCTCATGGGTCATCACACAACACAAGTCAAAATGTGGTGGAATACTCTTCACTTCCCTGAAGGAGTAAAGCTCCAAAAATAGAAAAAAACCCACATCAAAGACAAAGCAGACCACTTGATCAGAATCCCATCAACCAACATTCAACCCTTTCACCATTAAAGCACATGACAGCACTGTGTACAGAATATAAGATGCAATGCAATAATTTACAAATGCTTTTTCAACACTAAATCTACATCCTCTAATACCTGGAAGAATAAGGGCAGCAGATGCATAAGAACTCAATCACCTGTAAGATCTCCTTCAAGCCTCTCTCCATCCTGACCTGGAAGTATATCAATATTACTGAATCAAAACCTTGGAACATCCTTCCTTCCTAACAGCACTGTGGATGTTCTTATTTGAAAGGACTACAATGAGATTTAAGGTGGTGGTGAATCACAAGGGCAATTAGAGAACTGGCAACAAATGTCAATATGACTTTTACAAAATGACATTAAAGATGTTATATAAATCAAATAGTTGTTGCTGTCTGGGGTACTAATGTCACAACACAAATAGAAAATAAGGTGTGGGTATGGCTGAGATCTTACAGGGGCTTGGCTATGGTGAGAAATGTGGCAGAATCACATAAATGCAACAGGGCTATCTTGATATCAGAAACAACTGTTTGCACCTTTTAATTAAAATCTGGGCATTGAGACAAGATTCTCTCAAAGCTAAGGTAAGCTGTAAATTAAAGGAGATTACTCATTGCTCTCAACATTTTTAACTGCACATCTTGCCTCATTAATATACAATTCTTAGTCTATCATCTGCTACAAGCAAACTATTTGCTGTGAATTTTCAACTTGGCAGTCAGAATGGGTACCTGATGATTTCAGGTCAACACTGGCTTCGATCAGCCTGCATGTTTATCACCATTATCTCATGGGAACCAGCCGTTTGAAACTTGTCCATGCACACTGGCATCTAATAATGGTCAGAGTCCTCATGGCACCTCCTCATTCTATGTACAGGATGTTTAGGAAATTGAATCCTGCATTTCAGGGCATAGTGACAACTAGCATTCAAAAGCTGCTGCAAGGACACTTTACATGTAGAAGAATCAAGGAAACAGAGTGCATCATTCAGCATCTCGAGGCTGCTTGCATGGTTTCCTTACATTCGCTAGAATCTACATAGCTTCTTGCACGATCAACGTCTTTCCTTACCATGCTGAGTTGTACTATGTCTGTTTGTGCATTGGTACTTTAGCCAGTGCTTATAAGTTATTAGAACTGACATAATGATGTGATCTTTGTGCAGGCAAACAGCCTATTGTTCAGTAGAAATCTGTTTGGGGAAACTGGGAGACTGTCTTCCTATATGGCACACAAACACCAATCTAATATCACATCTGCAGCAACGTGTCAGTAGCCTGTACAACCAAACAGTCATGTCAGAAAGTACAAGGGGGCTAGTCCTCAGTCCAGTTAAATGGGGGAACATTGTTGTTCAGGGAATCCTGTACTGTCAGTCACAGGTTACAGGCGTGGCCACATCTGTTATCCCCAATGGCCAGTCTGTCAGAGAGATATCTCAAAGGATGGGCAATGGTCAGTCCTATAGGGGCATCGTATGCAGTCAGGAGAATCACATATCGCCAATCAGGATGATGCAAAGACACTGGTCAGAGGTCTTATCGTTCATGTCTAGGGGCTGTTCATCAAAATCGGTCAGAGGTCTGGATGAAATGCAGATGGAAGTTGCAGCAGTGGTATCAGCAGGGTTTCTTTAGTCAACTCAATTGAATTGAGAGCTTGAGCAGAGCCGATACTCAGCTGGATTTACTCAACTTCCCTTTTTGAGACTGCCTTTAACTAATGAGTCCATGCGTTAATTGGTGACATGGATGTATGTGGGGCGAGGTTAGAGCAGGCTTGGCTGGGTGAGGGACAAGTAGAAGTAGGGACATGGACCATAAGACCACATGAAATAGGAACAGGAGTAGGTAGTTTGGTCCTTCATGTCTACTCTGCCATTCAACAGAATTATGGCTAATCTGACATCTGATTTTCTTGACTCTCCTGCCCTCTCCCTGCAAACTATTATTATGGATCTATCTATCTCAAACTTAATTATACACAAGGGTGCTGTTCCCCCAGCTCTTTGTAACAAAGAGTTCCAAAGACTCTTAACCCTCTATGAAAATAAATTCCTCATCATCTTAGTCTGAAATTCTGAGACTAGACTCTCCCATGAGGGGAAACCTCCAGTCAGCATTTACTCTATCAAGCCCATTAAGAATTCTATATGTTTCAATGAGATGATCTCTCATTCTTTTAAACTCCAGTCAATTAAGTCCCAACTTATCAACCTTTTCATCATAAGACAATCCCTCCATATCCAGGATTGTCCTAGTGAACATTCTCTGAAGTCCAGCTCACGAAATGCTATCTTTCCTTAAGTAAGGGTTCTAACCACACTACTCAAGATGTAGTCTCAGCAGTACCTTGTACAGATGCACTGAGACATCCCCACTCTGATACTCCAACCTCCTTGAAATAAAGGCCAACATTCCATAAGACTATAGACCACAAGATATCTGAACAGAATTAGACCTTTTGGCCAACTGAGCATGGCTAATCTGTTTCTCAACACTGTTCTCCAGCCTTCTCCTGAAACCCCTGATCCCTTTACCAATTAAGAAGTTGGAGGAGAAAGTGAGGACTGCAGATGCTGGAGATCAGAGCTGAAAATGTGTTGCTGGAAAAGCGCAGCAGGTCAGGCAGCATCCAAGGAACAGGAGAATCGACGTTTCGGGCATAAGCCCTTCTTCAGGAATGAGGAAAGTGTGCCTAGCAGGCTAAGATAAAAGGTAAAAGGAGGAGGGACTTGGGGGAGGGGCGTTGGAAATGCGATAGGTGGAAAGAGGTCAAGGTGAGGGTGATAGGTCAGACTGGGGTGGGGGCGGAGAGGTCAGGAAGAAGATTGCGGGTTAGGAAGGCGGACTCAGCACCGCCTTCCTAACTTGCAATCTTCTTCCTGACCTCTCCGTCCCCACTCCACTCCGACCTATCACCCTCACCTTGACCTCCTTCCACCTATCGCATTTCCAACGCCCCTCCCCCAAGTCCCTCCTCCCTACCTTTTATCTTAGCCTGCTGGGCACACTTTCCTCATTCCTGAAGAAGGGCTTATGCCCGAAACGTCGATTCTCCAATTAAGAAGTTATCTATCTTCATCTTAAAGACACCAACGATTTTGCCACAGAAGGCTGCGGAAGCTATGAGTTCCACAAATTTACCTGCTCGCTGAAAAAATTCCTCAACATCTCACTTCTAAAGTGCCATTCCTTCACTGAGGCTGTGCCCTTGGGTCCTAGTTTCTTTTACTAGTGGAAATATCTTCTCCATATCCACTCTATCCAGGTCTCTCAGTATTCTCTAAGTTTCAGTGAGATCCCCTTCATGCTTCTCAATTCCAGTGATTAGCATTCCCCGATTTCCTACTGCACCTGTGTGCTAACTTCCTGCATTTTCATCTCCAAGACACTTTGTGTTGTAGCTTTCCGCAGTTTTTCTCCATTTAAATAATACTCTTTTGTTCACTCTTCCAAGATGAATTACACATTTTGCCACATTATACTCCATTTGATAACATTCTGCCAAGTTACTTAATCTATCAATATATCTCTAAACTGTTTGTATCCCTCTTGCACCTTGCCTTTCCACCTATTTAAGTGTTTTCTGCAAATTTGGCTGCAGTACATTCGCTTCCTTCCTCCAAGTCAATATATTGTAAATAGTTGCAATCCCAGCATGGATTGCTTTACAATCCCACTGGTTAGAGATTGCTAACCTATCCATGCCGATATACCATCCATTACCTTATGACTTACAGCTCTTATCTTATGACTTAACCTTTTGTGAGGTAACTTGTTGCAAGCCTTATTGAAGTCCAAATACAACACATTTACTGGTTCCTCAGTATCCACTCTGATGAGTCTTCTTCAAAAACCTCTAATAAATTAGTCAGACACTATTTCCCTTTCAAGAAGCTATGCTGACTCTGCTTGATTAGATTATAATTTTCCAAATATGACCATGATAGTAGGGGGCAGTTTGTCAAGATGTAAAGGAGGCAGACAGAATAGTATGAGAGGGCATGATCAGCTATAGGTCCGGGTTTTGTTTGCAGTTACCACCATTGGTTCCTCCACAAGCGGACCATTAGAAGACCACACAGATCATCAGTAAGGCATATTGTCAGGGTGCTGGGAGCAAGGAGGAAAGTTGGAGGCAAAATTTGATAGTGAGTCTCCACATGGGAATAAGCTATCAGGGTAGTGCAATGTCAAATGTAACAGGGAAGCTCTGAGATGGTATCTGTCAGTCAGGCAGAGCCTGTTTTGACGGAAGCTGCCAGGAGTTGCTGAATGACAAGGTTATATGGTCTTATATAATTAAGGGAATGTTACCCTCACAAGATACTTTCCGTGATTTACCCTTCTTGCTGATATCTTATACTATTTCCTTCAGTGAATCCAAGATTTCTGTTTGTGGCTGGACAATAATTGTAGAATCCAAATAGATGTTTTCTAATCAACCTGTTCATAGATGATTTTACATGACTCTGGAGCAGTTGGAACTTGAATCCAAGCCTTAGAGGTAGGAACCCTACCAATGTGCCACAAGAGTGCCCATGAATCCAAAGAAGCTATAGTGAATGCAGTTCTAGGCCAGTTGTCAAGCAACATACCACACCTATGTTGCTTATCCATTATAGGGAGCACATGGCCATCAACTACTGCTCTCCTTTAGCAATGTAAACAATCTAAGATTTTTCTCGCTATTGCATGATATTATGTATTTATATTTCAACACCGCACTCAATTCAGTTTTCCATTTTTACTTCAAGTTATCTTTAAATTCTAAAATAGTTTTTCGCAAAGGAATAAAATTTGTGCCATCATTCTTTTAGTGAAAGGTTGAAATGTTATCAGGAACAGAGAGATTTTTTTTAAAATAGAGATTTTCAGCTCATGGAGGTTTATGGGGCAGGTTAACTCCTAATGCTGCTCTGATAATTAAACTCTCCAAATAGTTTCTTATCTTTGGCACACCACTACAAATGCTCTTATAAAAAATCACAGATTACATCTATTTTAAGAAATTGATTGCAGGCTTTGATTTAGTTGGTGAAACAATCCGCCTCCAATGCTTTTCATGCTATCCAGTCAATCTGGACTGGTATTGCCTTGGTCTACTTTTATTGTCCAGTCACAACCAGAAAGTTTCCTGTAATATTGATCTCATGCCAGCAGTGTTAAATCCTGAATACCACAACGATCTACATCAGCCCTCTTATGATGGTCATTTGAATGCTGCTCCACAGCAACATCATCTGAAACATGATGCAAGGTTCCACATGTATATCACTACATCACCAACTCTTGATCATCTACTTTGTTCAATGTCTGGCTTTTTGTCTGACATCCAGTGCTGGATGGAAAGAAATTGTTTTCTAATTCAATATTTGCAAGACACTATTTCTACTCCTGTCATAATCATCTGTTCTTTAACCACTCATTCCATTCCTCTTGCTGGACACTTTTGTGAAGACTGCTCATAGCCAGCTTACTTGCAACCTGTGATTTATGTAACACAGAGAAAGTGAGGACTGCAGATGCTGGAGACCAGAGTTGAAAAATGTGGTGCTGGAAAAACACAGCCTGGAAAAGCACAGCAGGTCAGGCAGCATCCAAGGAGCAGGAGAATCGACGTTTCGGGCAGGAAGAAGGGCTTATGCCCGAAACATCGATTCTCCTGCTCCTCGGATGCTGCCTGGCCTGCTGTGTTTTTCCAGCACCACATTTTTCAACTTTATGTAACACTGAACCTAGTTTTTGATCACATCCTGTGAATTATTGACAACTACTTACATTTGTCCAAGTTCAGCTGGTAAAACTCCACATAACTCCAACTTATATGTTTCTATTTCTGCAAACTCCTCTGGTTTTCTTCCAATTCTGTGTATTCTGCTTCTAGACATCCTTTGCCTCATTATCAATGTCATGGCTTTACCTATCTAGATTCCCAAAATTGTCATTCCCACCCTAATCCTCCTTCCCTTTTTCTTCCTGTCAGTAACACTTTAAAACTTCTGTCTTTGACCAACTTTCTGGTCATTTGATTTTCTTTTCTTTGAATAGTTTCCATCTTATCTTGTCTATATCTAATTCTGTGCAGCATCATAGAAGGTTTTATAGAATCACAGAATTGCTGTGGTGCAGGCATTATTCTGCCCATCAAGCCCACACCAGCTTTTCAAATGAGCATCATTACCTGTTCCAATCTCCTATTTCCTTGTAGTCTTTCAAACTATTGCTATCCAAATAATCACCAATGCCCTAGAGTGCCTCAACTGAACCTGCCTGCCTATACCTCATTTCCAGGCAGTGTATTCCTTATTGTAATTATTCATTGTATGAAAAACTTCTTTCTCATATCACCTTCCTCAGAGTTAAACAGCACAGAAACAGACCCTTCAGTCCAACCTAGATATCTGACCAGACATCCCAATCTGACTTAGTCCCATTTGTCAGCATTTGGCCATATCCCTCCAAACCCTTCCTATTCATATACCTATTCAGATGCCTTTTAAATGGTGCAATTGTACGTGCTTCCAGCATTTCCTTTGGCAGCTCAATCCATACAAACACCACCCTCTGCGTGAAGATGTTACCCCTCAGGTCCTTCTTAAATTTTTCATCTCTGACCTTGAAACTGTGCCATCTAGCTTTGGATTTCCATACCCAAGGAAAAGTACCTTGGCTATTCACCTCCTCCTTCTGCACATCATCAAGCTAAAGGTGCTATATAAATACAAATTATGCTTAATATCAACAGTATCTTTATACTAAAATATTTTGCTACAGAAATCTACTCCAAATAAATATTTTGAAGGTGAAATTGTACTCAGCGGGGCCACAGATCGGATGGTAACTTTCTATAGAGAATAAATGAAAGTGTGATTTCAGTTGAAAGAAAACATATTTACATTAGTACCATTTAACCACTGTTCAGTGCACAACTCAAATAGTTTTATGTAACTTTTCAAGCACCACAGATTTCAGCTACTTGTAGAAGAAATCCAACAAAACTCACATTCCTTTCAACCTCAATAAGTCTATCTTTAACCTTCAATAGTTCACGAGTTACTTCTTGGTTCTCTCGCTCCCATTTTCTTGTAGTCTGGTTTTCTTCACCAGGTTTACCTTGCAAACCCTGCACATTTTTTTCCTCTTCTTGTCTCTGCTTGAGAGCATTATAGTTTTTCTTCACCTGTAATCACAGTTAATAAATATACTATTGTTTTTATAGATATAAAGTAATATTTTATATAGTCAACTTGGAACATTAAAACTGTAATTTTAAAAAAAAATCAGTATTTATCAATAATTCTGCTCTGTGGAATAGTAAAGCTTTGCTCCCAAGTTTGCAATCAAAATTCCTTATTTTCTTGCTGATTACTTATGGCAAATTGAATATGTCAAAGGTAACTCAGCCTGCTATATGCGCTGTAGTGATATCAGATTTTAATTAGGCAGAAAATTAATCTTCAAATTGCTTTCTGAGGACTATATTCTATTTACTGCACAAGTCCTTTGAGAACTTAGTTATCAAAGGCTGACATAGCCCACATACCACGGCATTTATTACTTCAACAATGTTGCTAATACACCCTTTATAGTAATATCTAGCTATCATAATAACCAGCAAATAGCTGCAACAAATAAAAAACACTTCTAATCAACTTTTAGCTTTTTAGTTTCAAGAAAATATTACTCTGTGTTCTGATGGTGAGGCATCACTGCAATTTTGTCTTTCAAATATTCGAATGCTAAATTCCAGTTTGTTGGTAATAAGTAGGCAAAAGTGTTGATTAACATTTATTATGGATCATTTTCTCTTTATGTAAAGAAACAATTAATAGTAAAAAGACTGCTGAACACAACTTTGGAAACAGTACCACCAAATTTGCAAACATCTAAGTGCCTAATGCTATATTGGAGCATAATTTATCAAAAAAACAAACCATTTTAGTTATGTCGGTGCCTCTTCTTGAGCCAAAACTAGTGAAAGGTCTTAGAGTTTCTAATTTGCATGTCTTGACCAAACATTATTGAATTGTCTTCATATGGTGGTACATTAAGCACATTGCAACACTGTGCTCCAAAACAAAATCTGAAGGCCTTGGAGATTCATCAGCAATTTTTGCAGTACTTTAGTATAAGCTGGAGTTTGAAAGTTAAACAAATGAGGAAAGCTTGTGCTCTCAAGCATCGTATTGAGGGTTTTCATGGCACAAAGACTTCAGAAAGTTCTACTTTTCTGGGCAGGGAAATCTAAAGAGCTAGGTCATCCATTGACAACTCAACCAGCAAGTTGAACTGGGGATCAGCCTCCGACAAATATTTTAGTGTCAAACCTGCCTCCACACTCTCAATATGCCCTGCAGCCATTTAATATTTGGACAGGCATTAATTAACTCAGGGCGAGTGTCAGTTCCCATCTCAGGAAGAAATACCACCTTTGAGAGCTGCAGCTCTCCGTCGTATCAGCATCATCATGAGTACTGGTCACTGCTCATCCAGTCCTCAGCAGACATTTTCACTTAGACCAGCTGAAGTACACTGGGCGACAGCTTTTGATGAGGCCAGGTCAGAAAGCTGGCCAATATAATGCCCCCTGCCCACATGTCAACCCTGGCTCTCAGGGTCTGTGAAATTCTTCCCTACAAGTCAAAGTACCCACTTCACTATTGCCAAATTCATTCTCCCTGCAAAACATATGTGCATACTGGAATGGGTTAAGGGAAAACACACAAACTATTCATTCTCGATGATCATCTGGATATTACTGGTCAATGTGTTGCTACTCTGCCCCTGCAGAAAATTCACAGTATTACATACATATAAACAGATGAATTAGAAACAGCAAGAGGCCATTTGGCCTATTATTGCAAACATCCAGAAGAATAATATCTATGTCAATCACTGGTCTCAATAGCAATAGTAAGGCAGCAACTGGGCAAGAGGATTTTGATAGCTTGATGAATGCACACAATCATGGGAAAAATTGGGCTGATGGATCAGATTTACACAGGCATGCCTTATTGTCATTTATTCTTTTGATTTAGTTCTCCACCACACAACCACATTGTAATGTGGGCTTATGATCTTACCTCAATAATTTTAAAGGCCTACTTCACAGATACAATGGTGGAAATTGAGCGAAACAGAAAAGACTGTTTCTAGATTTGATGAGGTATGCTGAATGTAGCGCTGAATGTAGCACTGAATGCAGTCAGTGAATAGAAGCTGCTGCTCTCCCTTCGCAATAGGGAGGAAAAACACACTTATCAAAACCTATGTATTGCTAGAACTAAGGGATCACCTAATCAGATTAAGAAAGTGAAAAGCTCCAGGTTAGTAACAATATTCTGTAGCACAGCTCGCTCTTCACTATGTTGCTAATTGTATTTCATTCAGCATATATTTCTATTCAGAACTTATTCCATTCATTCACACCCAAGTTTCAGCAGGACGGTTGGAAATTGGGGTCCCCTCTAAAACTTAAATTATTTTAGTATTCCTTATTCAGTATTTACTGGGTAGCATGAGACCTCACTTAACCGTTACAATTGTAGCCTGCCTTCTATAAACATAAAACAAACTCTGACATGCGAAAACAAAGGAAAGGTCACAAGATTTATTGATGTCATGATGCTTGACAACTGAACAATCAGGAACACCACAGGCAACTACCCAGCCAATCCGACCAAAAAGCACACCATGAACTAAACACATTGATCAGGACTTTGGATCCAGTCCTTCAGAGTTCCCTACGCGTCCTCATACCACGTACTTCGCGTGTAGGCAACTTCTACTCCCTTCCAAAGATACATAAAGCCAAGATACTAGGGCGTCAGGCAATGAGACCCTGTTTGAGAACCTCTCAGGCTATGTCGAGGGCATCTTGAAACCCATTGTACAGAGGACCCACAGTTTCTGTCGTGACACTACAGATTTCTTATAGAAACTCAGCAACCACGGACCAGTCGAACCGGGAACATGCCTCATCACAACGAACATTTCAGCACTCTACACTAATGACAGTACTGCTGCAACAGCCTCAGTACTCAAAACTAACAACGGCCTATCTCCCAGTACCGTCCTACAACTCATCCGCTTTAAGGTGAGAGGGAAAAGATTTAAAAGAGATCTGAGGGGTAACTTTTCATGCAGAGGGTGGTGCTTGTAAGGAATGAGCTGCCAGAGGAAGTGGTGGAAGTGTGTACTATTACAACATTTGAAAGGCATCCAAATTTGCATGAAGATGGTTTTCTAAGATGACAAAGGGATCTTGATCAAATGGGTCAATGGGCTGAAAAATGGCAAATAGAGTTCAATCTGGATAAATGTGAAGTATTGGATTTCAATACAATGAGGTGGTTAGGGCTTATACAATAAATGGTACAGCCATGGTTAGTGTTCAAGAACAGAGGGACCTAGGGGTGCAAATTCTTTGAAGTTTGCATCACATACAGACAGGGTGTTAGCCATGCCTTCTTTGCTCAGTCCTTTGAGTATAGGAGCTGGGAAGTCATGTTGACGCTATATATGACATTGCTGAGGCCTCGTCTGTAGTACTACGTCGAGTTATGATCGCCCAGTTGTAGGAAAGATATTTAAGCTGGAGAAGTTCAGTAGAGATTTAGCAGAATGTTGCCAGGTATGGAAGATTTGAGTTATAAAGGAAGTTTGGATAGACTGGGACTTCTCTCATTGGAGAGGAGGCGGTTGAGAGGTGACCTTATAGAAGTTTATAAAATAATAGGGATATGGATAGCATTAATGGTAATTGCTTTTTCCCCTAGGATGGGTGGATTTCAAGACTGGAAAATACATTTTTAAGGTGAGAGGAGAGAGCTTTTAAAAAGACATAAAATGCAAATTTTTAATACATTGGACATTCATTCCACACGCAAACCAGAGGAAATGGTGGATATTGGTACAATTACAGGATATTTGAATAACTACATGGATAAAAAAGTTAAAAATCACACAACACCAGGTTATAGTCCAATGGGTTTATTTGAAAGCACTAGCTTTCGGAGTGCTGCTCCTTCATCAGTGGTTGTGGAGTACAAGATCGTAGGACACAGAATTTATAGCAAAAGTTTACAGTGTGAGAAATTATATATTGAAAAAGACCTGGATTGTTTGTTAAGTCTCTCATCTTTTAAAATGGACATGTTGGTTTCAATTCTTTCATATGTAAATCCCAAAACTTTCTTAAAGTTACATTCTCAAGTGAACTTTAACAATAGGTGCCATGTTGGCCCAGATAATGCACTGAGGGTGTGAGGTGCCCTGTGTGAGAACCCCAAATGTTCTGACTGATTCTAATTTAAAAAAGGGATTTACAGAATCTTACATGGATTCATGATTTGAGCAAAATTCTGCAAGTACAAGTTCACCCCACAAACTTATGTGCGTGTGTCATGTGAGTGTGCGCACACAGGGGGGCATGAGTTCTGTGAGAGAGTGTACGTATGTGTGTGCTTGTAAAGGGGTATAAGTCTGTGAGAGGGTGCGTATGAGTGTGAGATAGTGTATGTGTTAGCATACGAGAGAGAGCTTGTGTGTGAGAGGGGGTGAGAGTGTATGGGTGAGGAAGAGTGGGCGAGGGAGGGAGGGCGAGGGAGGGAGGGCGAGGGAAAGAGGGAGAGTGAGGGAAAGAGGGAGTGAGTGAGTGAGTGA
>NC_057718.1:56805165-56911516 GCF_004010195.1 Chiloscyllium plagiosum
GAGTGAGAGAGAGTGAGAGAGAGTGAGAGAGAGTGAGAGAGAGTGAGAGAGAGTGAGAGAGAGTGAGAGAGAGTGAGAGAGAGTGAGAGAGAGTGAGAGAGAGTGAGAGAGAGTGAGAGAGAGTGAGAGAGAGTGAGAGAGAGTGAGAGAGAGTGAGAGAGAGTGAGAGAGAGTGAGAGAGAGTGAGAGAGAGTGAGAGAGAGTGAGAGAGAGTGAGAGAGAGTGAGAGAGAGTGAGAGAGAGTGAGAGAGAGTGAGAGAGAGTGAGAGAGAGTGAGAGAGAGTGAGAGAGAGTGAGAGAGAGTGAGAGAGAGTGAGAGAGAGTGAGAGAGAGTGAGAGAGCGAGAGAGCGAGAGAGCGAGAGTGAGAGAGAGTGAGAGAGAGTGAGAGAGAGTGAGAGAGAGTGAGAGAGAGTGAGAGAGAGTGAGAGTGAGAGATGGGTACCGAACTTGACTATCAGCATCTGCTCAGCCACTTTGCTTTGATGCCTGAACCGAAGTCTGCCTTGGAGGATGATCACCCGAAGATGCAAGGTCGAATGTCCCGGACCCCTGAAGCATTCTCCAACAGGGAGAGAACATTCCTGTCTGTTGATTGTTGTGCGACGTCCATTCATTCGTTGCTATTGCCTCTGCTCAGTCTTGCCAATGTATCATGCTTCAGGGCATCCTTGTCTACCCCATACACTGCAGGCAATGTTAGCTGAGTCACATTAGTACCTGCCACTTACATGGTGGCAGGTGTCCCCACACATAATGGTGGTATCTGTGTCGACACTCTGACACGTGTTGCAGCATCTACCATGACAAGGTTGTATGGTGTTGTCCTGAAAGCCGAGCAGTTTGGTGTGAACAATGATCTGTTTGAGGTTTGGTGGTTGTTTCAAAGATGAGAAGTGGTGGCGTGGGGAAGGTCTTGGTGAGGTGCTCATCCTTATTGATAATGCATTGCAGGCTGTGAAGAACATGGTGTAGTTTTTCAGTTCCTGGGAAGTACTGGAAAACAAAGGGTACCCTGCCAATTGCAGCTCGTGTCTGTCTCCTGAGGAGGTAATTACGGTTTCTCGCTGTGGCACGTTGGAATTGGCGGTCAATGAGTTGAGCATCATACCCCGGTTCTTATGAGCTTCCTTGAGTACTTCCAGGTGCCTGTCACCTGTTCCTTCTCATCTGAACAGATCCTGTGTATGCGAAGGGCTTGTCCATAGAGGATGGCTGTTTTAATATATTTCAGGTGGAAGTTGGAGAAGTGTACATCGTGAGGTTATCCGTGGGTTTGCAGTAGAGTGAAATGCTGAGGTGCCCATCCTTGATGAAGATGCATGTGTCCAAGAATGAGACAGATAGTAGAGAGTAGTCCATGGTGAGTTTGATGGTGGGATGAAACTCATTGACATCACGGTGTAGTTTTCTTCAGTGACACCTTGCCATGAGCCCAGAGGGAGAAAATGTCGTTAATGTACCTGTTGTTGGTTGGAGGTACTGCATAGAGAAGTAGTCTTGTTTGAACCTGTACATGAAAATGTTGGCATGTTGGCATGCAAATTTGTTCCCCATAGCTGTTCCGTGTGTCTGGATGAAGAACTGGCTGTCAAAGGTGAAAACGTTGTGGTCGAGGATAAAGCCCTCTGGTTTTGGACTCCCCATGAGAGGGAAAAGACCTTGGCTATTCACCCTATTCATGCCCCTCATGATTTTATAAACCTCTATTAGATCACCCCTCAGTCTCAGATGCTCCAGGGAAAATAGCCTCAGCTATTCAACCTCCCCCTACAACTAAACCCTCCAATCCTGGCGTCATTCTTGTAAATCTTTTCTGCACACTGTCAAATTTAACAACATCTTTTCTACAGAAGGATGAGCAGAATTGCATGCAGTATTCTGAAAGTGGCCTCACCAATATCCTACACAGCCACAACATGATATCCCAACTCCTATACTCAATGCACTGACCAATGTTGGCAAGCATGCCAAATGCCTTCTTCACAACTCTGTCTACCTGGAACTCCACTTTCAAGGAACTGTGCACCTGCATCCAGAGGTCTTTTTGTTCGGCAACATTTCCTCGGACCCTACCATTAACTGTACAAGTCCTGCCCCTGTTTGCCTTATCAAAATGCAACACCTCACATTTATATAAATTAAATGCCATCTGCCACTTCTCGGCCCAGTGGCTCATCTGATCAAAGTACCATTGTATTCTGAGATAATTCTTCATCACTGACCACTGCAACACCTATTTTTGTGTCATCTCCAAACTTACTAAACATGCTTCCTTTCTTCACATCCAAATCATTTATATAAATGACGAAAGGGAGTGGATCCAGCAGTAACCCCTGATGCACTCCATTAGTTATAGGCGTCCAGTCCAAAAAGCAATCCTCTACCATCACCCTCTGTTTCCTATCTTCAAGCCAATTTTTTTATCCAATTGGCTAGCTCCCCCTCCATCCCAGTCCCATCTGATCTAACATTACTAACCATTCTACTAAATGGAACCTTGTCGAAGGCTTTGCTGAAGTCCATGTAGATATCTACCACTCTGCCTTCAATCTTTTTTGTTCACTGAGACATGATTTCCCACACACAAAGCAGTGTTGATGTTCCTGATCAGTCCTTTCCTTTCTAAATGCAAGTAAATCCTGTCCCTCAGAACCCTCTCCAACAACTTGCCCACCACTAAAATAACACACACCGGTCTATAGTTGTCTTTTCCCTACAGCCTTTCTTAAATATTGGCACCACATCAACCAACCTCCAGGCTTCTGGCATTTGGCCTATAACTGTTGATGATACAAATATCTCAGCAAGGAGTCCAGCAATCTCTTCCCTAACTTGCCACGAAGTTCTGGGAAACATTTGATCAGGTCCCAGGGATTTATCTACCTTTATCAGTTTTAAGATCTCCATCAACTCTTCTGTAATATGAACTCTCTTCAAGATATCACTATTTATTTCCTCAAGTTCCCAAGCTTCCATGTCCTTCTCCAGAGTAAATACTGATGTGAAATATTCATTTAGTATCTCGCCTCGGTGGCACAGTGTGGGCGGCACAGTGGCTAGCACTGCTGCCTCACAGCGCCAGAGACCCGGGTTCAATTCCAGCCTCAGACGTCTGACTGTGTGGAGTTTGCATGTTCTCCCCGTGTCTGCGTGGGTTTCCTCCGGGTGCTCCGGTTTCCTCCCACAATCCAAAGATGTGCAGGTCAGGTGAATTGGCCATGCAAAATTGCCCGTAGTGTTAGGTAAGGGGTAAATGTAGGGGTATGGGTGGGTTGCGCTTCGGCGGGTCGGTGTGGACTTGTTGGGCCCAAGGGCCTGTTTCCACACTGTAATGTAATCTAATCTAAAAAAGATCTAATCTAATCTCACCCATCTCCTGTGGTTCCACACATAAATGGCCATATTCTTCTTAAAGGGCCCTATTCTCTCACCATTAAAGTACTCATATCATCTCTCTGGATTCTCTTTAACGCTTTTTGCCAAAGCTATCTCATGTCTCCTTTTTGCCCTTCTGATTTTCCCCTTAAGTATAATCCTACTGCTCTCATGCACCTCTAGGGATTCACTTGACCCCAGCTGTTTGTACCTGACATCTGCCTCTTTTTTTCTCAACCAGAGCCTCAATTTCTCTTGTCAAACAGCATTCCCTACACTACCAGCTTTGCTCTTCATACTAACTGGTACATACTATCTCTGAAGTCTCGGTATCTCATTTTTAAAAGGCCTCCCACTTCTCCACCAACCCTTTACCTGTGAATGCCTTACCCCAATCAATTTTTCAAAGTTCCATCCCCTTTGTTGTCGCCACCACAGCCACTTCCGCCTCATAAACATCAACTATGCCACATGTCCCACCAATTCCGCCCCTTTTGTTGCCACCACCGCAGCCACTTCTGCCCCCACCATCACCTATGCCATGCATTCTGTCACATTCGCACTCGTAACTTCCACCGTCGCACCCACTTCCGCTCCCACTGACGCCACTCACCTGAACACCGCCGACAGAATCGCCTATGACACACCCCCCGCGGATCCTACAGTCACCACCTTCACCCCCCAATTCCCGCGGTGAGCGTTACTTCCGGAAATGACGTCACCCCTGGTCCCTCTACTACCACTCCCACTTCAGTTAGTCTCCACCCCCACTCCCAGCTCCAGCCCAACATCAAGTCCTAGCTCCCAGCCCTGCCAAGTCTTTACCATCCCCTGAGACCTACCCTCATTGAGGACGAACAATGAGTCCGCAGCAACGACCTTACCTTCATCCCAGTCTGCTCCCAGATCAACAAATTCAACACGCATTGTGACATCGAACACTTCAGCTGCCTTCAGGCTTACTTTTTCCACCAAGACTTCTGCCCACCTTCCGAGGACCCCTTCTCCCGCCTCCAACACACCCCACCTGGACACACCGTGCCGATCTGTCATCTGCTCTCAATCTCTTTATTTCCAAATGCCGCCGGACACTGACTGCCTCAACCTGTCCACCTCCCCCCACCCACTCCAACCTCTCACCCTTGCAACTCACAGCCCTCTACTCCCTTTACTCCAAACCCAACCTCTCCATCAAACCAGCAGACAAGGGGGTGCACAGTGGTAGTCTGGCGCACTGACATCTACATTGCTGAAGCCAGGCGCCAACTCAAAGACACCTCCTCCTACTGCCCCCTCGACCACAACCGCACCTCCCATCACCAAACCATCATCTCCGAGACTGTACAAAACCTCATCACTTCAGGAGATCTCCCACCCACAGCTTCCAACCCCACAGTTCAGGAACTCCGCATCGCCCAGTTCTACCTCCTACACAAGTTCCACAAACCTGACTACCCCAGCTGACCCATCATCTCGATCTGCTCTTGCCCCACCAAACTCATCTCCACATACATCAATACTGTCCTATCCCCTCAGTCCAGGAACTCCCCACATACTTTCGGGACACCACCCATGCCCTCCACCTCCTCAGAGACTTTAGTTTCCCTGGCCCTCAACGCCTCATCTTTACCATGGACATCCAGTCCCTACACACCTCCATCCGCTATGACAAGGGTCTCCAAGCCCTCAGTTTCCTCCTCTCCCGATGTCCCCACCAACACTCTCATTTGTTTGACTGAACCGGTCCTCACCCTCAATAATTTCTCCTGTGAATCTTCTCACTTTCTTCAGATGAAAGGACTAGCCATGGGCCCCTGCATAGACCCAGCTATGCCCGTCAGTTTGTCAGTTATGTGGAACAGTCCATCTTCCACCGTTACACCGGCACCATTCCCCACATTTTCCTCCGCTACATTGATGACTATATCGGCGCCACTGCGTGCTACCACGAGGAGGCTGAACAGTTCATCAACTTCACCAACATATTCCACCCCAACCTTAAGTTCGCCTAGACCATCTCAGACACCAACCTTCTCTTCCTGGACCTCCCCATCTCCACCAAAGGTGACCGACTCAACACTGACAACTTCTACAAACCCACCGACTCCCACAGCTACCTAGATTAGACCTCTTCCCACTCTGCCTCCTGTAAAAGCACTATCCCTTATTCCTAAATCCTCCGACTTTGCTGCATCTGCTCCCAGGAGGACCAGTTCCACCACAGAACACACCAGATGGCCTCCTTCTTCAAAGACCACAATTTCCCCTCCCAAGTGGTTGCTGATGCCCTCCACTGCATCTCATCCACTTCCCGCACCTCTGCCCTCGAACCCCACGTCTCCAACTGCAACAAGAACAGACCTCTCCCACCCCCCTCCCCCATCCCGGTCCTCACCTTCCACCCTATCAGCCTCCGTATCTATTGCATCATCCTCCGCCATTTCTGGCCACCTACAAACGGACCCCACCACGAGAGATTTTTCCCTATCCACTTTCCGTAAAGACCATTCCCTCTCTCGTCAGGTCAACGACCCCCACCAACTCACTCTCCCCCACCCCGGCACCTTCCCCTGCCACCACAGGAATTGCAAAGCCTGCGCCCACACCTCCCCTCTCACCTCCATTCAAGGTCCCAAAGGAGCTTTCCACAACAGAGTTTTACCTGCACTTCCACACGTCATTTACGGTATCCGTTGCTCCCAATGCTGTCTCCTCTACATTGGGGAGACAGGAAGCCTACTCGCAGACCGCTTCAGAGAACATCTCCAGGAAACCCACACCAACCAATCCCACCGCCCCGTGACTGAATACTTCAATTCTATCTCCCACTCCGCCAAAAACATGCAGGTCTTGGGCCTCCTCATTCGCCACTCCCTAACAACCTGACGCCTGAAGAAAGAACACCTCATCTTCTGCCTCATGACACTACAACCGCCCTGGCATCAATGTGGATTTCACCAGTTTCCTCATTTCCCTTCCCTCCACTTATCCTATCTACAACCTCCCTCATGTCCTGTCCTACCTGTCCACATTCCTTCCTACCAATCCGCTCCACTCTCCTCTCCGACCTAACATCATTGCTCACACGTCCATCTACCTATCGTACTCTCCGCTACCTTCCCTCCAACCCCACTGCCGCTCCCATTTATCTCACCATCCCCTTGGCTCACAGCCTCATTCCTGATGAAGGGCTTTTGCCCGAAATGTCGATTCTCCCGCTCCTCGGATGCTGCCTGACCTGCAGTGTTTTTCTAGCACCATTCTCTCGACATTTAAAAGTTCTTACCTAATACCACCAAAATTGGTCTTACTCCAATTTAGAACTTTAACTTTTTGATCAGTTCTACCCTTTTCAATAACTATTTTAAAACTAATAGAATTATGATCACTTGCCCCAAAGTGTTCTCCTACTGACACCTCAGTCACTTGCCCTACCTTACTTAATCACGGCTTGCAGTATTTAAAAGCTCTATTTAGGTAGCATTCAAACACTGTACAGAATATAAATTTAATTTATATTATTCAAAAAACAAAGAACTGTGGATGTTGGAAATCTAAAACAACAACAGAAATAGCTGGAGAAATTCAGCAGGTCTGGCAGTATCTGCGGAAAGAAGCAAAGACAAGGTTTCAGGTTCAGTGGCACTTCTTCAGAACCCTGAAACTTTAACTATGTTTTCTTTCCATACATGCTTTTAGACCTCCTGAGTTTCTCCAGCTACTTCTGTTTTTGTAACTTATTATTCCTTGGGATATAGGTATCATGAACAAACCACACATTTATTACCAAGGTACTTCCAAAAAGCTGTCTGTTAGGGAGTTCAAAGATTTTGACCAGAAACAACGGAGGTACATAAGTCCAAGTCAGGATGGTTTACTTAGAAGGGGAATTTGGATGTGATACCGTTCCTTCTCCATAAGGATATATTAAATGCTCATTTGTAAAACACATATTTAAGATTACTTTGATTAAAAATCTTAAAACAGCTCTAATTTTTGAGAATTTCTATTCTTCAATTGCAGTTACTAGAACAGTAGATAATGGAAATGCTGCTGTTTAATTTGTTGAAAAGTTACCGTCTTTAATTCCTGACGTAGTTGCTGGTTCAAATTTGTTGATTCTTCTAATCGTGCTTCAAGACTGGCAATTTTCTCCTCTTTTATTTCAAGAGACTTTTTTAATGTGCTTTCAAGTTTGGACTCCAGAAGTTTATACCTGCTAAAAGTTGTACATTAACATAGAAAATGGTTTAATTAGAAGTTTTCTCAGCTATGCTTTAAAACAGTTTGCTGATAATCTGATATAAAAATACAGTAAATGCAGAACACATACTAAGTTCTTGGGACAAATCTATTTTGTGTGTTCATTACTTAGATCTTTAAAGGTGATAGAACATCTGAGAAAGCAGTCAGAGAGGCATGAGAGATGTGAGATTGTAAAGAATTGGTAGGAGTACAAAACAAAAGGCAAGTTATAAGGAAATTAAAACTTTAGTTTCTCCCCACCCCCACCCTCCTCTAGCTTATCTCTCCACGCTTCAGGCTCACTGCCTTTATTCCTGATAAAGGGCTTTTGCCTGAAACGTCGATTTCGAAGCTCCTTGGATGCTGCCTGAACTGCTGCGCTCTTCCCGCACAACTAATCCAGAATCTGGTTTCCAGCATCTGCAGTCATTGTTTTTACAACTAGAGTAATATACATCTATGTCTAACATTGTTTGCTTTAATATTGCCAAGTTGATAGGGCTTGTGCTCTAATTGAGCATCACAAGATTAATTTTAATGTTGTTTCCCACATGATCAGATTAGTGCTATTACGAATGGTTCCTGCTGCCCTCTCTCCGTGCCAAACCATCTGACTTTCAAGTTCTCCTCTTCCTCGACCTCCATACCTGCAGTCTCTCCCTCTGCCTGATCATTCAGTGTGTGGCCTCTTCCCCTCTTCAACCCTCCTAGTCCAAGATCCTAGTCTGATACCAGAGCTCGAAGATTGTGAAAGTGCAAACCCCAATGATGCAGAGGTGCTGAGCCGCAGTTGTTATAATCTGTGTTTTTTTTTAGAAAAGTGATTTTGAAGCTTCTCCTTCTGCCTCTTTCCAGTGGTACACTTCTCTGGGGTGCGCACACGCAGCAAGGGTTCAGGAGCATGAGGCAGTAGGTTTTTTAAAATGTGGGTTATAATAGCCACAGATTAGTGGACTAATTTGGATTAACACCTTCACAACTGCAGAGCTTCGGCATTAGATTGGGATCTTGAATGGGAATCTAAGTTCAGGAAACAGAGCAGTGAACGAATGTGTCAGGGAGAGACAGACAGAGGCCACAATTCAGAGTGATTCAGGAAGGGGATGATGGCAGAGTGCTTAGAAAGAATACAGGGTGACAGTGCCGTGTCTGAGAGGGAAGAATTTACAAATTGGAAGATTGGAGAGGGGGAAGAGGCTGCAAATTTGAGACCAAGGGAAGCGGGGCTACTGGAAGATGGGTCAGGAGGAAGATGATTTGTAGAGATCAGGATGGACCAGGAGCAGCTGCTTAGGAAGCAGATTTGGGCAAAAGTGAGCTGGACTGACTTAACAGAAAGTTACTTTTTCCTTATACTGAAAAAAATTGCTAAATTCCTATGTTGCTAAATTCAATGTAAAAGTATTTCAATTACACGGTATAATTTTTTTCCTTATAAGGAAGATCATATAAATCTAACTATATTTTTTGCATTGGTTTCAATAAAAAAATTAAATTCACTTAAAGTCAATTGCTTTTAGGAATACAACTTCAACTTTCAGTGAGGACTTGACGCATTGCATCCAATGTTGGTTACCACACTTGAAGAAAGTTGTGAAAGTCACAGAGATAGTACAGGGAAGATTTACCACAAAAGTTACAGGGATGAGGGGCTAGGTAAGCAGATGCAGTTGAGGTAATAGCACAGCATATGATTTGGAAGAATAGTTTAAACCAAGTGGAACACAGCTTGAGCTGGCTAAACAGCACATGGAGCAGCTTGAAACAGGAAAAAGGAGAAAACTTGAAAGAGAATTGGAGAGGTCTGAATATGAACCCCATAAAAAGTAGTTGTTGTGGGAAGGCAACAATCGGAAAGAAAATGAGAATTTTAATGAGGGGAAAAATTAAGAAGCATGTACAGGCTAAAGAAAAGCTTAGACTACATGGGTTTAAGTCAATGGAAATGACAGCACAAAGAACAAAAGTAATGTTATGAAACAAGTATGTTTACATTGCTATAACACAGAAATTGTAAAAGCAAGTTGTTGGAAGTGTAATGATAAATGAATGGAAATAATACGGATGCTTCAAGAGTATTGAAACAATTAAGCATCAGAAAAAGAAACGGGTATTAGTAACAATGATGCATGTGAAGTATGTTCCCTCAGAACCTGTTAGAATGGGGATGCTACTCAGGATAGACGAGAAAATTCTTCCTTGAATACTGTTACAGTAAGCCAGGTTCTGCCTCGAAGGCAGAAGTGTTACATTACTTCAACAATACAAGTTAAAAAAAAATTCACAGGTTGAAAGCTACTTGGACAAATCAGTCATTGCTGGTAGTTGATGATATAATTTGCATTCCAGATGGTTTGATGGAAGAGAAATAACTATTGTACAAAATAAACAGGTTAACTTATGAAGTAACTGTGGGAATTGTTCCTAGTTCTCCACTGAAGATGTGGATTTAATACAAAGTAACGATCTGGCAGGTCTAAATTCTCAGCATCTCCAACAATGCTAGCTGATGTTATGAAAGCTAAGATTTTGCAGGAGTATTATTCTGGAATGTTTCTCAATTGAGCAGTAGCTGCAGCCCAAGTTTGAAATGGTAGACCGAATTAACAGCTTCCCCAGAATAAAAAAAGATCTAATGCCACAAATGCAAGATATCAAAAGGTAGAATGAGGAAGGAACTAGGCTCTGCTAAAGAAAAACTGATTAGTGGAGAGAATCAACTTTTGGCACGAGAGGCTTAATGAGAAACATTAATGAGAAACATAATTGGTAACAATACCTGGGTATCAGTTACAGAAGTAAAACACTTGAATGCTGGAATGATAAACTTGTGGAAGCAAATTCAACCCTGATAGATTCTCAATTAAAACCTGCTGAATATCAAGTATCAGAAGTATATACGAAATATTATGAAAAACAGCTCAAACAGGAGGAGTTGCCAATGAACCATAGTGGCTAGCTGAATTCAGAATTAAAAACCCAAACTGATGAATGATGGAACTTTGCATTGCAGAAAGCAACAAAAGTTTGAACACCAATGCAACAAGTATCTTGTCACTTAGCCTAAGTCTGAATGTTACTGCATTAGAAATGGACAGCTTCAGTATCTGAGAGTAGTGAATGCTGCTGAACATTGATAAATGCACAATGGACATCTCCACTTCTGACCTTATGATGGAGAAAAGGAAATTGAAGAAGCTGAAAATGGTTGGGCACGGGACATTATCCCGAGGGAGTCCTGCAGACATGACCTGGGACTTAGGTGATTTATATCCTTCAACCATAACCATTGTCCTTTGGGATAGGTATGAATACAACCAACAGCATTTTTCCCCCCCAATTCCCACTGACTCCAGTTTTGTCAGGACTCTTTGAAGTCACATTTGGTCAAATACTGCTTTGATGTCATGGGCAGTCATGCTCTTCTGCTACAAGTTAAGCTTTTTAAAAATCAATATTTGGACTAAGGCTGTAATGAGGTCAGGTGCTGAGTGAGCATCTGCTGCAGATTGGTCAAATACAATTTTTCCACTATTTCAGTGTTGTTCACTTTGGAAGGAAGAACAAAAAAAATCAATATGTTATTTAAATGGATAAAAACTACAGAAAGCTACAACACAAAGGGACCTGGGGGTACTTGTGCCAGGATACACAGAAAGCTAGCATCCAATGCACCAGGTAATCAGGAAGGCTAAAGGAATGTTGGCACTTATTTCTAGGAGATTGGAGTATAAGAGTAAGGGAGCCTTATTGTAACTGCACCATCTGGAGTATTGTGAGCAATGTTGGTCCCCTTATTAAAGGAAAGATATGATTTCACTGCAGGCAGTTCAAAGAAGTTCAATCGGATGATCCCCTGTATGAAGGATGGTCTTAGGATCACAGGCTACACAGGTCAAGACTGTACTCACCGGAGTTTAGAAGAATTGAAGGACATCTCAATGAAATATATAGGATTCTCAACAGGCTTGTCAGGGTAAATGCAGACAGAGAGAATGTTTCCACTTATGAGGAAGAGTCTAGGACAGAGGACAATCTCAGAATAAAGGGGTGCCAATTTCAGACTGAGATGAGGAATAATTTCTTCTCTCAGAAGGTTGAGTGTCTTTGGAACTCCTCACCTAAAGAGAGCCATGTGTATTTAGGGCTGAGATAGATAAACTCTTCATCAGTAGAGGAATCTAGGGTTACAGAGAAAACACAGCAGGTAGACTGTTGAATCTGCCTTTGAATGGTGGAACAGGCATGGGGCGGGGAGGAGATGGCCTATTCCCACTCCTATTTCTTAGGGTCACAAACTGCTCACAGCTACATAATTTAGAACACTCCTGCTCTGTCAATATTGGTTCAACTGAGCAATTCTTGGCAGGGTACATTGAAGACACCACCCAGACAACCTTTGCTACCTTCAGTGCATCCTCCAAATAGTGTTCAATGTGGAGGAGCACTGATTAATCAGCTAAGGGACACGGGTCTGCAGATGATAATTAGCAGGAAGCTCTTTGACCAAGTTGGACTGATGCCATGAAATTTCACGCATTCCAGAGTAAATGTAAAGGATGCCCACAACCACTTCCTCCCAACCCTATTCTAATCTGCCATCACTTCAGGGACAGTGCAAGATATGATTCGTGAGAATGACTTTGTCAAGCTGTTGCTCAACTAGTCTGTGAGCCAGTCCTCCAAACTTTGATACAAGCTCCCAGATGTTAGTAGGGAGGATTTTGCAGACTCAAAAGGGTTGTGCACTATTGTCATTTCCAAAGACTCAGTTGATGTTGAGTGATCCAATTAGGTTCATTCCTTTTATTTAGATGCAACTTGCTAAGCTCTTTCAGAGGGCACTGCAGAGTCAACTATATTGCTGTTGATTTGGACTCACATATATGCCAGAACAGGTGAAGAAAGCAGATTTTCCTCCCCTAAAGGAATTACTTGAATCAGATGGGTTTTATGACAGTTGTTTCATGGTGATTATTAATTTAGCTTTTCAATCTATATTTATTAATTGAATTCAAAATTTTATCATCTGCTATGGTTGGATTCGAGCACATGGCCCTAAAATATTAACCTGGTTCTCTGGATTACCAGTTCATTGACAATACTGTCACGTAACCACTCCCTTCAAGTGCAGTATGAAAAAGCTGATCCAATCTTTAAAACTGTCAAAGGGAAATTTTAAGAAATAGGATAAGGAGCTGGCAAGCAGTTGAAAGTGCCTTAAGAGCTATCAGTAACTATGGAGGATAGATTCCAAAATGAAGAATGCCCAGGTGAAGTGGTCATACAGGTTTGATACATGACTGTAAAACTAAGGCAACTGAAGTGACCAAAGCAATTGCTAAGCTGAATGAAGTCAACAAATTGAAAATGAATAGGAGCATTAGAGAGTAAATAAGTATTTGGAGGAAATTCTAAAAGAGATGAAAAATGAAGGCTCTAATTTTGAAGTGCCAGTGGGAAGAAAATGAATGTGTTCACAGGATGTGGCACACCACTTGGAAAAATTAGAAAATGACTAATAAAAAGAACAACGCTCTTTAGATGTAGCAAAATCAGTTATGGAGGAAGTGACTGAAGAGGATAATTTTGAAGCTGGTTGTCAACCTGAAATGTGCTCTCTGTGTTAAACACAGGAATACACATTCAGTTTGTTCTTGGTCAACAAAGGAGCTTAGAAGTAAGAAGAAACCATGCTCCTCTGTATTAAAAGTTGAAAAGCCTATGTGCAAATCATTTATGCCATGTGGTGTGTCTAAGATGTCATCATGTATGAAGAGGGAAAGACACCTAAAGAAATGTGTGAAGAAAATTTTAACATATTTCAAGTTGGTACCCATGAAAAGATTACAAAGAAAAACATGATTGATGTTCTGTCAGGAAAAAAGTGTGAGTAAAATGTCAGCGTTGAGCAAGTAATAAAATATGTGAATATATAGAGTACAGTAAATAAGATTGGGGAATTACAGCTGCAGATTGTCATGTGGAATAATGATATTGTGGTGATAACTGAAATCTGGTTCAAGGAAGATCAAAACTGGGTGTTAAATATTCCTGGGTACAATATGTTCAGAAAAGGTAGAATGGAGGAGGGATGGCAGGTTGGTTAAGGAGTACATCACAGTGCTGGAGAAAGGAGAATATCTCCAAGGGTTTTGGAATGTATTTGGCCAGAGCTAAGGAACAAAAATGTTGCAATTACATTGCCTAGTGTAGTCTACAGACCATTAACTATTGGGAAGGATGTAGTGGAACAAATCTGCAGGAAAATTAGAGACATGCCAACATAATAAGAGTACTTACAATGGGAGGATTTAATAACTCAAATATAGATTGGGATGCTGGTAGTGTAAGAAATAATGAGGGGATAGTGTTGCGAGATTGTGTTCAGAAGAATTGTCTACAGCCGTACTATCCAGTTCAAAAAGAAAGGATGCACTGCTGGACCTGGTTCTTGGAAATAAGGTGGGCCAGTGGATCAAATGTCAGTGGGGGAACATTTAAGAGATAGTAATCATTGTATCGTTAGGTTTAAGATGTTGGGAAAATAAAAATGGTTAATGATCAAAAAATCATTTGGCAGGGTGTCAACTGCAATGGGACTATAATAGAGTTGGGCAGCAAAGATTGAAATGAAAGGTGACTAGAAAAACTACAACTGAACAATGGACCTTCAAAGAGGAAATGTTTCAGGTACAGTCCCTCAAAAGAAAAGATAGGACAAACACATCCAAAGCTTCCTGAATGAAAATGGAAATAGAAAATAAAATAAAGGAAAAGTGAGCTAAAGACAGATTTCAGGTAGAAGATAAAATTACAAGCCAAGCAATGCAAGAGGATCAAAGAGAAGGTGAAAATGCACTAAGTGATACAAAAAGGAATTATGAGAAAAGGCTGGCAGCCAACATAAAGAGAAGCCCAAAGTCTTCTATAGGCATTTAAATAGTCAATGAGTAGGAAACCAGGAGTAGGGTTGATTAGGGACGAAAAAAGGGATTTACACATGGAGGCAGGGGACATGGCTGATGTATTAAATGAATACCATGCATCTGTCTTCACCAAGAAGGTACATGCTAACTAAGACATGGTGACATAAGAGATTCTATCATCAGAAGGGTTTAAAATTGATAAGGAAGAGACACTGCATAGACTGTTGGTACTTGACAAAGCAAAGAAATGGATGAGATGCATCTAAAGATACTGAAGGCAATGTGTGTGGAACTATAGGCAAAGATACTTGTGCAGGTGTGGGTTCAGATTCTTGTGCAAAGGGTGGGTGCTGATTATTACATAGGTGCGGGTACAGCTACGCATCCAGACACCGGTACAGCTATGCATTCTGGGTACAGATACTGGTACACATGTAGGTACTGTTACTGGAATTAGTGTTATTAATGATATTGGTACATGTGTGGGCACAGATACTAGAATAGGTCTCTGTGAAAATATTAGTATAGGTGTGGGTGCAGAAGCCTGTGTTGGCGCAGTACAGATTCTTGCACAAGTGTGGCTACAGATTCTTGTACAGCAGTGAATACGGATATATGTGGGTACATCAACTGGTGCAGGTTTGGGTGTAGATTATAATAAGGGAGTGAGTACAGATTTTTGTACAAGATTGGGTGCAAATATTGGTTCAGGTGAGGGTACAGATACATGTACAGATGTGGCACTGGCACTAGTATGAGTGTGAGTACAGATTCTTGTATAGGTGTGGATACAGCTACTGTTACAGTTGTGAGTACAGACAGTGCAACAGGTATAGGTATTGGACAGGTGTGGGTATAGATACTGGTACAGTTGTGAGTGCAGGTACTGGTGCAGGATTGGGTAGAGATACTGGAATAGGTGTGGGTACAGATTAATGGTTCAGGTGTACGTAAAGATACTGGGTTGGACATGGGTGCAGATAATGATTCTGGTGTGAATACATATTCTTGTACAGGTGTGGATACAGATACTGGGAGAAAGTGAGGACTGCAGATCAGAGTCGAGAGTGTGATGCTGGAAGAGCACAGCCGGTCAGACAGCATCCGAGGAGCAGGAGAATCAACGTTTTGGGCAAAAGCCCTTCATCAGGAATGAGGCTTGTGGGTCAGGGCTTGGATAAATGGGAGGGGGCTGGGGTTTGGGGGAGGTAGCTGGGAAAGCGATAGGTGGATGAAGGCGAGGGAGAAGGTGATGGGCAGATGAGCATATGGTCCATGCTCATCTGCCTCTGTCTGCTTTTTTGTGTTTCTTTTTTCATTTGCTCCTTTAAAAATTTTTTTTCTTTTAAGGCCTTTATGGCATCTTTGGCGTGGTGGAAGCAGGCTTGGTAGCACAGAGCGTGCGGTGGAGGTGGCAGCAACAGCAGCAGCAGAAGACTGCAGGCCAGCAGTGCAGAGGAGAGAGCAAGCTCGGCTGTTCAAGATGGCAGCATTGTCACAATAGGCCTAAGATAGACTCAAGGCCGGCCGCACCTTTGTTTTTCTCTTTCCTTTTTGTCTTTTACTCTTTTCTTCATCTTCCTGATGTTGTGGGGAGTCTGGAACAGTTTCAGCAGTGCAGCAGGGATTCCTGTATTCATAGGCTCAATGAGTGGACTCCTAGAATTGGTGGCATGGCATGGCTGAGTGATGAAGGAGCAGGGACTTGTGGTGGCATTAGGCTCAGAGTGTGGACCTTGCAAAAGTCCTGAAGCCGTATTTGTGACCTCAGCCAATGAAGAGGAACTCTATTTAAGTACTTTGATTTCATTCTTTTGTGCCTCAAAATGGTGCCATATTGTGGCACTTTTCACTGTATCTCCTAAGATATGTGACAATAAATAAATCATTCAGACTCTTGCATAGGTGTGGGCAATGATGCAAATGAAGGTGTGGGCACAGATTCTTGTGTCCAATATGGGTTGCAGATTCTTCTACAAATGAGTGCACCTCTACTTGTAACAGGTATGAGTAGCTACTGGAACAGGTAGAGCGCAGGCACTGGTACAGATATGAATGTAGACATAGGTAGTATTCTGGGTACAGACATTGCTAAAGATTTGGCTGCAGATACTAGTACAAGCTTGGGGAAAGATTCTTGTACGTGTGGTATGGAGATGTTACAGGTGTGGGTACAGATTATTTTCCATGTTTGTGTACAGCTACTGATACACATGTAGGTGCAGATACTGGAATTGGTTTTTGTTAAGATGCTGTTAGAGGTGTGGATACAAATAGTGGTACGGGTCCACAAATGTGGGTCCAAATTCTTGTACAGCTGTGAGTACTGATCCATGAAAATAATCATAAACAGGAAAGGGCTGGCTAAGTGTCAAGAGTGGTGCTGGAAAAGCACAGCAGGTCAGGCAGCATCCGAGGAGCAGGAAAATTGATGTTTCGGGATTAGTGAATCTCCATCCAGCAGATAGGGGCCCCCCAACACCTCCATAAATTCAAGCTATAGGTTTTCTTTTTATGAAACCTTTGGTTAAGTGCATGGCTTCCCAAATTTTCCAATTGTCCCATTTTAATACTTGAAAATTAATGTAATACCAACAAAAACAAAACAGCATTTAAAGTAACACAGTAACATTTAATATATGAAGTTCACATATTTATATGATGTATTATGTTGATCTGTATTATGAAAGTGTGTATGTAAACATTTTACATACTCAACAAGCCTGAGATACATGGCCATGTATGTTGACAGTGTGAATTGGAATCCCATTTTACAAGCACAGTGAAAGTGTTCCCCTGATTTGGTTCAAGCCAGAATGCTCACTGTCACCCCTATTTTCTTTATGGTCAGGAGAAACAGCCTCTGTTTATCCATTTCCCTGTTCTACTTTTTATTCTCGAGCATTTCTAATTTTAAAGACTGTAAAGTTGCAAAGCGTGGAGTATGATGCCTTGCTGCAAACTAGGTTAAGGTATGTGAGTATCAAAACCAAAAAGCTCCCCATTGCTCATCGCTTCAGGGTTCCTTATTTCTGCTTGAGATGGCAGTGGAGTAGAAACACAGCACACAGACTCCTGCCTTGAGCTCATCTGCTCCATCCGCTGTTACTTTCTATTCTTTTGCTTTTTTAAAATTCTTACTTTAATCTATTTACCTTTTGTGGACAGCTAGTTTGTGCAGTGCAGAGGAGTCAAGCCATTGCAGGGCGAGTGATCCCAACATGGTGAGACCAGGCAGCCTGAGGCAGCGGTGAGAGAAAGTTTCCAGGAGTTGAGTTCAGCATGGACTGCAGGCGGAACCTGGTGCAGTCTAGTGGCTTTTTATTCCTTTATTTTTCTCATTTATTCCCAAAATCCTAAATACCTAGGCAGCTTTGTATCTGAGATGGTGCCATAAGTGGAGTCTTTGTAAACTTTTCACTGGACTCATGTGAGTATATATGACAATAAACCTAATGCTAAATCATTCCCACCTCTCACTGAGCGTCTCTATCTCAATTTCTAACTACTAACTCATGAGACCACAAATTTTCAGGATACACAATTCTGAACTTTCCCAACCAGTTGCAGCCCTCTAAGGTTAACATTATCAAACAGAATTTGTTGATAAGCTTGTGGGAGTAGCAGGAAATTATTTGATATGAAATTAATTAGGTTTTATCCTTGCTCAGACACTGGATTCAAGTATAATAGTCAATCATTGTTTGCAATTTCTTACAAAAACTTATTTTACATGTAGACAAATTGTAATGAGAAATCTACAGCATTTGGCTCCCAGGCTCTTGCAATTAGTGCTCATATAGGAAATTTCCTATTTTGAGAAAGTGTGAATTGAGATATTAAATTGGTCACTTCCCAGCTTTTGGCAGATGTTAGTTCTTTATCAAATATCAATAGTACACCCCCCAGAGAAATCTAACACAGAAACAGAAATGTGCAAGCATTCAATTCAAGGTAGACCAGCATCTCTGCCGCTACAGTGCTGGGTAAAGAAATCTTCATTCCAAAAACATGGTTTCTTTCAACTGCTTCTGTTTTACTCATATCCACTTACATCATTCTTTACCCATCAAATGTTTTTAATGAATTGAAGACATTTGTGATTGTGGTTACAAGTTACAATTGTTATTATTATAATTTAAATCATTTGGGACTATCAGTTTGTTCCCTGCATATTCATTTATACAGGATTTACATGCACAAGGAGCTTTGTTCCTGGAAAAAAGGTCTGAACTGTCCCCATCAACCACCACCCTCTTCCTCACTCTGAATTATTCCTCTCATTTTCTTCAGGTCAAAGGGGTAGCCAATCAGTACTTGCATGGACCCCGGTAAGCCAGTCTCATTGTGGATGCATGGAACATTCCTTGTGCCAGTCCTGTTTCGGTCCTTATGCAGTTTATAATGATACCATCAGTAATGCTTCCTTCACTCATCCGGAATTGGCAATGCTTATCAATTTCATTTCCAACATCCAGTCCACTCGAACCTGCACCAGTCTCCTCCATTCCTTTCTTTGACATCACTTTCCATTTTTGGAGAATAGGCTGGCCACCAATAGCTACGACAAACCAACTGATTCCCACAGTTACCTTGACTATATATATCCTCACATCTTACTTGCTGTAAAAGACTTCATTCCATTCTCCCACTTCCTCCATCTAATTTGTTTTGATGATGCCAATTTCAATAAGGGGGACTCCGAAATTCCATCTTCTTCCTCAACCAAGGATCTCCCAGCACTGTACTTAAAAGGGACCTCAGCAGGATTGGACCCATCTCCCATACTTGAGCTCTCCCCCTCACTCTTCTCTCCCACCACAACCATTGGGTCCCCTTTGTCCTCACCTACTATCTCACCAGCATCCACATCCAGAGGAACATTAGCCGCCATTTCCGCCACATCCAGCAGGATGCCACCACCGGACACATGTTCTCCTCCCCTCTCTTGTCAGCCTTCTGCAAGAGAAGCTCCCTTTGGGACACTCTGGTCCAACCTTTGTTCATTCCCAACAATGCCCAACCCCTCCCCACAGCCCCTTCCCCTGCAACTACAGAAGATGTAACACCTGCCCAATTACTCCCTCCCTCCTCAAGATCCAATGGTCCAAACACACCTTCCAGGTAAAGCAGCTTTACCTGTACTTCAGTCAATCTAGTCTACCGTATTGTCTGCTCACATGTGGTCTTCTTTATATTGCGGAAACCATGTGCTGACTGCATGACCACTCGCAGAACACTTCTGTTCTGCTTACAAAGCAAACATTGATCTTCCAGTTGAAGAGGTGGCTTCTTCAAAAGACCACCTTGTTCTCTGGCAAACATCTCTGTCTCAGGCTTGCTGCAGTGCTCCAACAAAGCTCATCAGAAGCTGGATGAATAGCACCTCATTTTCCATTTGGGAACTCTACAGCCTTACCTTACCTCCAAAACCCCACACCAGGCTTTGTTATCACATGATCTGCCATTATATACTCCACATTTTTAGTCACTAATAGTCCCATTAGCAGCCATTCATTCTCCTAGGCTGACCATTATTCACACTTTTGTCTATCCAATTCTTCTCTCTCATTGGGTTCTATCTCCACTTATAGTTTACTCCTTACCCCTCCTCCCAGCCTATCTTCTGCATAAAAAATGTGTTCGTAGCTACCATCAGTTCTGAAGGTGGCGGCACTGGACCCAAAATGTTAACTGTGATTTCTCTCCACAGATGCTGCCAGATTTGCTGAGGTTTTCCAGAAATTTCGCTTTTTTTTGCATGCACAAATTTATGTCTTTAAAGAGGAATAATTTTAATTGCCATAGTTTTAATGCTACTGGAAATGCTTCCAATTTAAAATATGAATATACTACTGTATCTACTATTAAAAGTGCTAAATTGTCAGTCTTACCTATCATCTGTGCTTTGCTCATCATGAAGAAGGCGCTCCTTGTTCAGTCCAATTTTTTCCAGTTCATGAGTCAATTTTTCCAAGTCATTACTCATTTGTTGAGTATTTAATTTTTCATTTACAAGCTCCTGCAAATATCACACAAAATTATAAATGATTAAATTTATTCTTTGAGATTTGTAGGAATGAGCACCATTTTCCATAATGCAACACATTTCTACAAAGTATTGTAAACAAACTAAAAAATGGTGACCCCTCATTGAGAAATTCAGATAGCTATTACTAAACCAGCACCTTAAGCTAAAAAATAAGTTACTTTAATATTGGCAAAACTTAAAATGAGCAAAGTGGATTAGCATTAGCACAAAGGATGAGCACATAAAGGAACAATAAAGTAGTAAGCTCATAAATAAGCCTGAATATTTGACTAATTCTAGATGAGAAAATGATTCTTATTTATTGCAAAGGAAACCTCAAGTACAAAAACGTGCAGCGGTAAGTTTTGACGTTACTAACATAAAATGTCAGCACTTCTGACTTGAAGAATCTTTTTCTCCCAAATGTTGTTCACCTGAAATTCTGCCTGAAAAAACAGGCGGTGGTCAAATGGAAAAAATGGAGAGAAGAAAGTGGAATCTTGGTTGCTCATAGCCAACCTGATACAATTCATGCAAACATAAAACCATAAGATACAGGAGTGACATGATGGCTCTGGTGGTTAGCATTGCTGCCTCACAGTCCCAGGGACATGGATTCGATTTAGGCAACTGTCTATATGAAGTTTGCACATTCAGTGTCTGTGTGGGTTAGCTCCGGGTGTTCCAGTCCAAAGATGTGTAGGTTAGGTGGATTGGCTATGCTAAATTGCCCATAGTGTCCAGTGATGTGCAGGCTAGGTGGATTAAGACACAGGAAATGCAGGGTTAAAGGGAATGGGTCTGGGTGGGACGCTGTTCGGAGGGTCAGTGTGGACACAATAAGCTGAATGGCCTGCTTTCACATGGTAGGAATTCTATGATTCCAGCAGTAGAATTAGGCCATTCGGCCTATTGCGTCTGCTCTGCAATTTCATCATGTTTGATACATTTCTCAACCCCATTTTCCTGCCTTGTCCTTGCAACTTTTGATGCCTTAGCCATCAAAAACCTATATTCTATGGTAATGAGTTCCACAGATTCACCAGCCCCTGGCTGAAGAAATTCTGCACAAGACAGTTCTAAAGACGTTGTCCCTTCATTCTGAGGTGGTGCTCTTGGGTCCTCACCTCTCCTACTAGTGGAAATATCGTCTCCACATCCAGCCTAACCTGGATTCTGTAATTTTCAATTAGATCCCTCCCTCATCTTTCAGCTCCATTCAGCACAGACTCAGAGTCCTCAACTGCTCCTCACATGACAAGTCCTTCATCCCTGGTATCATTCTTGTAAGCCTCATCTGGACACCCTCCATCCCCAGCACATCTTTCCTTGGATACACCACCCAAAACTGCTCTTAAATTTCCAAATGCAGTCTAACCAGAGCATTACACAGCCTCTTGTCTTCTCACCCTTTTGAAAAGAATACTAATATTACATTTTTGAAACTTTATTGCTGGAACAGCACAGCAGGTCAGGCAGCATCCAGGGAACAGGAGATTCGACGTTTCGGGCACAGGCCCTTCCTCATTCCCGAGGAAGGGCCTGTGCCCGAAACGTCGAATCTCCTGTTCCCTGGATGCTGCCTGACCTGCTGTGCTGTTCCAGCAATAAAGTTTCAACTTTGATCTCCAGCATCTGCAGACCTCACTTTCTCCACTAATATTACATTTGCCTTCCTAATTGTGAAATTAACCTGTATGTTAACCTGAAGAGCATCCTGAACTAGGACTCCCAATTCCCTTTGTGCTTCAAATTTCCGAAGCTTTTATCCATTTAGAAAATAGAAAAGCTTCTCTTCTGCCTACTAAAGTGCATAAGCTCATATTTTCCCACATTGTATTGCATCTGCTACTTCTCTGCTCACTCTTGTAGTCTGCCCAAGTCATTCTGCAGCCTTTCTGCTTCCTCAACACTGACCCCCTCCCATCTTTATGTAAACAACAAAGTTAGCAACAATGTCCCCAGTTTCTTCATCCAGATCGTTAATGTATAATGTAAGTAGTTGCGGTCCCCAACATGGGCCTCTGTGGAACTGCACTAGTCACTGATTGCTGTCCCGAAAAATACTCTTTCATCCTTATCTCTGCCTTGTCAATCAGCCAATCCTCAATTCATGCCAGTACCTTGCCCCTGACACCATGGACCCTTATCTTATTTAAGTCTCCTGTGCAGCTCCTTTCCGGAAATTCAAATAGTCCACTGGCTCTACTTTGTCTAATTTGCTCATTAACTCCTCAAAGAATTCTAACAGATTTGTCACACGTAACCTCCCCTTGGACGAAACTGTTTTGACTCAGCCCTATGTTACCATGTACTTCCAAATACTCTAGGAGAAAGTGAGGACTGCAGATGCTGGAGATCAGAGCTGAAAAATGTGTTACTGGAAAAGCGCAGCAGGTCAGGCAGCATCCAAGGAGCAGGAGAATCGATGTTTCGGGCATAAGCCCTTCTTCAGGATTCCTGAAGAAGGGCTTATGCCCGAAACATTGATTCTCCTGCTCCTTGGATGCTGCCTGACCTGCTGCGCTTTTCCAGCAATACATTTTTCACTTCCAAATACTCTACAAGCTCATCCTTACCAACAATCAGGTGAGACTAACCAGTGTATAGTTTCCTGTCTTCTGCCTCCCTCACTTTTTAAACAGGGGTGTCTCAAACATTTTCCAGTGATTCCTGAAAGATCACCACAATGCCTTTACAGTCTCCTCAGCTATCTCTTCCAGAACCCTAGGGTTAGCCCATCTGGTTCAAGTGATTTATCCAGCTTCAGATCTTTCAGCTTCCCCAGCACCTTCTTCCTTAGTGATAGCAATGACAGTCATCCATGCCTCTTGACACTCTTGGAGTTCTGGTATGCTGCTGGTGTCTTCCACTGTGAACACCGATGCAAAGCACCTATTCAATTCTGCCGCCATTTTTTTCCTCATTTATCAGTAGCCTAATTTCCACACTTACCTTTTAGATATCTAAAAATAGCCTCTTGCAATATCCTGTTAAATGCAGAATATTGTAGATGTTGGAAGTCAGAAATAAAATATAAAATGCTGGAAATACTCAGCAAGTCTGGCAGTATCTGTGGTTAGAAAAAAAAAGTGCTGGTGAATGGCCTGAGTGATTTCATTTAAAATGGAATGCTAGAAAACATCCCAGAAAATGGTTCCAAACATTTTTTATGGAAAGAAAGCAAACTTATCATTTCTGATCTAGCAACCTTTCTTCAGAACTGATTGAAGCTAGGAAAAGGTTGGTATAGATGCTAAAGATGAGGCGAGGGTGAAAGAGTAAATGATAGGTGGAGATGGAGCCCAGAGAGAGAAAAGCAACTGGGCAGACAAAGGTATGGGTTAAGACAAGCTTGGGAGAATGAAGAACAGGTAATGGGGACTGTTAGTGGCTGACAATACATTGTTTGTGGTAGCAGCCCATGTGATGACAAAGCCTGGCATATAGAAATTCTGGTAAACACATGGGTGAAGGTGCTTAAACGCTAAAAGTGTTGAACCTGATGTTGAGCCCAGAAGATTGCAAGGCTTCTACGCAGAAATTGAGGTGGTGTTCTTCCAGCTTGTGCTATGCTGTATGGAGCACTATAGTGAGCCTGAAAGAGAGGTGTTTGGCAGGGAACACGTTAGTATGTTGAAGTGGCAGGCAACTGGAGGATCAGACTCATTTCCGAGGACAGAATAGAGATGTTGTGCAAAGCAATCACCCAGTCAGTGCTTCGTCTCCCCAACGTAGAGGAGACCACATTGCGAGCAGTGAACAAAATAGATCAGATTCAATGAAATGCAGATAAATTGCTGCTTCAGCAGTGAATACTAGTAAAGAGATCTTGCGTTGTATAGAACTCTGGTGAGACCACATTTGGGTTACTGTGTGCTATTTTGGTCTCTTTCCCAAGGATATACCTGCCACAAAGGAAACACAGCAGAAGTTAACCAGATTAATTCTAGGTGTAATGTTAAACGATCGAATGGGAATATCTCTCTGGACATTAATATAATATTAAAGGATTAAACTGCATGGTGTTTGGGTGGGGACGACAATCATGAAAGAATGCGGATGACTATCCAGTGTAATTTACACTTCATTTAGACAGCCATTTGCTATTAATCCCCTGCTATTGTCAAGTTATCATTCAATCTCTTTCATTCAAAGGTATGTTGCACCTGCATTGTCTTGGGAATCACTGAGTCAGGAAATCATCTGCATAACAATTCCCACAATATGGGCATGAGCATTTGCTTTATCTCGGAGGATGATCTCATCCTGCCATTGTACATGGGATAACATGTGACTGAGTGTGACTGGGGGTTGTCTCGGGTGGCATGTCACTGTGGGGGAGTGGCCAGAACATCTGTAAGCATTGCCAACTGACCTGTATAAAGGGGATGTGCTTTCTTTGTTCAGGGCCTCACCTTTGACTCAACCTCGCACGCCTGACAGGGGGTCCAAGAGGTCACCTAGCTTGTAAAAGCTTTCATAAACTTTAAGTGTTTGCAAAGTTGGTGTGAGCGAATTCTCAGGAAAAGAACCTAACACTGGGATGGCAGGACTGTACTATGAGGAAAGATCGAGAGACTGGGTGTGTATTCATTGAAGGCTGAAGAATGAGAGGTAATTTCAGAAATTTACAAAATTCTTAAAGGGTTAGACAGGATGGATGGGGAAAGGGTGTTATCCTCTGGCTGGGGAGATAGAGGTACAGAAAAAGGGAATACAGTCTTAGAATGAGAACAACCTACATGGATTGAAATGAGAAGGTGTTTCTTCAGTAAACGACAGAGTGAATATTTGGAATTCTTTACCCCAGAGGGCTGCTGAAGCTCAGTTAGAATATTCTTAAGATAGAGACAAACAGATTTCTGGACACTAATGGGATATAGGAAATTACAGGGAAAAGGAATTGATCATCCATAATCTAAAGTGACAGAGGGGACTCCAGAGCTGAATGGCCTACTACTACTCTTATGTTCCTAATAGTATTTAGAAAAACTTTACAAGCTCAAGCAATGCATAAAACATAAAACTTTAACAAATAAAAGTTTACATTCTCCTGAAACTTAATATGTACACAATTAAGAAGTGTGCCAAAATGATTAAAATTGACAATTACATCATAAGTGGCTATCATATCTGTAGGTAAACCTAAAATTTATACATATAAGCTTATTAAATTTTCATCGACATCATCCTTGTCATTACACAATGCTAATTTCCAATTGATTCTAAATCTCTGGAAACTGTTTCATCCATTAATTTTTCTGTCTTATTATCTTATCTATAACTTATGCTTTCAATCTGGATCATTACTTCATGACATATTGGACTGGATTTTAATTTCATGGAGGAGACAGGTTTGAAGGTAGGCTTGCCAGCAAATTTGTGTCGGTAAGTGATATGTCAGTTTCCCAAGATGGTCTCACCATCCAGTGATTTGATGGAGGCATAATATCATGGGTCATAGTAGATTGTCAATTAATCTGTTGAGACATGCTAAGATTCATGTTTGGGCAGGTGGGACTTGAACCTGGATCGTTTGGCCCAGGAGGTCGGTAACTATCACTGTTCATAAAGGCTTAAGTCACAGTGGATTCTTTTTAAAATTGACTTGTTCAGACAGGTTATGAAACAATTCTGAAGCAGGTACACCAGACGTAAGGACACTACCATCAAGTCACAAAAGCTCACCTAAAGCCTTCAAGAGGGCACTGGACAGTGTCTTTTTGATTGACAATTGCAGGTATATGGGAAACGGCAGATGAGTGACACTAGATATACGGCTGGTACACACATTACAGCACCATAATAAGTCTGCAATTCTGTGAGATTATTGTAACCAACCTGAAAATGGAGGGTAGGGGTAACACTGGAAATTAATCCCCATCACAGAAGTTAAAGATTTTAAAAAGTACGCAAAATTACCAAGTTACCTGACTTTCAGAGTCAGGTTGCCAGAAAGCATGGATCAGGTTTCTGTACTTAACAAGAATTACTGTTTATTACAATTAAATAGATTCTAGTGACAGGTAAACAATGGCATACAGCTCTACTAATTAAAACATTCATCCCTTTATTAACTGCCCCTCACACAGACATACATACACATACAGGCAGGAAGGAGGACACCAATGTTAACAGGCAGCCAGAAAACCAGGAAAACAGTTGTGGTCTCTGTTCATAGGATCTGATTAGGGGTTCTCAGTCTTCCTGCTACAGATACTTTCACTGGTTTGCAAGAGACACCAGCTGGCTGGTTTGCACTTATATATAAGTCTCTCACTTATTCCTTCGAAGTTATAGCTAACAGCAGCTGCTGAAGCAAACATAAACGGGCTTTCTTCAGATTAAAGCGGCCTTTACTGCGGAAAACAAAGACAGCCCAAGCTGTTCAGCTATTTAAAAGCCAACCACATATTTGTTGGAGGTTCTAAGGCCTTTCTCATTGATAATTAGTCACCAGTCCAGAGACCAGACTAAAGCTCCATTTGCACACAATCCAGCTCATCTGCAAATAACATTTTAAGAACTGCTGGCACTCATTTTCTAGTTTAATCCTTGATTTTCAAAGCTGTTCTTTTCAAATTTCAGTTCACAATTAGAAATACAGAAAATTAAAAAGTCAGTCTTTACAGAGTCATCACCTGAGGCAGCTAACGAGCCATCGAAAGCTTGTTGCAGGGGCGTTTGATACTTTGGAAGCAATGCACAGGTAACAGACTGCTTCAGCAACATATTCAAGTGGTTGCTTAATAAAAATTCAGGGAAGGTGCAATTACTGACCCTGCCAAAACTGTGGAGAAGCAAAAAGGAGCTCCTGCAGCAGAACGTAGTGGTCACTGCATGAACAGAGTAAGTGTGTCATCCCTAGATATGAGATTTAGCTACTGAGTTTGGTGACAAGTCATAATGGAAAAGGAGCAGCAATAACAATAACAAATGTAGTCCTTTGGTGCAATCTGACGTATGACTACCAAAGGCATTCAGTTCAGGCTGGAGAAGTGCCATGACGTTTTTATCCTGTGTTAACTGCAAGAACGCAGTTCAAGTCAGGATAACACTATATGCTTTAGAACAAGTGCTATCACAACTGCTGCCAATAAGGGCACAAGAGGCCACTACGTAGTTTGCCATGAGAACACTTAAAAATGAGGTAACACTGCATTGGCTGAGCGAAAGTTGGAAGTAGGGGAGGAAGTCTATCCAGTACATTCCCTCAAGCTTTTCTTGATTGATGGTAGCCCCCTAAATAAGTATTGACATTAAGGATGAAGATATGGAGTAGCAGAATACTTTGTCTGGAGAGATGAAGGAGGAAGACATGGTTTCAAACAGTGAGCACGCATGCAAAGCTTTCCACAGGGTAAATGAAGGATTAAACCATTGACTAATTTGGGCCAAAGTAATCTAGACATGATTTTCGCCTTCAAGGTTCATCCAGGATGGCAACTGCCATGAAGGTACATATTTCACACAAGGTGCTGCAAAATCTAAGTGATAGCTATGCAAAACTGTCTCTTGTTTCCCCAGACCTAGAACTGACACAGTTTCCTCTACCATCCACTTTTGTGTCACACATAACTTCATTATACCGATATGCCTACAACAGTGAGATCACACAATTCAGGGTGCAACCAACCATTTCATTACACTGATATTTAAATTTAATAAACAAACGGGTGCTCCAGTTTCCTCCCATAATCAAGGTGGTACCTCAGTGTTCAGGGTGACTGATATCGAAGATGCCAGTGAGGGGGAGCACCTTTGACATAATCTCTGCTTGCCCAGCCGTTCAGTAACAGTGTTTGAGGGAAGTAGCAGCTAGAGAAAATCTGGTAGCCCATACATGAATCCTTGCGTCATCAGTGCAACTAATTTGCCGATGCTCCAGAATTCAGCATGCATTCCAGGTTTGACTGTAAGATGCCCCTGCATTCATTTAGCATGACAACCATGACATAGTGGAGCTCATCAGATAAGCAAACTCTACCATTCTTTACACAGCTTTGGGAAACTGACATTCAGGCACATTGTCCTGTTGTTGCTTCAAAAAGATTTGCCTTGACTGTGATCCCTAGGGCTCAACATCTCTGCTCAATTGTGCATGGCTGTGTCTGTAGCAATTGCCGAAAGCTGCCTCCGCCTCCTTCACCATATCATGCTTAAAATGATAAGTGCTGGTCATCATGTGTCCTCCAGTTTAAACTACTGTGACATATCACAGTCTGTGTGGAGTTTGCACATTCTCCCCGTGTCTGCGTGGGTTTCCTCACAGGGCATTGGGAGAAAGCAGGCTTATGGCACGGAGATAAAAGATCAGCAATAATCACATTGAATGGCCTACTCTTGGTCCGATTTCTGTTTACAGTTTCCCTTGCAGTTGACAAACTCACTTTTCTGTGTCATCAGCAAACTTTAAAATTGCATTTTGTATATCAAAGTGCAAACCGCATAAATACAATGAACAGAAGTGGATCCAAAATACCTCTGGGACACAAAACTTCAACATTTCTAAAATCCTTTTTTTCCTCTTATGACAACCAACTCTCTGTCCATACTGAAACATTTCCTCTTGCATCATTTTTATGTTGTCATGGGATGTGGGTGTCACTAGTAATGTCAATGTTTATTATCCATCCCTAATTGCTCTTGAATGGTGTAGCTTGCTAGGCCATTTCATACGGCAGTTAAAAGTCAACCACATTATTTGGGTCTGAATTCATTTGTAGGCCAGCCCAGGTAAGGATGCCAGATTTCCTTGCCTAAATGGATACCAGTGAACCAGATGGGTTTTTAAATGGTAAATAATGATTTCATGGTCATTATGTGGGATAAGCTTTATATCCCAACTGCAGTGATATGCCTAAATTTGTTTAATGAGCATCTTATGATATAAATGATTAAACACATTCTCAAAATCCATGTAAGTTATGTCAACTGCATGTCCTTTGTTCTTCTCTTCTTCAAAACTTCTTACTAAATTTGTTAAACGTCTTGCCTATCTTTTGACAAGTTAATGAGGCTAGTTAGACAGATAATGTATGATTCAAGTTAATGCCAACAAGGAGTTCAATCCTGACTTTGAGATTTAGAAACTGCCTGTATGCCACACCCTACCCATAGTAAAACATCATTACATTCTGCCATGGTTCAGTGAATATTTACCAAGGTTCTGCCTTGAAGCAGAGAACTGAGGAAAATCCACAAGAATTACAATCTTTTGGTTAGGTGACACCTATATAATATTGCACAGAATAAGTGATTTCAATATTTTATTTGAAAAGACAGACAACTTATTAATCAAGGTTTTAAATCTCTATAGGGCTTACTTTGAAGGTTTAGTACAGAAATGCTGCAAAAGCCTCTAAGTAACCCTTGATACAATAAATAACTTTGATCAAAAGAAATGAAAACTGTATGAAACTAGAAGGCAGAGTTTATACAATAGCTGAGAGTAATGGAGATCCCAAAGACTGGGAAAGATATAAAGAAGAAAAAATTTGCAAAGTGTGTAGTGACAGTTGCAGAAAGAGTAGAATATAATAAAAAATGTGTTATCAAGGACAACAGAAACTTTTGTAAGTATAATACAAAATAGATGATGTTAAAGGCAATGTCCCAAAAACAGATGCATGCAATATGATGACCGGAAATAAAGAAATGACAGGATAAATGGTTACTTTGTTATCGATCAATACAGTAGAGAAAAATTTTAAGTACCAGAGATAAAAAGAAAATGGAGTATAAATCTGGGTAATGAACTTACCAGACTTAACACAAGTTTATAAAGAAGGTAAGGGGAAAAGGGGAAAATATTGATAAATCTGCAGCACGTGATGGCTTACACTCCAAGAGTTTAAAAAAAGTAGGAAACAGAAAAATTGCAGAGATCTTAAACATCATATTCTAAAACTCTTGATTTTGCAACTAGCTGCTTGGAATGGAAAACTGCCAATGTCATATCACTTAAGAAGTGTGTTAGAGATAAACCAAGAAATTTGAGACTTTTTAGTCTAATATCTGCTATGAAAAAGTAGCACGATTACTAATAAGAAACAAATTGGCTGAGCAAATACAAATTGATCAGAAAACATTAAATCTAGTTAAAACCAACTAATAGACTGAACAGTTAATATTTCAGAGCTTAAGACAGTAGAAAATGTATGCAATAAATAGCTGTCAGTTTTTAGACATCCTTTTATTACAGTTAAACACACCAGATCTTCAAAGTGATGACAGTAATGGAAATCTATTTTTGCTAATGATTAATACAAATGGGTTTCTGCAACTGAATTAGGCCCAGGTGTGCTAATAATGCAATAACCTCGAGTCTTTAGTTCTATAGATGTATAAAAATGTTATAAATTTCATCCGAAGTGTTTGGGCATTGTAATCATTGGTAAATCCATTGGGAATAGGTTGAAAAACTGTAGCCTAAGAAATCAAAAATAAATTGCTGAAATAATGCAGTAGTAACAATGATTAGTGTTGCCATCAAAAATCAACTCGGAATTCAAACATACAATTTTCTTAAAATTTGCTTTTATTTCCTATTATAGTGTAAGTAACTTTGCAGATGACACCAACATTAGTGGTGTAGTAGTGAAGAAGGTTCTTTTAAGAGTAAAGACGGTTTGAGGAAAGACGGATGGAGTTTAATTTAGATAAATGAGAGGTGTTGCATCATGGTAAAGCAAATCAGGACAAAATGTATTCACTTAATAGTTGGATCCTAAAGGGTGTTGCTAAACAAAGAGACCATGGGGTGGAGGCTCATAGTTCCTTGAAGGTGGAGTTTCAGGTAGATAGGGTAGAGAGCTGAAAATGTGTTGCTGGAAAAGCGCAGTAGGTCAGGCAGCATCCAAGGAACAGGAGAATCGACGTTTCGGGCATAAGCCCTTCTTCAGGAAACCTTCTTCGGGCTTATGCCCGAAACATCGATTCTCCTGCTCCTTGGATGCTGCCTGACCTGCTGCGCTTTTCCAGCAACACATTTTCAGCTCTGATCTCCAGCATCTGCAGCCCTCACTTTCTCCTCGAAGATAGGGTAGAGAGGAAAGATTTGGTATGCTTCCCTTTATTGGTCAGTGCATGGAGTATAGGAGCTGGGATATCATGTTGCGACTTTGGTGAGGCCACTTTGGAATACTGTATTCAATTCTGGTCTTGCTGATAAAAGAAATATATTATTAAAGTTGAAAGGGTTCAGAAAAGATTTGCTGGGGTCAGAGGACTTGATCTACAGTGAGAGGCTGAATAGGCTGGAGTATTTCCCCTGGAGCATTGGAGGCTGAGGGGTGACCTTATAAAAGCATGATAGGCATGAATGGGGTGAATTGCTACGGTCTTTTTCCTAGGGTAGGGCAATCCAAAACTAGAGGGCAACATTTTCATGCAGTGGGTAGTGCATGTACGTAATGAGGTGCCAGAGGACGTAGTGGAAGCTGATACAAAAGACATCTAGAGGGGTACATGCATATGAAGGCTTTAGAGGGATAGATGCCAAATGCTGGCAAATGGGACGAGATTAATTTAGGATAGCTGATCTGCATAGACGAGTTGCACTGAAGGGTCTGTTTCTGTGCTGTACCACCCAATGACTATGGATTTCATATCTAAATAACCTGGTTGAACTTGTTGAGGAGGTTGCTGATGTGTCAGATAAGGAAGCATTACAGAAGTTTTATATACATAGAATTCTTGCAGGCATTTGATAAGGTTTCACACGACACAATATTACCAAAGTAAAAGGTTCATGGAATTAGAGACAATTGTCTGACATTGTTATAAGATTTTGAAGAGGTAGGTGATAGAAAGTAGAGAAAATTGGTATATGCTACAATTGCCTAGATGTGGTGTAAGGAGATCTCCCAGGAGTCTGTACTGCACCTTCATCTTTCACTATATTTATTGATGAACTAGACAAAAGAACATGGAGTCATATACCCAGTTTGTTGATGAACCAAGTTAGGTGGCACCGTAAATTGTGCAGATTAGACTTGAAAATTGCAAAAGAATATTGGTGGATTAAATCTGGGTGACAGTAGCATAGTGGTAATGTCACTAGCTTAGTAATTCAGAATCTCAAGCCCATGTACTAAGGACATGAGTTCGAATCCCTAAAGGGCAAATAGTGAAATTTGAATTCAATCAGAAAAATCTAGAATAAAAAGCTAGCCGAAAGGCAAACATGTAACCACTGTCAATTGTTGTAAAAACCGACCTGGTTCACCACCATCGTTTAGGGAAGAAAAGCTGCCATCCTTACCTAGTCTGGCCTATATGTGACCCCAGACCCATTCTAACTGTCCTCTGAGGTGGTCCTTACAAGCCACTCAGATCAAAAGGCTACCAGAGTTGAGTCATAAGTGCTGGCCCAGCCAGAAACATCCACATCCCATGAATGAATTTTTTCTTTTAAAAGGAGTGGGCAAAATTGTGACAGATGGAGTTAGTATAGAGACTTGACAGAAAAAAGCTAGGTGGATGTATCAATCGCTTAGAACTGTAGAATAAGTTCATACCAGTAGTCACTAAAAAAGTAGTGGACGGGTGAAAAACTAATTCAAAATGTTAATGGTATGTTGAAAGAGTTGTGGAAAGGTTACAATTGTACAGAACAGTATTGTCCAATCATTTGGCATGGATTGGAAAAAGTGGCACATTTTAGATTTTCTCTTTCTTAGGGGGCTGGTGAACAAACTTAAAAAATGTTTGCTACAACAATAACCACGAACTTTGTAAAATTAAAAAGAATAAAGCTTACTTTTGTCTTTTAAGGAGCAGAGCACTTTTTCCCCCTGAAATTGTAATTACTGCCCCATCTCATCTGCATAGCCTGACTTACAGTTCCCCTCTGCTGACACTCATTGCCTTCTCCCATTGGTGTGACTCTCAGCTTCTTTCCTTTTTCCCAAGCCAGTGTCTCCTTGAAAGCATCCCATTCCCAGACCCAGATAGTAAACTAAACACCATGATTTGGACTCCCCTCAGACCCAAGCCTTGGGCACTTTACTGCTTCTCCAATCACAGAATAGCTCTCTCCCACATTTGCTGTTGATAAGCTTATCAGAAAAGTGCCTCTGAATGGAGATGTAGCTTGTTTTCATCTCAGTCTAAAATCCTTCTTGGGTAAAGTTATCTTATTATTAACTATGGAGACCCGATGAATGATCAGTAAATTTGTCTAACAGAGAAAATGGACACTGCTCCAGGCTGGACACTCCTAGAATACAGCTTTGATTAGACTGCATTTGGAATATTGGATCCGGTCAGAGCACCAAATCACATGAAGAATATTCTGAAACAGAAACAAGGTGCTGAAGAATATTCATGTGATTTGGCGCTCAGACCGAATCCAGTATTCCAGATGCAGTCTAACCAAAGCTGTATTCTTTGTACAGAGAGGGGAGCAATGTTAATGCTTTGAATCAAAATAATCTTCATTGAAAAAGAATGTTGTGGAGAGGAGTGCAGTTCAGACATGCCAGAATGATATTGCGACTTAGCAGATTACATTAGGAATATAAAAATATAGAGTGGTTTAATTGATGGTTAAAATGAATAAAGTATGTGACTGAGTAGAATTAAAGAAACTGTTCCCTTTGATCAGGTAGTTCAGAACAACTGTGCATACTTTAACATTCTGAAATGTTCTTTTTTCTAGTCATGATTTTCCATTATTGTAATGGATAGGATCTTCAATTGTGAAGGGCTGATTGCCCCTACTAAGGGGAAATATTAGCCCTTCATTTTGATCCCAGACCCACAATAGGATTCCAATTGTCTCCGCCCTTCACCCCACCAGGTTTTCTGTTGAGAAATCATCCTCAAATGATTTTCGTGACCTCTAGCATCATGCTACCACAAACTTTCCATTTCCTCCCTTCCCCTTCTGCCCTTACAATGAGCAGGTTATCCTCTGTGACAGCCTGGTAACTTAATCACCCAGATAACAAAAATAAGTATCTTACCTCTCTTAATGTCACTAGAGTCTTTTTATCAATAGTTGCCTGTTTAACTAGCTCTTTATTGTCTTTTTCTAAATCTTTCAGTCGTCCATGAAGATCTTTAAACTTGTTGATTTCTTTCACAAGTAATTTGTTTTCTTTTTCAAGATTAGAAATCGTCATGTTGTTTTCATCCAGTGTTGAGTCCTTGATCTCAGTCTGTTGGCGCAATCTCCTATTTTCTTTCTCAAGCTGCTTCTTGTCTTTCTCCAGTTGGACATTCTCTTGCTCCAGCAGCTTGTGTTCCATCTCTAATTGTAACAACCGTTTGCTGGAAATTTTTAATTCTTCCAGATTTCTTTGTAAGCTCTGGTTTTCGGTTTCTAAGTCCTGTAATTCATTTTCCAGCTGATTAATTTTTTTGTTGCTATTTTCTAAAGTCTTTTGGAGCCTATGATTTTCTAAATCAAGCCCTTGATAACTTACTTCCAAACGTTCAGTTTTCTTATTACAAGCCTTCAAGAGATCCAGGCTCTTGTTTAATTGTTCTTTTTCATTTTCCAGTTCTTTGTTTTCTAGTTCTAACTGTGCCAATTTGACACTATTAGACTTCAAACTCTCCACTGTCCTCCTCAATTGTAAATTTTCTTCATCAAGTTGGTTGTTTTCTTTCTCTAATATATCTAACTGCAGTGTAAGGTTTTTCAAGCCATCTAAAGTCTTTTTCAGCTTTCTGTTTTCCACTTCTAGATCAGAGTTCTCCTGTTCCAAGACTTCGACTTTTTCACATGTAATTATTAGAGCAGTAACCTTCTTCTGCAACTGTTCATTTTCTCTTTCCAAGCGGCTCAAAAGAGTCTCAAGTTCCTTTGCCCTTTCTCCTTTCTCTTTATAGTGTTCCAATTCCTTTCGGATTTGTTTCTTCTCCAACTCTAATTTGTTCAGTTTGCCACTAGTTTCCCTAATAGATTCATGTAGAATTTTGTTTTCTTTCTCGATATCTTTCACTTTAGCTTCTGCACTGATTTGTGCTCGTTGCCTCAGGGATGCAATGGTCTGATTCAAATGTTCATTTTCCTGCTCCAATACTTTGATCTAGAACATACATGTGAAGTGATGGAAATTAATTTCAAACATTGTAAACACTAGTTCTTTGTCACAATTCTTCTGCAATTTGTTAAACATTTATGATAAATTACTGTTGAAGCAAGTTGATTTGCAACAGCTATGAAGAGCTATAAAGTAATCTTGAAAAGAGGTAGTACTGTCATTGGACTGTCACCAAAACAATACAAAAAGAATGTTTACACAAGATCTGGGAAAACAAAATTAATGTAGTTTTCATTTTTCACTTTCTTTTTCAATTATTTACTAACATTTGCAGTAAATACAAATGACTTAAATTACTAAATTTGCATATTGTCTTCTAAGTTTTAATGACAAATGCTTCCGATCCAAAATAATTGATGCATTGCGAACATGGACCGAATTTTAACACTGTACACGAGAGCTTAATGAACTGAAGTATCATCTAATTTCTTGAAATACTATAATTATTCAAATTTAAGGGAGAATATTAAAAATTCACATTGAGTTTAAGCAAAAGTAAAATTTCTAATTTAAGAGTCTCAATATCATCTTGAATAAGCACAATATAGAGTTAACAGCACAAGGGAAGACATTAGGTGGCTAATTTATGATCAGAAAGAGATCCAGTTAACTACAGTTTGAATAAATGAAACAACACATACATTGGGACATGAATCTCTCAGGCACTGCTGCCTGAAGCTAAGAACTTTTGCCTTCAAATATCTCTCAGCATTGTGCACATCTAATCAATAATGTCAATAGCCAGCACTGCAGTGAAGTGTCTACCTCGTTGACACTTGCCCCCACTTCCCTAATTAAAATTAAACAGGACATTAAAAATTGAACTGATCTGGTAGAGAAATTATCAGGAACTATGAGTGGGGAGGAAGAACAGACATGAAGTGTGTGAAAGAACAAATAACTGATATGTGCACCATGACAATGGACTGGAGGAATGGAACTTAGCATGAGGAATGAGTAGGATACTATGGAATGCACAGAAGCTTCAGTCAGAGAATGTATTTCTGTATTTCTGTTGGTAGTTCATAACAAGTAACATTTAAATTTTTCCACGATTGTTTGAGCTGTTGACTGTCCTCAAAATGATAGCCTCTGGGAACTGAGTTGTCATATCCAAAATATGAAAAATATACTGATGTCCTGCTTCATTTTCATTAATGGTCCTACACAGTCTACTAAAACCATAATGAATGGTTCCTCAAAATCTGGTATAGGTATTAAAGGTGCTGCGTTTGATTGTATGTGGATGTTTTCCTACCATCCTCGTGCATGGTACTTTTACAAAACTGCACCACATATAATGAAGACTGGACCAGTAAAAGTGCCAGTTTATCAATCTTTTGAGTTTTCCACATTACTGCATATCCTGCCAAAATAATTTCATACATTCTCTACAATATTGTTTTACAACATGTCGGTGGTAATACTACCTGATTAAATAACTATTTACTCTTCATATGTACATCTGTAAGAGGATCTCCATTTCTTCACCAAAATCCAACTTTTAACACAATAACACTTTGGAACTCCCTCAGCCTCAACTTTTGTGGGCTGACTACTAATTTGCATAACTCTGCATCTAATCACAAACATACATAGTGGCGGTAGGCCATTCAGCCACTCTAACCTACCCCACCACTCATTACAATCATGGTTATCTGGCTGTAACATCAAATCCACTGTTTATCTATCCCAGTAACTTCTTACCCCTTTCTCACAAGCATCTGGCTAACTCTGCCTTGAAATATTCAAGGACTCCACTTTCATGGGAGAGTTCCAAAGGCTCATGATCTGCAGAGGAAAAAGAAATTGCCAAATCTCTGTTTTAAATGAATGACCCCTGACTTTTAAATAGTGACCCCCAGTTTTAGCTTCTCCTATAAGAGGTAACATCTTCTCCACATCTATAGTGTCAAGACCCTTCAAGGTTTAAGTGTTTCACTCAAGTCACTTCTTCCTCTTCTAAACTTTATTGCATACATACCTAGCCCGACCAACCTTTCCTCATGAGACAACTCACCCATTTCAGGTATTAGTCTAGTAAATATTTGAAATGCCTCTAATGCATTTAGTTCCTGCCTTAAATAAGGTGATCAATACTGTGCATAGTACTCCTGGTGTAGTATCACCTGTTCCCTATGTAACTGCAGCATAAACTCCTTATTTTTGATTTTAATTTCCCTCAAATTATAACATGCTTTTTAGTTTTCCTAATTATTTGCTGTACCTGCAGACTAACCTTCTGTGATTCATGCATAAGGACATCCAGATCTCCCTGCATCTCAAAGCTCTGATATCTCTGATCATTTAGACGGTATTCTTTTTCATTCTTCCTGCCAAAACAACAGCTTCATATTTTCCCAAATAGTTTTTCATTTGCCGTATCTTTGCCCACTCACTGATCCTATCAAGTGTTCCCGAGAATGCTGTGGAAAGCTAGAGAAGTGTCTGCTGGAACTCTTGCTGAGATATTTGTATCATCGGTAGTCACAGGTGAAGTGCCGCAAGACTGGAGGTTGGCAAACGTGGTGCCACTGTTTAAGAAGGGCAGTAAAGACAAGCCAGGGAACTACAGACCAGTGAGCCTGACCTCACTGGTGGGCAAGTTGTTGGAGGGAATCTTGAGGGACAGGATGTACATCTATTTGGAAAGGCAAGGACTGATTCAGGATAGTCAACATGGCTTTGTGCGAGGGAAATCATGCCTCACAAACTTGATTGAATTTTTTGAAGAAGTAACAAAGAAGATTGATGAGGGCAGAGCAGTAGATGTGATCTGTACGGACTTCAGTTAGGCGTTCGACAAGGTTCCCCGTGGGAGACTCATTAGCAAGGTTAGATCTCATGGAATACAGGGAGAACTAGCTCCAAGTTAGAAGACAGACGGTGGTGGTGGAGGGTTGTTTTTCCGACTGGAGGCCTGTGACCAGTGGAGTGCCACAAGGATCGGTGCTGGGTCCTCTACTTTTTGTCATTTACATAAGTGATTTGGATGCAAGCACAAGAGGTATAGTTAGTAAGTTTGCAGATGACAACAAAATTGGAGGTGTAGTGGACAACGAAGAGGGTTACCTCAGATTACAACAGGATCTGGACCAGATGGGCCAATGGGCTGAGAAGTGGCAGATGGAGTTTAATTCAGATAAATACGAGGTGCTGCATTTTGAGAAAGTAAATCTTAGCAGGACTTATACACTTAATGGTAAGGTGCCAGGGAGTATTGCTGAACAAAGACCTTGGAGTGCAGGTTCATAACTCCTTGAAAGTGGAGTCACAGTTGGATAGGATAGTGAAGAAGGCGTTTGGTATGTTATCCTTTATTGGTCAGAGTATTGAGTACAGGAGTTGGGAGGTCATGTTACGGCTGTTCAGGACATTGGTTAGGCCACTGTTGGAATATTGTGTGCAATTCTGGTCTTCCAATCGGAAAGATGTTGCGAAACTTGAAAGGGTTCAGAAAAGATTTACAAGGATGTTCCCAGGATTGAAGGATCTGAGCTACAGGGAGAGTCTGAACAGGCTGAGGCTGTTTTCAATAGATAATAGGTGCAGGAGTAGGCCATTCTGCCCTTCGAGCCTGCACCACCATTCAATATGATCATTGCTGTTCATCCTTAATCAGTATCCTGTTCCTGCCTTATCTCCATAACCCTTGATTTCACTATCCTTGAGAGCTCTATCCAACTCTTTCTTAAATGAATCCAGAGACTGGGTTTCCACTGCCCTCTGGGGCAGAGCATTCCACACAGCCACCACTCAATGGGTAAAGAAGTTTCTCCTCATCTCTGTCCTAAATGGTCTACCCCGTATTTTTAAGCTGGGTCCTCTAGTTCGGCACTCACCCATCATCGGAAACATGTTTCCTGCCTCCAGAGTGTCCAATCCTTTAATAATCTTATATGTCTCAATCAGATCCCCTCTCAGTCTTCTAAACTCAAGGGTATACAAGCCCAGTCACTCCAGTCTTTCAGCGTAAGGTAGTCCCGCCATTCCAGGAATTGACCTCGTGAACCTACGCTGCACTCCCTCAATAGCCAGAATGTCTTTCCTCAAATTTGGAGACCAGAACTGCACACAATACTCCAGGTGTGGTCTCACCAGGGCCCTGTACAGCTGCAGAAGAACCACTTTGCTTCTATACTCAATCCCTCTTGTTATGAAGGCCAGCATGCTATTAGCCTTCTTCACTACCTGCTGTACCTGCATGCTTACCTTCATTGACTGGAAAACACCCAGATCTCTTTGTACTGCCCCTTTACCTAAATTGATTCCATTTAGGTAGTAATCTGCCTTCCTGTTCTTGCCACCAAAGTGGATAACCAGCTTAGTATCATGTAGGAAAACATAGTTGTAAGCCATAGGATTGGAAAAATTTTTAAAACCCACAAAATATAAACCAAAGAAGGAAGAAAATTAACTTTGAGGGCAAAGTTTCAAGTAATATCAAAACAAATAACAATTGCTCATTTAACAGTATTAAACAAAGGCTAGTGAACCTGGGTTCCTTAGAGAATAAGGTGGGGAAACAGGAAATGGCAGAAAAGTTGAATACTTTGCATCATTCTTCACAGCAAACACCCTTACAGCACCCCAAAATTATTAAGTATTCACAGGGCAAAAAAGTGGAGAGGAAATAAATAAAATAACAATCACTAGAGAACAAATATTAGGAGAAACAGAGTTTTAAGATACTCATTGGTAAGGATAACATCAGTCCTCAGATGAAAGAGTGTGAAAATGGTGGAAGGTGAACTACAAAAATATTAGGCAGGAACTAGAGAATTTTGACTGGGAGGTGGCTGTTTGAGGGAAAATCCACAACGGACACGTGGGAGTATTTCAAACGGCAGTTGATAGAGGTTCAGGAGTGACATGTATCTCCAAGGATGAAGAATAGGTATGGCAAGTTAGATGAATCTTGCATTACCAGGGATGTTATGACTTTGGTCAAAAAGAAAAAGGATACATAAGATCCAGGAGGATGGGAACTGATGAAGTCCTTGAAGGAAAGTAGAAAAGAACTTAAATAAAGAATTTGAAGGACAAAAAGGGATCATGAAAAGACCTTAGCAAACAGGATTAAGAGAATCCCAAGGCTTTATAAAAAGCAAGAGGGTAGCTAGGGAAAGGGTTGGGCCAGTCAAGGACAAAGGAAGGAATCTACGTGTGGAGCCAGAAGAGGCAGGTGAGGTCCTAAATAAGTACTTTGTGTCAGTTTTCATCAAACAGAAGGAATTGGTGGACGATAATCTCAGGGAAGGTAATGCCAAATTTCTAAGGCAAGTTGCTATTAAAAAGGAAGAGATGTTGTCATCTTATTAAGATAGATGAGTCCCTGAGTCCTGATGTGATCCCAGAATATTGAGAGAGGCAAGAAAACAAATTGCTGGAGCAGTAACAGACATCGTTGCATCCTCTTTGGCCTCAGGTGAGGTCCCAGATGACTGGAGAATAGCCAATGCTGTCTCGTTGTTTAAGAAACGTAGTAGGGATAATCCAGGAAATTATAGGCTTGTATGCCTCACATCAGTGGTAGGAAAATTACTGGAAAAGATTCTTAGGGACAAGATCTACACGTATTTGGAAGCAATTTAGAGATAGACAGCATTGTTGTGTGCAGGGGAGGTCATGCCTCACTAACTTGATTGAGTTGTTTGAGGAGGTGACAAAGATGATTGATGAGGGAAAAACAGCTGATGTTGTCTACATGGACTTCAGTAAAGCTTTTGACAAGGTCCCTCTTGGCAGACTGGTACAAAAGCGGAGGTCCCATGGTATTAGGGGTGAGCTGGCAAGGTGGATACAGAACTAGTTCAGTCATAGGAAACCGAGGGTAGTGTTGGAAGGATGTTTTTTGGAAATGGAGGGCTGAAACTAATGGTATTCCACAGGGGTCAGTGCTGTTCGTGGTCTACATAAATGATTGGGAGAAAAACGTGACTGGTCTAATTAGTAAGTTTGTGGAGGATGCAAAGGTTGGTGGAGTTGCAGATAGTGAGGAGGATTGTCAGAGGATACAGCAGGATATGGATTAGTTGGAGGCATGGGCAGAAAAACAGCAGATGGAGTTTAATCTGGACAAATGTGGGGTGATGCATTTTGGAAGGTCAAGGGCAGGTGTAAATTATGCAGTGAACGGCAGAGACATATGTCGAGGGATCTGTTTGTGCAGGTCCACAGATCCCTGAAGATGGCAGCGCAGGTAGCTAGGATAGTAAAAAAAGGCCTATGGCATGCTTGCCTTCTTTGAAAATGACATTGAGTATCAGGATAAGCAAGTTATGCTGCAGCTTTATAGCACTTTAGTTGGGCCGCACTTGGAATATTGCATACAGTTCTAGTCACCATACTACCAGAAGGATGTGGATGCTGTAGAGAAGTTGCAGAAAAGGTTTACCAGTATGGTTCCTGGTATGGGGAATTTTAGCGATGAAGAAAGGTTGGAAATTCTGAGTTTGTTTTCACTAGAATGCAGGAAGCTGAAGGGTGACCAGATAGAAGTCTATAAGATTGTGAATGGCATGGATAGAGTGGAAAGCATGAGACTTTTTCCTAGTGTGGGGAGGTCAATTACTAGGGGACATAGGTTCAGGGTTGGATGGGGATGCAATTTTGAGAGAAAGTGAGGACTGCAGATGCTGGAGATCAGAGCTGAAAATGTGTTGCTGGAAAAGCGCAGCAGGTCAGGCAGCATCCAAGGAGCAGGAGAATCGACGTTTCGGGCATGAACTCTTCTTCAAGTACACATTTTCCTGAAGAAAGGCTCACGCCCGAAACGTCGATTCTCCTGCTCCTTGGATGCTGCCTGACCTGCTGCGCTTTTCCAGCAATACATTTTCAGTGCAATTTTGAGAGATGTGCAAGTCAACTTTTTCATTTAAAAGGCCGTAAGTACCCAGAACACACTGCCAGAGATGATGGTGGAAGCAGACACAATAGCAGCTTTCAAGAAGCACCTGGACGAATACATAAATTGGAAGTGAATATGGGGATATGGATCCTGTAAGGGAGGACAGATTTAATACAGAAGGGCAATATCTGTTGGCACAGGCTTGGAGGGCCAAAGTGCCTCTTCCTGTGCTGTATTAACAGATAGGTCCCCTGGTCCTGATGGGATGCATGCTAGAATATTAAAAGAAGTAGCTACAGAGGTAATGGAGGATTGGAAAACTACCAATGTAATATCTTTAGTTAAAAAGGGAGGAGAAAAAAGGTTTACTAGAGATTAGCGAGCTTATCATCTGTTATTGGGAATAAATGACAGTCTACATAAAGAACACAGTTGCACAGCAGTATATTATCAAGCAGAGTCAACAAGGGGAAAATCATGCCTGACCAAATTTACCAGAATTCTTTGAGGTGGTAACAAGCAATATAGGTAAAGGGGAAGCAATAGATCTAATATATGTGTGTTTTCAAAAGGCATTTGATAAGGTGCCACACAATTGGCTCTAACCTTAATGAAGAACCTATGATGTTGGAAGTAGTATAGGAGCATGCATAGAGGATTGATTAACTAATCTAAGAGAGTTGCGTTAAGGGAGGCATTGTCAGGATAGTAACCTAAAGCTAGTGAAGTGCCACGGAGATCAGAGCTGGTGTCATAATTATTTACAGTATATATTAATGACTTGAATGAGGAGAGAGTGTACTGTAGCCAAGCTTGCAGACAAAACAAAATAGGTGAGAAGACAAGTGGTGAGGATGGCACAAAGGGTCTGAAGAGGGGTACAGACAGATTAAGAAAGTGGGCGAATACTTGATAGTTGGAAGATAACCCAGGGAAATGTGAGGTTATGCACTTTGGCAGGAAGAATAGAGGTGGTGAATATTATTTAAATTGAGTAAGTCTACAAAATGCTGAAGAAAAGGGATTTAGGGCTCCTCAACCATGAATCATAAAAAGCTCGCATCCAAGTTCAGAGGACAATAGGGAAGGCAACTGGGAAATTGGCTTTTTTTCCCCAAAGGGAATGCAGCATACAATTAGAAAGGTTTTACTAAAACTATAGAAAGTACTCCACAGCTAGAATGCGAGCAAAGTTTTAGGTCCCTTGTCCAAGGCAAAATATATTGGCATTGAAGGCATCCAGAGAAAGTTCACTGGACTGATAACAGATATGGAGGGCCTATCTTATGAGAAGAGATTGAGTGGATAGGAATTGAGAAGAATGCAAGACAACCATGGGCTTGATGTATCATTTGAGGAATAAGGGATTACTTTACCTCAGCAAAAACCATTTTAATTCACTTCTCCTGCACACTCAGCAATGTTCACCATCAGACTCATTGCTGTCTTTAAACCTATAATTTATTCCGTTAGTTTTTCATTCCGTGCTTCTTTTTTGCAACCATTCTTATGAACCCAATTAGTCCCATAAGTTTTGCATGTGTTGTGCTTAAAACTAGGTAGGCCTCATTGACTATGAGGTCCTTGATTAACCCAGGTTAACAACCCCAATCAGGGGCACTGGTTGAACAATATTTGGGAATATCCTCAGATCAGGGACTGACTCTGAGCAGGCGAGGTTCTGGATTAGTGGTGCTGGAAGAGCACAGCAGTTCAGGCAGCATCCGAGGAGCAGTAAAATTGACGTTTCGGACAAAAGCCCTTCATCAGGAAGGACTGATGCTGCCTGAACTGCTGTGCTCTTCCAGCACCACTAATCCAGAATCTGGTTTCCACCATCTGCAGTCATTGTTTTTACCTATCTGAGCAGGCTAGCCATAGTCAGTGGTACGTGCACAAGTAAATAAAGGGTGCCTTGGTACTGGCCTCATTGCAGTAGTGACAGGAGAAAATATTACGTGCCTGAAGAACATTTATTTGCGACAGTTATCTTGGAGTTGGGGTAAGCATTTCTGGCATCATGCTGTTATTTGGAAGTTGACTCACTTGCACCTGCTAAAGTCTGGGTCCAGTATGTGGAAAGAATGTAATTTTTTTCTGGGGAATGACATTGGGGCAGATGAAAACTAATGAGTAATCCTTCTGACTGCTTATGGACACGCAGCATTTTGAGTAATAAGGAGCTTAACTTTTCCAGAACACCAGACACTAAAATCTTCTGAGTAGACTGAGGCAGTTAAGGAAGATCACAACCCCAAAATTCCTCTAATCCTGAGACGCTATCTGTTTCATTCGGCTGTTAGAGAACCAGGCGAATTCATATCAGGATTTTTAATGAAGTTAAGACGACTGGCAGAAGCATCTGATTTTGGGTTAACCCCGAATGAGATGCTGAGACACCATTTGGTATGTGGGATTAATGATATAACCATGCACCAACTATCTGAGCCCAACTGGACCTCAAACAGGCACTACAGCTAGCTCTGTTATTAAAAAATGCAGCAAGTGGAGAATGGGAACTACAGGGCATCCCAATGGAAGTGAACATCCTCACCTGTCCAACTGAGCTTGGGGTACACCACTTGTGTGTAGGCATTCACAGAGCCTCAAGTAAAGCAAATCCTGTGCAGAGGGAACCTCGAAAGGCCCACAGAAGAACCCCAAATAAAGCCAAGCTTAGGCCAAGCGGCCAAAAAGTTCTTCAGGATCTAGGCTGGCAAGCCGTTGTAGTTGTTGCCTGCATGCCGACTCGAGACAGCAAAGTAGTCCTACAAGGTCTGATTTACCTCAAGAAAACTCGTAGGCCGGTCCCCAGGAGAGTGCACACCCTCACGTCCCCCTACACGTAGTTTGGAAAAATTAGATTGCTTATCCACATCCAAATTAAAATCTATTAACGTTTGTTTAAATGGTCACACAGATCAATACCGGCCCAGCCGTATCAGTGGTTGCAGAGTCTGTCTTTAACAAGATTCGCTCGGGTCCCCAACCTTTAAGTTTGCAGAAGACCTCAGCCACACAAAGGACAAACACTGAGGAATCATTGCAAATTAGCACTTCGGTTCTGATCTATGAGAAGCAGTTGGTGCAGTTACCATTGATGGTAGTAAGAGGTGCGGGCCCAAGCCTGTTGGGGCAGAATTAGTTGAGAAAGATTCACCTAAATTGGCTCAACATTTTTCAAATAGAAAATAGCTGCCTCAGTGAAGTCCTAGTGAAATACCCAAGATTTTATTTAGGAAGGGCTAAGGACTATTAAAGAGGCCAAAGCCACTTTACATGTTAACCAGGAAACAATTCCAGTGATTTTGCAAGAACTCAAGAGGATGGAAATTGAATGAATCAAACTACTGCAATTTGCAGAATGGGCAGCACGAGTCATACCATCTGTGAAGCCTGGTGACTCAGTTCATGTTTGTGGGGATTTTAAGCAAATGGTAATCCACTTCTTGCAGTTAAATAAATATCCAAGCACTCGCATAGAGGACTTGTATGCAAAGTTCTTGGCTGGCCATCCTTTACGAAGCTGGACATGAGCCATGTGCACCTGCAATTGCAACTGCAACTGGATGAGGAGTCTCAGAAATACGCCAGTTAACCCCATAAGGGTTTATACCAAAATACAAGACTGCCATTTGGATTGTCATCAGCCTGTACCTTTTTACAGTGGACCATGGAGATCATTTTACAAGGGCTACCCCAGATTACCATTTGTGAATCTAGTTATGGCCAGGGAGGAATGGAAGGGAGGGGGAAGGGCTAGGAAGGGAGGTTATTTGAAATTGGACAACTCTATGCCCCAACTCTTCCATTCCTCCCAGCCACCTACCGGATTCATTCCTCTCATTGACCAACCAGGTCGTACCCTCTGCCTGTCTTCACCTATCCCCACTTCACCACCTTATCCTCCACCACCCACTTTATCTGCAGTTCCCCCCATACCCACCCCGAGTCCTGAAGGGTTACATCCGAAATATCAACTTCTCCACCTCTTGATGCTGCCTGGCTTGCTGTGTTCTTCCAGCCAGTCTACTTTGGATTCCAGCATCTGCAGTTTTTTGTCTCTAACCAATATTACTTTGGGAAGGAAGGGCAATTGTCCTAAGTAAAGGTTGTTGCCAGATACTGGCTGAACTCCACCAGGGTCATTCAGGAGTTTCCAAGATGAAGATGCTATGTCTGGTGGCCAGGGTTGGTTTCTGACATAACTGCGTTTGTAGTGCAGTGCCCAAAGTGCCAACAAGGAAAAACTGCCACCAGCGGCTGCTCCACATTCGTGTGAATGACGGGATAAACCCTGCATCTGGTTATATGTAGACTATGCTGGTCCCTTCATTAGCTCTATGTTCCTAGTCATTGTGGATGCCCATTCAAAGTGATTGGATGTGCATAAAGTTTCAGCAAACTCAGGGATGACAATTGAGAAGCTGTGAGCACCGTTCATGATAGTATTGGTCACAGACAACAAAACATTATTTATCAGCAGGGAATTTGAGTATTTCCTGAAATTGAATGGCATTTGGCACATAGGACAGCTCCATATCATCCAAAGGTCCAATGGAAAGAGCAGTCCTTGAAGGCAGGCTTGAACAAGCAAACTAATGTGACCCTTGATACTCAACTGTAGTGGTTCCTGTTTGATTAAAAGACCACCCCACACTCCTCATGCAACAACAAGGATAGCTCCAGCAGAGTTGCTGATGTGGGGAAGACTTCACACCAGGTTAAATCTGATATTCCCAGATGTGTGGGGGAGGGGAATGGCAGCAGGAACACCAAAGCCAGCCACATACCTCCTCCAAGCGAGAGACAACTTAATTTGGGGTTAAATTTGGTGCCAGAACCATGGGAATAGCCCTGCATGGGTGCGAGGCGAGGGTGCTGCTGGTTCAGGTCCTGTGACTTATGACATTTGGGTAGGTGAGGCAGTCCTGAACAAACATGTGGATGACCTAAAAGCTGTTATCTCACTAACAGAGCAGAAGCAAAACGCAACTCGACCTTGAGAACAGCCAGAAGGCCTGTCAGAGACCATATGTTCTCCCCCTCCGCATCTAGTGTCAAGGAAGCTTTGGAGTCAGAGATGGATACAACCTCAATACTATTACTGCTGGAAGAGGAGGAAACTCTCGGGACATCCTGGACATGAGATCAGCTATGATCTGGTAAACACTGCCTGTGTCAGAATCCTAATCAGCGCAACCGGACTGGGGTGAAAACATCAGAGGAAAATCCAAGAGAGAGACCAGGCCTACATCCCTGAACTTGATTGTTTTGTTTTTTGGGGGTGGCAGAGGTGAGGGGGTGGTTTGTTTGGAGGGATGTAGTCATTGAACAAGGGCCTCTTGTTCCAGAGGTATAGACACTACCACTATGCCACAAGAGCCCGGTAAGTTCCTTAGGATATTGTCCTAGGCCAAACCGTCTTACTGCTTTATTAATGACACAAGACCAAAGAAATAGGAACAGGATAACGCCATTCAGCCCTCAAATCTACTTCTTCACCATAATAGCTGATCTGACATTCCTCTCATCCACTTTACTGCCCTTTCTCCAAAGCCCTTGATTCCGCTACTGTTCAAGAATCTATCTCAGCCTTACATATACACAGGGACTCTGTCCCCACAGTACTGTGGCAAGGAATTCTAAAAACCCAACTCTCCAAGAGAAGAAATTCTTCCTCGTCAGTCTAAAATTAGCACCCCTTAATTCTAAGACTATGTCTCTGGTTCTACACTCCCATGTGGGGAAACATTCTCTCATCATTTACCCTGTCAGGTCCCATAAGAATCTAATATGTTTCAGTGAGACCACCTCTCATTCTCCTAAACGTCAGTGAGTAGATGCCGACCTATTTAGCTTTTACTCATAATACAATCCCTCACTACCAGTATTCATCCAAGTGAACTTTCTCTGAATTGCCTCCAATGAAGTGATATCTTTCCTTAAATAGGAGACCAAAACTGCTCACAGTACTCTAGATGTGGTCTCCCCAGCTTGTACTGATGGAGTAAGAACTCCCCACTCTTACTCCAACCCAATCCTGACTCCTGTGGTACCCTACTGATCATGGATCACCAATCTGAAAAATAATTCCCTATCCTCACTTGCTGTTTCCTGCCCATATTATCTATCCATACAAATACATCACCTCTAACATGGTAGGCTCTCAATTTATGATGTAAATTTTTTGAGAGGTGCCTTGTTGAACATCTTCTGGAAGTTCGAATAGAACACATCTACAGGTTCCTTCTATCCAGTCCGGCTGAGACTTTCTCCAATATCTCGAATAAATTTGTTAAAAATCACAACACCAGGTGGTTGCAAGGAGCAGTGCTCTGAAAGCTAGTGCTTCCAAATAAACCTGCTAGACTACAACCTGCTGTTGTGTGAGTTTTACCTTTGTACACACCAGTCCAACACCGACTCCTCCAACTCACATCTAATAAATTAGTCTAATAAATGAAGTCATGACGATTCTGCTTCAGTACATTATGACTTTCAAAATGTTTTGCTATTATTTCCTTAATTCCAAAACTTCCCCAACAATTGATCATTTTAACTCATTTGTGGGAAGTGGATGTTGCTAGTTGACCAGCGTTTATTGTCTGTCCCTAGTTGCCTTTGATGGTGGTGGTGTGTTGCCGCCTTGAACTGCTGCAGTCCACCTGCTGTGGGTTAACCCACAATTCTGTTAGGTAGGGATTCCAGGATTTTGACCCAGTAACTGTGAAGGAACAGTGATATATTTTCAAGTCAGAATGGGAAAAAGCTTGAAGGGGAACTTGCTTGTGTGTTCCATGCCCTTCTAGATGGAAGTGCTGTGTGAGGATCTTTGCTCAATTTCTGTAGTGCATCTTGTAGATTGCACACATTGCAGCTACTGAATGTCAGTGGTGGAGCAAGTTGATGTTTGGGATGAGGTGTCTATCAAGTGGCTGTCCTTGGTGGTGTCAAGCTTCTCGAGTGTTGTTGGAGTTGCACCCATCCAGGCTAGTGGAAGATATTCCATCACATTCCTGACTTGGGCCTTGTAGATGGTTGACAGGTTTTGGGGAGTCAGTTGGATTACTCACTGCAGTATTTCTACCCTATAATGTGTTCTTATAGCGACTATGTTTATTTGGTGAGTCCAGTCCAGTATCTGGTCAATGGTAACCTCCAGGATATAGGTAATGGGGGATTCAGTGATGGTAACACCATTGAATGTCAAGGGATGATGGTTAGATTGTCTCTTCCTGGTGATGGCATTTGTGAACATTACTTGCCAATTGTCAGTCGATGTATGGATATTATTCAGATCTTGTGGGGGTTTGGGGGATGATTGGACCTGGACACTGTCCTGAAAAACTCCTGCAGAGATGTCCTAGGGCTGAGATGACTGACCTCCAACAATCACAAATGCAGTGATTTGGAACAAGGGCCAAGTGGATCACTGATTCGGGAGATCCTTGATTGGGGCTGTTAACCTGGGTATATACAGGAGATTCAGAGAATGTCACTTCTCTAGGGTCTGACTCTGAGCTAGTTAGTCAAAGAACCTGTAAATAAAAAGAGTGACTTGGTGATTTGATAACAGCCTCCGCCCAGTTATTTCAGTGGCACTGAAAGAAAAGCATGCTCAAGAAATTCAATTGCAACAGTCATCTTTGAGTTGGGGTTAACTATTTCTGGCATCATGCTGTTTGGGAAGCTTGACTCATTCAATCCTGCCGAAGATTGGGCCCAGAATGTGTTATTCTTTCTGGGCAAATGACAATGGGGCAGATGAACAGCAATGAGTAATCCTTCTGACTGCTTGCAGACCCCCAGCATTTTTGGTTATTAGGTGCCTAACTTTCCGAGGCAACAGATACCAAAACCTATTAAGAGTTGATGGATTTAGCTAAGGAATATTTGGACTTTAATTGGTGAGAGTGGGGGGCATAACTCCAAGTACTATCATGGATCACAAGCAGGTTAGCATGTGGGGAGTACATTCAATTGCATGGAAAAGTATGAAAAAAATGAAAATAGAACTCAGGGGTCATTAAAGTCTCCAGAACACAAAATAGGGCAGTGTGTTTGGAAAGGATTAGGAATCTAACTTAAAGCACTTCGGATAAAGGGATGACAATGAAAAGAGGGACTGAAGGTGTTGTATCTGATTGTATGCAGTGTACAAGATAAGGTAAATGAGCCTGTGGCACACATTGAATTTGGCAGATATGATGTAGTGAGCATCACTGAGACATGGCTCCAGGAGTGGGAGCTAAATATCCAAGGACATACGTCCTATCGAAAAGACAGGCAGGTAAGCAAAGCGGGTGGAGTTGCCTTTTAGTAACAAATGGTGTTAAATCAATAGCAAGAAATGACAGATTCTACATCATCTGACCCTATGTGGGTAGAGTTGAGGAACCACAAAAGGTGAAAAAACCATAATGGAAGTTATGTACAGGCCTCCAAACAGTAGTCAGGATGTGGGGCATAAGATACAACAGGAGTTAGAAAAGGCATGTAAGGGGGCCAAGGTTACAGTAATCATGGGGAATTTCAATATGTAAGTGGACTGGGACAATAAAGTTGGTAGTGGATCACAAGAAAAGGAATTTGTGGAATATCTAGGAGATGGTGTTTTGGAACAGCTTGTAGTGGAGCCCATCAGAGAACAGGCAATTCTGGATTTAGTGATGTGCAATGAGGCCAACTTGGTAAGGGAGCTTAAGGTAAAGGAACCCTTACGAGGCAGTGACCATAATATGACAGAACTTACTCGGCAATTTGAGTGTGAAAAGTTGGAATCAGATGTAACTATATTATAGTTGCATAAAGGCAACTACAGAGGCATGAGGGAGGCGTGGCCAGAATTGACTGGAAAAGGAGCCTAGCAGGAAAGAGAATGGAACAGCAATAGCAGGAGTTTATGGGAGTAATTCGGGAGACACTGCAAGAATTAAACCCTAGGAAAAAGGAGCATACTAAAGGGAGAACTAGGCAACCATGGCTGACAAGGGAAGTCAGGGACAGCATAAAAACAAAAGAGAAAGAATATAATGCGGTGAAGGTCAAAGGGAAGCCAGGGACTGGGAAGTCTACAAAGACCAACAGAGGATAGCTATAAAAGAAATAAGGAGGGAGAAGATTAAAATGGGGATAAGCTAGCCAGTAATATAAAAGAAGAGTGCAAGAGTTTCTTTAGATATCTAAAGGGCAAAACAGAGGCAAAAGTGGATACTGAGTTGCTGGAGAATGACAGTGGAGAAGTAGTAATGGGGAACAAAGAAATGGTGGAGGAACTAAACAAGTACTTTGCATCAGTCTTCACTGTGGAAGACATGAGTAACATCCCAAAAGTCCAAGAGAGTCAAGGCTCAGAGGTGAGTATGATGGTGGCCATCACCAAGGAGATGATGCTAGAAAAACTGCAAGGTCTGAAGGTAGATAAAATCACATGGACCTGATGGACTAGAGTTCTGAAGAGACAGTGGAGGTAATTTTTCAGGAATCACTGGGAAGGTCCCAGAGGACTGGAAAATCGTTAACGTTACCGCCCTGCAAGAGTCAGTGTTGGGACCAAATATTTTCACTTTATACATTAATGATCGAGACGAAGGAACTGAGGGTACATGATACAAAAATAGGTGAGACACAAATTATGTTGAGGAGACGGGGAGGCTGCAGAAAGGTTTAGACAAGTCAGGAGAGTGGGCAAAAAAGTGGCAGATGGAACACAATGTGGGAGAGTGAGAGGTTATGCACTTTGGTAGGAAGAATAGAGGCACAGACTATATTCTAAGTGGGGAGAAAATTCAGAAATCTGAAGTGCAAAGAGACTTGGGAGTTCTAGACCAGCATTCTCTTCAGGTTGAGTTGGTAGTTAGGAAGGCAAATGAAGTTTTGGCATTTATTTCGAAAGGACTACAAAATAAAAGCAGGGATGTACTTCCGAGGGTCTATAAAGATTTGCTCAGACCACATTTAGAATATTGCGAACAATTTTGGGCCCTATGCATCAGGTAAGATGTACTGGCTCTGGAGTGGGTCCAGAGGAGGTTCACAAGAATGATCCCAGGAATGAAAGGCTTAATATATGAGGAATGTTTGAGGACACTGGGTCTACACTGGAGTTTATAAGGATGAGGGGAGGATTTAAATGAAACTTACAGAATACTGAAAAGGTCTGGATAGAGTGGATATTAGGAAGATGCTTCCATTAGCAGGAAAGACTAGGACCAGAGGGCACAGTCTTAGAGTAAAGGGAAAACCGTGTACGAGAGGGATGAGGAGAAAATATTTCAGCCAGAGAGTGGTGAATCTATGGAATTCATTGCCACAGATGGTTGTGAAGGTCAAGTCATTGAGTATATTTAAGACAGAGATAGATAGGTTCTTGATTGTTAAGGGGATCGGAGTTTACAGGGAGAAGGCAGGAGAATAGGGTTGAGAACCTTATCCGCCGTGACTGATTGGCAGAGCAGACTCGATGACCTAATTTCTGCTTCTATGGAATATTATGATCCCAAGCCTCCTCTAATTCTGAGGTGCTATCGGTTTTAATTCGAGAATCAAGGGAATCCATATTGGGATTTTTGGCAAGGTTAAGACAACTGGCAGAAGCATGTGATTTTGGGTTAACCCTGAATGAGATGCTGAGTGACAGGTATACAGGGTTAATGGCATAATCATGCAAAATGCACCAACTAGCTGAAGCCCAACTGAACCTTAAACAGGCACAAGTTGTTTTGTCAAATAAATATTGCATTTATAAGAGTAGGTCAGAGGCTACGAACACCGCAACAAGCAACTCACCTACTAAATGCTCAAAGCCTGTCCACCATCTACAAGGCACAAGTCAAGAGTGTGATCGAATGTTCTCAACTGGCCTGGCGGAGTGCAGCTCCAACATTACATAAGAAGCTTGACAACATTGATAACAGCCCACATCACAGGCAACTCATCCACCACTTTCTACGTTTACTCTTCAACAATGATGTCCAGTAGCAACAGTGTGTACCACCTACAAAATGCACTGTAGTAATTCCCCCACGTTCCTCCAATGGCATCTTCCAAACACATAACATCTATCAGATAGAAGGACAGGGGAAGCAAATGTCTGGAGCACCACCACAAGAAAGTTATCCACAAGCCATACACCATTCTGACTTTGAACAAAATTGCTGAACAAAATCCTGGAACTCAGTTTCAAGCAGGACTTCAGATGTACCTATAGCACAAGGACTTCAGCAGCACACAAAGCAGATCACTATCACTTCATCTTGGCAATTGGGCATGGGTAACAAATGCTGCCAATTCCAGTAACATTCACATCCTGTGAACAAACAAAAAAACTTAAATGTACGTAACTGCTCAGCTCAAACAAGGACATTGCTTGCCACCAGTCTATTTGTCTTGATGAACTGCTTTTATTCTAACTGAAGACCAGTAGCAAAATGACCAGGAAATTATGTTCGAGAACTTGTACTGCATGGTGATTAAAACTGAGTCATCTACGGTGATACTAACATAATTTAAGGTATGAAATCTTCTAATTTATATTTGAGTGTCAAAGTTGCATGAATATGAACATATCACAACATAACCTGGCTAAGAAATGAAGGAACAGACTTGCGAAAATATACTTTCTCATTTATTCTTACTTGTCCCTCCGTATTTTCTCGAATGGTTTCAATAGCTTTTTCGAGCTGGGTCTTCTCTTTAATAAGATCATTGCTGAGTGTTTCAACACTTTGCATACTTTGTTTTTCATTGCTGATCTCTCCCTGGAGTCTCTCCATCTAAAACAGGAAGAAATAACATTGCTTTTTAATTGTCAAATGCAATTCGACAGCTTATCATCAGTAAGGCAGTGCTTCTGAGACTTTTTCCCCATTGTGACCCTATTTTGGTACTTGACAATAGCCATGACATCAGACTGGAGGTTGCTGTCACTGAGAACTCGAGAGTTTGAGAAGTCTCGCAATAAAGAATTAAGTATCTTGTTTGTAAACAATGAGCCAACAAATTAAGGCCTCATGGAAACTAAATTTATCACTTGCGTCATCGTCCCTTCGCATTCAATAGCATTACTATTGCTGAAACCCCACTCTCAACATTCTAGGGATTATCACAGATCAGCAACTGAACTGGATGAGCATTAAAAGTAGTGTGGCTGCAAGAGCAAGTCGGAGAACAGGAATCATGCAGCAAGTAATTCAATGCCTGGCTACTGACACTCAGTAGCAACAGTGTATCTCACCTACAAGATGCACTACAGGATTCACCAATGCTCCTTAAACAGCATCTTCCAAACCCATGCTCATTACCATCTAGAAAGATAAGGTGGCAGATACATAGGAAGTTCTCTCCGAGCCACTCATCATCCTCTCTCGGAAATGTTTCGTCAATCCTTCAGTATCGTTGCGTTAAAAGCCCTGGAACTCACGCCTTTGTAGGTCTATCCAGACTTAATGTACTACAGCGGTTCAAGGCAGCATCAATTTCTCAATAGCAAGTAGGGATAGGTAATAAAAGCTGACCAACCTGCAATGCCAACATCTCATATAGGAATAAAGATACTGGTTGAGCTCTGAACATGCAGCTAGCCTCACTCACCTGCATATGAATGTTGGTTAGATGTGTAGAGAATTGACAATTCTCCAACTTCAATTTAGCAGTGCCGACTTTTCATTTTGGAAATAAGTGCTTCCCAGTCCTACGTGGAGTATGGCACATATACACTCATTCTATGTCAGGTATATACCATCACCCTGTAAGTATCCAGCTCATCCATCAGAAACTATAGTTACGCCCTCCTTCCAACCTAAGTTGTAAATGACCTTGGAGTGCAGGTTCATAATTCTGTGAAAGTGTAGTATCAGGCAGACAGGATAGTGAAGAAGGCATTTCATATCTTGTCTTTATTGATCATTTTATTGAGTATAGGAGTAACCATGTCTGCTACAGCTGTACAAGACACTGGTTAGGCCACTTTTGGAATACTGCATTCAATTCAGGGTCTCCCTGGTAAAGGGAGGAGGTTGTGAAACTTAAAAAGCTTCCAAAGGATGTTATCAGGCTCGTAGGATTTCATCAATAAGGAGAGGCTGAATAGGCTGGGGCTATTTTCCCTGGAGCGTCGGAGGCTGAGGGGTGACCTTATAGAGGTTTATAAAATCATGAGGGGCATGGACTGGGTAAATAGGCATGGTCTTTTCCCTAGGGTGGGGGAGTCCAGAACTAGATAGCATAGGTTTAGGGTAACAGGGGAAAGATTTAAAAAGGGATCTAAGGGGCAATTTTTTTCATGCAGAAAGAAGTATAAGTATGGAATGAGTTGCCAGAGAAAGTGGTGGAGGCTGGTACAATTACAACATTTAAAAAGCATCTGGATGGATGGGTTTATGACTAGGAATGGTTTAGAGGGATATAGGCCAAATGGTAGCAAATGGGACTAGATTTATTGAGGGTATCTGATCGGCAGACAAGTTGGACTAAAGGGTCAGTTTCTGTGTTGTACAGTTCTATGACTAAGTGCAGAAAGCTCTGTGTTTATTATTGTCACTTTCCTCTGGAGCCTAGCACCAAAATTATATATCCTTAATGGTGTCCAAGGTGGTTGCATTACACAAGACAAATGTAAATATCTGTGCACGCCTTGGGCACCGTGGTAGTGTCCTACCTCCATCTGAGCTGGCAAGCCCTTGGTTTGAATCCCACTTGCCCAAATGATTCAGTTGCTTAGGAGAAAGTGAGGACTGCAGATGCTGGAGTACCAGAGTTGAAAAATGTGGTGCTGGAAAAACACATCAGGCCAGACAGCATCAGAGGATCAGGAGAATCGACATTTCGGGCATAAGCCCTTCTTCAGGAATGAGGTTGGTGTGCCAGGCGGGCTGAGATAAAAGGTAGGGGGGAGGGAATTTGGGGGAGGGGCACTGGGAATACAATAGGTGGAAGGAGGTGAGGGTGAGGGTGATAGGCCGGAGAGGTCGGGAAGAAGATTGCAGGTCAAGAGGGCGATGCTGAATCCGAGGGTTGGGACGGAGATAAGGTGGGTGGAGGGGAAGTGAGGAAGCTGGAGAAATCTACATTCATCCCATGTGGTTGGAGGGTTCCTAGGCGGAAGATGAGGCCCCGTGGCTGAACACTTTAGCTCCCCCTCCCACTCTGCCAATGACATGCAGGTCCTTGGCCTACTCCATCGCCAGACCCTGGCCACACGACGCCTGGAGGAAGAGCGCCTCATCTTCCGCCTAGGAACCCTCCAACCACACGGGATGAATGTAGATTTCTCCAGCTTCCTCATTTCCCCTCCCCCCACCTTATCTCAGCCCCAACCCTTGGATTTAGCACCGCCCTCTTGACCTGCAATCTTCTTCCTGAACTCTCCGCCCCCACCCTCTCTCCGGCTTATCACCCTCACCTCCTTTCACCTATAATATTCCCAGCACCCCTCCCCCTTATCTTTTATCTCAGCTCGCTTGGCACACCAGCCTCATTCCTGAAGAACGGCTTATGCCTGAAACGTCGATTCTCCTGCTCCTCGGATGCTGCCTGGCCTGCTGTGTTTTTCCAGCACCAAATGACTCAGTTGATTTAAAAGCAAATCTATACTACCTTAACGAAGGCAAGTGCAGGTGTGTGCTTTGTTCCAAATGCAAATCCTGAGTTGCTGATAGCCTGTACTCACCTCATTCCAGATTGCATCACCCCTCTCATATTCCCTTCAAATAGAACAATTTTGCTGACTCTTATTTCTTCAAGAACCCTGTGTGAATTGCTCATTTTAAAAAAATGCCCTGCTTTCATCGTTTCAGTCAATTTTTGAAAACCTAAGGTCTCTCTTGTAGAATGACAGTGGTATCCCAACCTCTGAGCCAGTGTATTCATGTTCAAATCCTGCCTGCTCCAATGGTGTATAATAACATATCTGAACAGACTGGAATAAAAAAAATCCACTCTCTACCTAAGGGTTTGTATGGCGCTGTGGTGTTGTCCATATCTCTGGACTAGGAGGCCTAGGTTTAAGTCCCAGCTGCCCCACAATTAGACTCAGAGTCCTACAGTATGAAGACAGGTGCTATGGCCCAAACTGGTCCATGCCAACCAAAATATCTGTTCACACTAATCCCATTTCCCTGCACTTGGCCCATATCGTTCTAAACTTTTCCTATCCATGTATTTGTCCAAATGCCTTTAAATGCTGTTAATGTATACGCCTCAACCACTTCCGCTGGCAGCTCATTCCATATGCCTGCCACCCTCTGTGTAAAAAATAGGTTCCCCTCAGGATCCTTCCCCTCTAACCTTAAACTGATGCCCTTGAGTCCTTGATTCCCCAATCCTGGGAAAAACACTAATTGCATTCACCCTATACATGCCTCTCATGATCTTATACACTTCTACAAAGTACCCCCTCAGTCTCCTACACTCTAAAGAAAAATGTCCTAGCTTGCCCAACCTCTCCCGATTAATTCGGACCCTTGAGTCCTGGCAACATGTTTGTACATTTCTTCTGCACTCTTTCCAGTTTAATAACATGTTTCCTATAGCGAGGTGGCCAAAACTGAACATAATACTCCAAGTGCAGCCTCACGAATGTCCTGTACAACTGCAACATAACTTCCCAACTTCTATACTCAATGCCCTGACCGATGAAGGCCAGTGTGCCAAAAGTTTTCTTCACTACCCTATGACTCCTCCACTTTCAGAGAACCGTGCACCTGAACCCCAAGGTCCCTCTGTTTCATTATACGCCTTAAGGCCCTAACATTCACCATGAAACTCCTATCTTGATGTGACTTTCCAAAATGCAAGACCTCACACTTATCTATATTAAACTCCATTTGCCAATTCTCGGTCCACTTGATCAATGTCCTGCTGCAATTTCTGATAACTTTCCTCATTGTACTTTGGGTCATAACATGAACAGGGTGATTAGAAATATCTACGAAAACCTGATAGGTTACAAGAAAACATTTCCACTCCTACCCGTGCGATTCTTGTATGCCGCGGTGGTAAGGTCCCTGTCTCTGTGCCAGAAGGCCTGGGTTGAAGTTCTACCTGCTCCAAATTACATTTCTGAACAGTTTGATGAGAAAATACTTTGACTCCTACCTGGAATGCTCCTGCGGCACTGTGATAGCTTCTATACCTGAGCCAGGAGGCCCAGGCTCAAGTTTCACCTGCTCTAGAGTTGTGCAAGGACATCTCTGAACAGGTTGCTTAGAAAATATCTCCACTCCTACCTTAAGAGCTTTTATGGTGCAGTGGTTAGTGTCCCTACTTCTAAACCAGGAGACCCAAGGTCAAGCTTGTCCTGCCTCAGAGATACGTCATTGCATGTCTGAGTGAATTAATTAAAAAAGCTTTAAGGGCATTAGAAGGTTCAAAAAAAGGTTCATTTCACAGATTCCTGGAATGATGGTGTTATCATACGAGACATATTGAGCCTATATGCGTTACCAGTGTAAAAGATTAAGAAGTGATTTTACTGAAATGTATTCGATTCTGAGGGAAACAGAGTGAATGGTCAGAAGGTATACCCTTATGTGAGAGACTAGAACTAAGGGACAATTTGAAAATAAAAGTATCTCTCCAAATTAAGATTTTGATTTGATTTATTATTGTCACATGAACGGAGATAGTGAAAAGTATTGTTTTGCATGCAAGTCAAGCAAATCACACCTTATCTAAGTACCTCAGGGCAATGGAACAGAATGCAGAATATAGTGTTGCATGTTTTCTGTTAAAGCTGTTGGTTTGTGAAATTCTCTTTCCCCAAGATGAGCGGATGCTTTTAAGACCAAATTAGATTGATTCTTCATTAACAAGGGAATCATGATGGTAGACAGAAAAATGTTAAGAGCACATTCAACTCCTCCATGGCAACTTCCTCATAGTTGTCCTACCATTCTCCAAACATTTCAACCTATATAAAACTCAACCAAAAGCATTCTACATATAACTATGACTTACTCAATGACTATTCCATATCTTTAGCATACTTTCCAATATACTTTAATGTGTTGAGTATATTGGCTGCTGTCGTAATGTTAGCAAGAGAATTAAAGCCATCTCATATATCTTCAAATCAGGTCTTATAATTTCATTTTCCCTCTGCTACCAATAACAACTTCATGAATCATACTGCCCTATTCAGCATTTAATATTTTTCAGTGCATCTCCACTTCTTTCAGCCTATCATGGACCCTAAGATGGAGGAACATGGTGCCTGTTTTGTCATTCAATGACATCATGTCAAATCTGATAATCCTCAAGAAGAATTTTATGCCTTTTCTCCATAACCCTTGGTTCCCTTACTGATTACAAAATTGTCTATCTCAACCTTGAACATATTTAATGACTCAACTTTTGCAGCCCTCTATGATAAAGAAGTAACTATAGGTTGGTTAGCTTACATCTATCATTGAGAACATGCAGAGTCTATTATAAAGGATGTAATAATGGAGAATTTACATAATATAATTGAGCACACTCTGTATAGCGACAGACTCTCAACCCTCAGAAGAAACTGCTCCTCATCTTTGTTTTATATAGGCAACCCTCTAAACTGAGATCATGTCTTTTGGTCCTCGACTCACCCACAAGGGGAAACAACCTGTCCACATCTCTTTTCTAAGTCCTCTGAGAATCTTGGAAGTTTCAGTAAAGTCACCTCTCATTCTTCTAAACTCTAATAAGTTTAGGCCCAACCTGCTCAACTTCTCATAATCCTTACCCAGGATCAAACTTAGTGAACCTGTTCTCAACAGCCCAATTGCCAGTATATCATTCCTTAGACCAAAATTGCCCACAGTATTCTCAATGTGATTTGACTAATGCCTTACATGATTTTAAGCAAAAGTTCCTCTATTTTTATACTCCACTCCCTTTAAAATAAAAGCCAACTTGCCATTTTTTTCCCCTTTTACCTGATCTTCAATGCTAGGCTTACACAAGATCTTCCAAGTCACTCTGTATTATAACTTTCTGCACTATTTTTCCATTTAAATAATACTCAGTCTCTCTATTCTTCCTTCCAAAGTGTTTCACATTACATTCTTCCACGTTATATTGTAATTGCAACAAAAACTTTAATAGTCTCCATTCCTCTGCAGACCCTTTGTGACATTCTCGCCAGTTGCCTTCTGACCTACTTGTGTCATCTTCAAACCGGGCTATAATATATTCATTTTCTGCACAGTCATTTACACTAAATAATTGTGGTATCAGCTTGACTTCTGTAGTGCTTCACCACCTACAGGTTACCATCCTGAAACTTCCCTTCTTACTGCAAATCTGTCTATTAATTAGCAAATCTTTTATCCATTCTAATATTCTTCCTCTAACACAACGGACTCTTATCTTAATTTGCAGCTTATTGCGTACTATCTGATCAAACACTTTCTCGAAAATTTTGACACTGTCCTTAACTTGCTTGACTAACCATGGTTGGATTATCCTGTTTTAAGAATCCTTCTTTCTCACTGGAAAGTATCTTTGTTTTGAACAATGAACATTTTGCTTAAATATGTGCATAATCCTTAACCAGCTTTGCTGTTAAGATTCCTTTTGCTAGCATTACCGTAGGCACTGCATCCTTCCTACATTTCCACAACGCCATTCTACTCGGAAACCATGCCTCTATCCAAATCATGTTTTGAAGATGTCGGTGTTGAACTGGGGTGTACAAAGTTAAAAATCACACAACAACAGGTTATAGTCCAACAGGTTTAATTGGAAGCGCTAGCTTTCAGAGCGCCACTCCTTCATCAGGTCGTTGTGGGGCCTGGTGAAGGAGCTGTGCTCGGAAAGCTAGTGCTTCCAATTAAACCTGTTGGACTATAATCTGATGTGTGATTTTTAACTCTATCTAAATCAAAATCATATGCAACTGGAAGAGTTTTACATTTAAACAAAAGTCATCCAGCTGGTTGAGCAAATTGCCAAACTAGTGTTGAAACTGAGGCATTATTGCAGTTATTCACAAGTCTCTTCAATTTAATCCCAGGTCACATGAACAAAAAGACAATGTTTAACTTGCTGCACCAGTCCAACCTCTGATTATGAAGGCGCTATTATTTTAACAAAGCTCCTATGTTTCTTTCCCTTTGATTTAATAAAAATCATATTTCTGCAAAGGTTTTCGATGTATAGTCATTTCCGTTCATTGCTAGACCATGGATACATATTAATTTTGCAAACTTTGAAAGCTGTCTGATTGTTCTCAACAAAATAACATTAAGAAGGTTCAAATAAAGCAGTACAAAGTCCAACTTAGCAACCTCTTCCAGCATAGCATTTCTCGGACTCTGGCCTTTTGAGCATTCCCTTTCTCTCCATTACTGGAGCCCATGATTTAGCCATTTTGGGCACAGAATTTCCACCTTCCTTTACTAACCTTTTTAAACTCATGCTTGATCAAGGTTTTGGAGATGTATTTACTATCACTTGTATGGCTTGATTGGCATTTAATTAATCCTATGCCTTTGTGAAATGCTGTTCAAAATTATTTTATGCTAACAGGACTAAATGACTGCGATTGTTGTTGGCACGGAGTTCTTCAGGAGGATTTCAAAACTGATATTTTGTGGCGCCTCATTATAAAACACACAGAATTCTCTGCTCACCATTTATCAAGTGAAGATTGATTTTCGGTAACCTACAAAATTTAAGTTATAACTGTTCACCTGATGTGAATAACTACAAATTGATAACATGTAAAGCACACGTTAACATAGATGACTGCTGCTGCCTTCGAAAGGAATATAGCAAACTATAAAAAGGAAGAGTACTTTCAATACTATAACCAGAGGCTTCAGTTTGCAATTAATAACGGCACATTTTGTTAAGCCAAGTGATATCACAATTCACACTTACTCCTATTTCCAAGCGTGATCCACTTTTGAGAGGGCTTGACAGAATAAATGCTGAACGTTTGACTCCTTGTGGAGAGACTAGGACTGGAGGACATAATCTCAGAATAATGCGTCACCCATTTAAGGAAGAAATTAAATGGAATTTATGGCAGTAAATTTGTGGCATTCGGGGTCGTTAAGCATATTCAAGGCTGACACAGTCAATTTTTTTTTTAAATCAGTAAGGGAATAGTGTGTTATGGAGATAAGGCAGGAAAATGGAGTTGAAGATCATCAGATCAACCATCATCTAACTAAATGGGTGGAGTAGAACTGGTGGATGGAATGGGCTACTTCTGCTCCTACACATTATGACTATCTTATGATATTACTGCTTTAGCCACTGATGAACTGAGACAGAGGTGATGCTGCGGAGGTGGAAATAGGTGGGCCTAGTTCATGGCATGAAATGAGGTCAAAAATAAGGTTCAAACGTGACATCAAGGTTGCAAACACTCTTGACACGGTCCTAACCAATGATGTACGATCAAGCAATTTTAATAGTTATGGGGCAGTTGACAGGGCTGTTCCTTGTCACCATTGCTTTTCACACTAGTGATCAAACCTGCTGGTGAAGGCAATATGCAGGGATCCCAATTAACCACTCCAGAAGTGGGGACTTAGTCACATAAGATTGCACTGTATGAGGATGACATTCTCGTCTTCTTATCAACCCCAACAGTCTTAGTGCTACACCTAATACAATGTATCAATCTATTTGGTGGCTTATCAAGTCATAGAGATGTACAGCATGGAAACAGACCCTTCGGTCCAACCCGTCCAGGCCGACCAGATATCCCAACCCAATCTAGTCCCACCTGCCAGCACCCGGCCCATATCCCTCCAAATCCTTCCTATTCCATATACCCATCCAAATGCCTTTTAAATGTTGCAATTGTACCAGCCTCCACCACTTCCTCTGGCAGCTCATTCCATACACGCACCACCCTCTACGTGAAAAAGTTGCCCCTTAGGCTTCTTGGGTTATAAGATCAGTTTTGCGAAGTCAGAGGCCATGCCCATGGGTGGTCTCCCGAGAGTGCCAGATCCTGAGGACGGATCTTGGTTCCCTTTTAGAGAGCTTTCTCCACTTATGATTTGGAGATGCCATTGTTGGACTGATGAAGGAGCGTCGCTCCGAAAGCTAGTGTACTTCCGATTAAACCTGTTGGACTATAACCTGTTGTTGTCTGATTTTTAACTTTCTCCACATATGTATATTTATTACTCCTATTTTTGATCGGCTATTTAAAACCAATTTTGCCCATTTATTCGATAGAATCAAGCAGGACCTTTGTAGATGGGTGGCACTTCCGATCTCTTGTTTAGATCAGATAGCCCTCATCAAAATGAGTATTCTGCCCCACCTGTTGTATCCTATGCGAATGCTTCCTCTACTTTTTACTAAGCAAATATTTAGAAGACTTAGCAGCTGGTTTAATTCTTTTATCTGGTATTGCAAGTGGCCTCTAATTAAATTGACTAAATTGCAGTTACCTTACACGAAGGGTCTGTTTCCATGCTGTACATCTCTATGACTCTATGACTGGGACAAATGGGCCTCCCAGATATAAAAAGCTACCAGTTAAGCTCGTTGCTATCTTATGTGAATGATTGAGCCCGGGGGGCCCTTACTCACTTTGGTTGGACATTGAAGCATCTCAGGCAGGATGCCCCCTTATTAGCGTGCTGTTCTTAGACAAAATATGAGAACAGTTAAGGAATATTGCCATAGCCCAATAGTCATCAATACTATCAAGGCATGGAGGGCAATGCGTCAGGGTGAGGGCAATATTGCCAAAACATTATTTTTGATACCCATAGTTGGTATGAGGGCTTTCAGCCAAGGATGATGGACTCTAGGTTTAAACAATGGGCAGCTAGGGGTGTGTCTTGCCTGGGTGATTTATTCAAAAGGGACATATCGATGTCCTCTGACCAGTTGGCTCAGAAATATGAGTTGCCCAGTAGGGACCTCTTTTGTTTTTTTCAAATTATAAACTTCATACAAAAAGAGACCGCACTTCCAACTGACCCTTATTGGGCCGACACGGAGAAGAGGGTGTTGAGTGCTGAGGATACATTATCTGTTAGCAACGCTTATCATCTATTGGGAGAGGGTCCCTCGGACAAGACCGAACAGCTCTAAGGTATGGGAGAGGGGTTGCACGTTGAGATTTCTTCTCAAATATGGGAGGATATCTGGGAAAATGCAAGAAGGATCTCAATTTGCAACAGGACCCACGCCTTGCAATTAAAGGTTCTTCACAGAGTCCATCTGATCCCAGACCGCCTCACTAAATTTAAAGTGAGAGCATCTCCAATGTGTCCTAAACGTAAAGTGAGCATGTGCACGCTTAACTCATTGTCTTTGATCCTGCCACAACAGCAGGCATTCTGGAATGCTGTGGTAGGCAAAATAGAGAAGGCCTTGGGGATGGAGGCAGAGATTGTCCCGTTTTCTCTTCTTCTGGGCTTTGTTAATTCACTTTCATTAGATACACATTTTAAAAAAAGGCTTTTCAGTATCCTCACTTTTTGTGCCAAAAGAACATTTTATTAGGGAGGTGTCGGAAAATTCCCTGAAGCTGGTCGGCTGGCGTAAGTTAGTCATGGAGCACATTCCCTTGGACTTTCTTATGAGTATGGTGCACCATAAAACTGAGAATTTCTATAAGATGTGACAGCCCTTTTTGGACTAACTGGGCACAGATTTGTCAGCCATACTAATAAGAGCTGGAAATGTGATGCTGGAAAAGCGCAGCAGGTCAGGCAGCATCCAGGGAACAGGAGAATCGACGTTTCGGGCATAAGCCCTTCTTCAGGAATGGGGAAAGTTTGTCCAGCAGGCTAAGATAAAAGGTAGGGAGGAGGGACTTGGGAGAGGGGCGTCGGAAATGTGATAGGTGGAAAGAGGTCAAGGTGAGGGTGATAGGTCAGACTGGGGTGGGGGCGGAGAGGTCGGGAAGAAGATCTCAGGTTAGGAAGGCGGTGCTAAATTTTTCCAGCAGGCTAAGATAAAAGTATAGGCCACCAAATAATATCACATTGGGACGGACAACAAACACAGAAATAACTAATGCCTGTAAAAACAGTATGACTATTATCATGGGGGATTTTAATTTATATGTAGGTTGGTTGAACCAGTTTGGTCAGGCAAGCCTTGAGGAGGATTTCATCGAGTGCACCCATGACAGTTTTCCTGAACAGTATGTAATGGAAGCAATGAGAGAGCAAGCCATCATTGATCTGGTCCTGTATAATGAGACAGGAATAATTAATGACCTCAAAATGGGGAGGGGAGGGTACAGAATGCTGATAGGGGAGGGGAGGGTACGGAATGCTGATAGGGGAGGGGAGGGAGCCTCTATATGCCATGGCAATTCTATGTAATGAATCTGGTATCCACAGGGGAGGAACTACAAACATACATAAAAACATTTGCACTCGATGATCAAGGGCTAATACTTTGTTTTGCTGAGCTGTGTTACACTTATTATCATTTTTATTACTGTTAAGATATTTCTTTTTTAGCTGAGTTATTAGTTGATATTTATTTACGCAATTAGCAAGTTTTTTTAAATATTAATTTGAATTGTTTGGTTTTGTATTTTTGTAATATTCAAAAACAATTTCCTTTTTTCGAATAAAAATATATTTTAAAAGAAAAGTTGCAAGTAAACAGGTTCCATTTCAGACAATTGCCAGGAGGGATAAAATTGGAAAGTTGATAGATAACAATAACTTTAGTTATTGCAATATATATTTTAAGGAAAGTTTTGCTCTTCAAATAAGCAGCCTGCTGCATCAGATGCAAAGAAAAGACTCCATTTACAAAACAAAATCTGTTCAACATATTGTCAACATATCTAGATTTGTTGCAAATATTTAATGGTAAGCTATGTATCTAAAAACAGCAAGCTTAACTTATGCAAGGCAGATAACATTTAAAAGAAAATTCATAGATTGAGGCATTGATGATTACGCCTGCCTTCGTTGCCTATCCTTAATTGCTCACAGGGCAGTTAAGATTAGTCACATTGTTGTGGGTCTGAAGTGCATGTAGGCTTGACCAGGTGAGGGTGGAAGATTTCCTTTAGTGAACTGGATCAATTTTCCCAACAGTTGTCAATGGTTTTATGGTCATCATTAGACTCGTAATTCCAGATTTTTATTGAAATCAAATCTGGATTTCAAGCCAGGTCCCAGAACATTACCTGGGTCTTGTAGTAACAGTCCAGTGATAATACCACTAGATCACTGCCTCCCCTGAAATAGAGGCTTGTATCACAAGCCATGAGAATCTCCTAGGACTACTTTGCCTTTCTGGATTGGAGAAAAATGTCACGTTTCACTTTGTACACTCAGTGTACACTTGTCCCAAATTAGCTTGAGGAATTTAATTTGGACTCTTTTAGGAGATAATATTAGAGCAGTGGGCTGAGGCAAAAAGGGGGTTAGATAGGTAAGCATGACAATATGTTGAAGTGTGTCAGTTTAACTGTCAGGATGGAACTGTTTCAACAGTATTTTTATTGCCCTTTTTCTAAGTTCACACCATATTTCAATAACACATTTAATACCTTTTTTTTAAGTCTCTGGTTTTCCTTTTCTAGCTCCAGGATCTTAAAATTACTGCCATCTGTGGAATCCATGACATTGCGAAGTTCATCCACAGTTTTGAGCAGAAATTGATTTTCTTTCTCCATCTTAAGCAAACGACTTGAGGTCAACTCATTCACTTCCTGGCTCAGAGATTTGTGTGCCCCTGCAAACAATTAAAAACAAAATGGGGCAAAATTATGTATTCACATATCAATGAAGAATTGCCCATAGCTTTTACAGCCACAAAACAGTAATCCCAATATTAATAGTCTAATTTAGCTAATCAAAGTTAGTATACTAGAAATGAATTTCAATTCAATCAACTGAATAAGTACTCTGACCATTAATCTTAAAACCTACATATATTCTAATTGTTTCAGTGTATATCGTATAAATAGTTCAAGTATCAGGCAATATCATTAAATGTTTTATCATTACTTTCCCTAAAGTAAATTTCTCCATTAAAGCACATACGACTGTGAATAGCATAATGACATGGATAGAGAACTGGCCAGCAGACAAGAAATGAAGAGTAGGAAGAAACAGGTAATTTTCCAAGTGGCAGCTCGTGACAAGTGGGAGTACCACAGGGTTTATTGATTGGACACAAGCTAATCACAATATGTATTAAATGGTATATTAATAATGAGGGAACTAAACACAATATCTCCAAGTCAGCAGAAAACAAAACTGGGTAGGAGGGTGAATTGAGAGGAGGATGCAGACATACTTCAATGTGATTTGGACAAGTTGAGTACAAGCAAATGCACGGTGGATGAAGTACAAGATGGATAAATGTGAGGTTATGCTCTTTAGTAGCACACACAGGAAGGGGGTCACTTATCTGAATGGGGATAGATTGGGAAAGGGGAGAGGTACAATGAGACCCGGGTGTCATTGTACACCAGTCACTGAAAGCAAGCATAAAAGTGCAACGGGCAGTGAAGGCAGCAAACGGTATGTTGGCCTTCATAGTGAGAGAATTAGTACAGGAGCAGGAATATCTTGCTGCAATTGCACATGATCTTGGTGAGACCACACCAGTGTAGTGTGTGCTGATACAGTCCCCTTATCAGAGGATGGATACTCTAGTTTGAGGGAGTGCAGCAAAGGTTTAGCAGACCGTTGAGGGATGGCAGGCCTATGTCTAATGAGAATCAGTTACACTTTTAGTTTGTGTGCGCGCACACGTGCGCGTGTGGGCGGTAATGCGTGCGCACGCACGAACACTTGCATATGAAATCTATAAATTTCCAACAGGACTGAACAGGGTTAATCCAGGAAGGAGTTCCTGATGACCAGAATTACAGAACCAGGGTCACAAGCTAAGGGTATGGCATTAGGTCATTTAGGTCTGAATGAAGCGAAATTTCTTCTCCCAAACAGTGGTGAAATCTGTGGAATTCACTACCACAAAAACGGGATTGAGGCCAAAACGAAATGTTTTCAAGGTGTTAGATATAGGTCTTAGAGCTAAGAGGATCAAAAAGGTACAGAGCAAAAGCAGGAACAGTATACGGAGTAAGGTGATCAGCCATGTTCATACGGAAAGGTAGAACAAGCTTGAAGGGTTAAATGGCCTACTACTGTTCTATGTTCTACAGCTTTGATTGACAGCAAACTTGCTTCCACCAATTCGGCACTAAATCCAAATCACTGGAACCTGTGTAAGTGCCACCCAGAACCAAATTTCCATTTCTCCTTCACTGTTGTTTTTCTGTAGTCGGGTAGTTATAAATTGAGAACTGAATGGTCCAAGGGATCACTGACACAAGTGCATCAGTCTACGAAGTCATGAATTGCATTCCAATGGACTACCCCATTGCAATCCTTGTTTCCTTCAATTTCTAATATTTAGGTAACGTATTCAAAAAGTAAATATTGCAAATGCTGGAAACGAAGCAAATCAGGCAGCATCTATGAAGAGAGAAACACAGTTAATATGATTCAGGAATCCTATTTAGTTCTAAGAAAGTAGTGAAGGGGTGAGTGCAAAAGCACAGAAATGGAACATGCACAGTCGAGAGCCTTGTCATCCACAAGGAAAGTAAAACATATTCATTGACAAAACAAATGAAGGCCTCAGTTAAAGAAAGATGGGGTAAGAAACAAAAGATGTTTGTAGAGTGTATGCTAATGGCAGAATCATTAAATAAAGCTGTGACCCAAAACAAAATAGGGACAAAGAAATAGTCTGAAATTCTTCAATTTAATGTTCAGTCCAAAAGTTTGTCAAATTCCTAATCAAAAAGAAGTGCTGCTCCTTTAACTTACAAGCAATAAAATGTCATCTGCTTTCACACATTCACAAACACACTCCAAAGGTCTCAAAGCATTGGAGCTGCTCTCCTTTTACAGACAACTTTAAGTACTAGAGAACATGGACTTATATTGCTTAGGTGATTTGCATGGTGGAGGCCAGGCAAAGCAAAAAGTTGGCCTGCCCCATTTATAATATCCCACTGCTCTTTGTGATATGGCTTGTGATACATACACCTGCAAAAGGTGCAATATGTCACAGATTCACATACAGAACATTGCCTTGCCGTACTTCTGAAAGGTCTCCATACCATAGCACATAGCCTATGGTAATGTTTCATTTCTCTTTTGTGCAACTGCTCAGGAATCCCATCACTGAAAGCTGCACTGTTTCTGATATTCTCCACATAGAATCAGTGTACATATTGCAAATGGATCCAGCAATGACAGGTGCTACCACGATCATCACTGTCGTAAATAAACAATGCAGAAGTCAGGAGTTAAAAAGGCATCAGCAAGCCTAGCATCTATACAGCCACCAGAGGGAGAAGCCTATCAGGATATTGAGGACGACAGCCAGAATATCCTATCCTCACTATAATTTCCTCCAATGACCAAAGTACACTGGAAGTGGAGGCTGAGGATGTCCTGAGAATACTGTAATGAAACTCTGCCATTTGATGCAGCAGGACTTGTACTCTGAAGGAGAAAGAGGTTATCCCATCCTGATGGCGATAAAGGTAACAGCAGCACTTAAGTTTAATGCTGGCTCGTTCAAAGGATCCTCCAGAGGTCTCTGCGGAACCTCCCAATTTTCAATCCACAGATGGATTAGGATGTTACAAATGCACTTTGTCCAAGTTCTCTCATTGTCATCTGTTACTCGTGACAAGGTCAGTGTCCAAGTCCAGGCAGTTAATTTTTCCAATATCACTGCTTTCACACAGAAGGTAACCCCATGATGTTGGCCATTAATAACTTGGTGCAAACGCACAAACACAGTCACTAGAGCAGCAGTTAGGTTTGTTGGGAGACACTGGATAGACTGGATTGAAGGTTGGAGGAGTCAACCAACGTTATCAGTATTATGCGAGCTCTGGCATCTGACCATGGGCAGGGTGGTAGCTGCCATGCAAGTCCAATAGAGTGCTTAGTGGCTACTGAAAATGCTTACAGACCTGCACTCCAGCTACTGGTGCACAGCATCAATGGCAGGGCAAGAGGGGAACACTGAACGTTGACCTCACTCACAGTGCCCTTCCGCTGAAAGAGAAAGTGGCAGCAGGTACCCGACAGAGGAGGAACTACAGGCAGGGGTCCTAAAAGGATTCAACTCAGGTCAGTCCGGATGTGCCTGGATTCTCTAACTCAATCCTGCCTGCAAACTTCAATCCCATGGAAGTTGCAGATGAGGGTGAGCCAGCATCTGAACAGGATACCCTCAGCAGATGTGGGCTCTTAGCCACAAACATACCCTGGACAGTCCACTCATATCTTTGAGGCTATTATAAAGGATGTTCCTTTCATGTAGTAGTGAGATGACAAGGAAAAAGAAAGGGATGTAACAGGTGCTTAGTCTTAGGCAGCCCTCTGAATGCCAGTGACCTGAGGCATTTCTCCTCGACCAGTTGCAGAGACATGCCAGTAATGCGTTCAACAGAATGTGCTCCTGAATTTAGAAAGCTCTGGGGTAGAAGTTTCTGAGCTGGCAGAGGGTGCAGGCAAAAACCTTGCCTGTGCATCCTCCGAGAGATCTGTGGTTTCTTCCTCAGAGGCAGAAGAGGATTTGATGGGTAAAGGACCTGTGCCCTCTGGACTGAAGGCTGTGTGGTGCTGCTGATCCTTGCATAAGAGAGACCATTTATTGTGTGGCAAGGGTGAAAGCTTGAATATCTTAAGAATATGTTGACAGTGGTGGTGGTAGGTGACAGCATGGCACAGAGCAATAAAGCTGGTTTGATTGCCTAGATATGGAAATCATAACATTCCCACTTGAGCAGCCATAGTTCCCTCCAGGCATTTTGAAACATTCTCATCAAAGAGACCGAATATTCTCCTGTTGCTCAGCCTGCCCTGGTGTACAACAGTTTGTCCTGCAATGCAACAAAAAAAAAAGAACTGTGTGGGATGTAAGTAGTTGGAAGAGCTCAGCAGTGGTGCAGGAGCAGGAAAGGTGAGTAGGACATATATTTTCAGAGGATAAGGTAATAACAGCCATTAGTGGTGATGCTACATGCAAAAGTTAGAGTTGTAATCCATTAGCCAAAATCTGTGCAGTGGCATGGTTAGAATAATGGTGAGGTAGCACAGAGAAGACTGTGGCACTTACCTTTGCAAAGCATTAAACATTGTTAAACTTCCTGTGACACTGATGGGTTTCTCTTTTCACCCTGGAAACTACATTGACCACAGGCTATCTCCACTGAGGCTGGATGCATCTAGTGGTGTGGCCCCTTTTGGCAGTTTTTGGCCTTTGGAGGAAATAGCATTCCTCTACTGTAAACCACTAGGAGTACCTGTTGGAGAAACAAGGTGCCAGCTTCTCTTACTAGGCATGTGCTTAAGCAATGGTGTCTAAGCACCACAACATTGGGCGGCACGGTGGCCCAGTGGTTAGCACTGCTGCCTCACAGCGCCTGTAGACCCGGGTTCAATTCCCGACTCAGGCGACTGACTGTGTGGAGTTTGCACATTCTCCCCGTGTCTGCGTGGGTTTCCTCCGGGTGCTCCGGTTTCCTCCCACAGTCCAAAGATGTGCGGGTCAGGTGAATTGGCCATGCTAAATTGCCCGTAGTGTTAGGTTAAAGGGGTAAAGGTAGGGGTATGGGTGGGTTGCGCTTCGGCGGGTCGGTGTGGACTTGTTGGGCCGAAGGGCCTGTTTCCACACTGTAAGTAATCTAATCTAATCTAAACATGAAGGGCAGTTTCTGGCTTGCAGCATTTGAAATAGTGAGCAGCTGGTGTGTGTTAATATGATACCTGTGGGCTAAATGCTAAAAAGTCCCAGTAGTGGTGAGCACCTCCACTTCTGCTGCGACACGACTGAACAAGAATGAAACCACTGAACCCAGATGTATAATTAATGACGTGAACAGCAGATGATTGAAAAGGAAGAGTCAGTATGGACCATGGCTGTTAACCTTCCATGAAACTCCCTGGAAAAATATTTAGCCAAATTATGAGAACATTCAGCCCATTAACTCGGTTTCTCTCTTAGGAACTTCTGCAAACCTTGCCAAATATTTCTAGCATTTTAAGTTAGTATTAGAATGCATGCTCATCCTAGTAACAGCATTGTTAGCAAACTAATATCAATGGAACAGTACAGAACCAAAGTCTCTGATAAAATGTTTCAAAACTTATTTTCTGGAATGGCTCCAATGAAGTGAACAAATATTACCTGGAAAAAGTATTAATCAACGTAACAAGTTTAACATAACTTCGCTTACCCTCAGACACTTCAGTGGTCTTGGATAACTGCTCTAGTTCCCAACCCAAATGTAATGATTCATCCATGCTCTGTTTCTGAGCCATTTCAAGGGTGAGGTTTTCTTCCATTAACTCCTCAATACGCTTTCTATCTGTGTCACGCACCTTAATTGAAAAAGCAGACGTCAAACGAATCTAAGTAGCACTTTGTAGTTGAGGGATAGATTATGAACTAAATTAGAATGTAAAGATGTTTGTACAAAGACGCATTATATTTATAATTAATGAAATATCCATAATACATTTTACAATATGCACTTCCTGTCTAGTTTATATATATTATACAGAACATATCCAATTTTTGAGTGGATGAAGTAAAGACACCAATGTGACTAAGATATTATTTTATTAGCAAATATTTCATTTATACTACAAATTCATAGAACACACGCCTCTGGTTCAAAGAGGTTCAATTTGCTGACAGGAATTGTCCTTTTCCTGATATTTGTATAATGCTACTTACGTCACAGTCATCATGCTAGGATATTGTTTTTATTTACAAGCATTTCCCAAGTTGCGAACAGGTTCCATTTTGGAGTCCATTCGCAAGTTGATTTGTACCCATACTGCAGCACAATGCAAAGCAAATATTCGTTAGTACAGGAAATGTTCATATGTTAAGTCTTTAAAATTACATTTTGTATGGGACCATGTTTAAAAACACGTGCTCTTAAGTCGAATGTTTGTCAGTCTAAACTTCCTTTAATACAAACTGTAAGATCGTAAGACAAATAGGATAATAATAAATAAGAATAATAGGCCATATGCTCAACCAATAAGTGCATGCCTGATCTGATTGTCACCGTACCTCTACTTTTTGCCTATTCCTCATAACCCTCGATTCCCCTTTCCCCTCTCCTACATTTCCATTATGAAATATTTAGTGGGAAAGGCAAGATTCTAGCTATGGGTGGAAAATAAGGGGAATAAATGGCCTAAGGGAACTTGGCAACAGAAATAAGTGAACAACAAAGCTCTGAGAGGAGAAAAATTATATAAAGTTCAAAGACTCATTAGAACTAAAAGTGAAGCATATTTAAGATTAAATTTCTAAAACTGCAAAAAATTAAATAACATTTGATAAATAAATTAAAATAAAACTTGCCCACAGGCTCAAAGAATTACATTATAAATATGAAATTAATATAGTGTTACAACATGGAAGGTCGAACCCCTCTGTTAATTAAACCAAACACCCAGAAAAGCTCACCTCACTTCGTAATCTGTTAAAATGTGAGTGATGGAAAACTCCGAAATCCTACTATTTAAAGAATAAATTATCAATTTATTTTTCTAACTCAAATAGTGAACAATAAACAAAACTATTCACAACTCCAAGCCCCCTTTCTCTTAACTGCTTACTATCTGACTCCAACTCTATAACACGACGCTGTTCCAATTAGACACTTATTAAAATTATATTAACTTAATCTCAAAACCACAGTCTATCATCTTCTATGTCTCCACTTCCTGCTGCTGATCTTCCTGGATCATCTTCTTTCTTTTTACTGAGAGTATGTTTCACTTGAAAAGGTACCTTTGATAGAGAGAGTGTTTTCTCATTTCTTTGAGAACAAGATGTTAGATTGGCAGTTAGCTCTATGGTAGTTTTTTTTTCTCTCTCTCTCTCTCTCTCTGTGGCAGGTGCTGTCTGGCCAATTTTCAATATGGTCCATATTCTTATACCCCATCATCAGATTGTCTCATTGGTCCAATGTTGACAAAACAATAAATTCAAACTCGATTGGATTTTAGTATCCTGGAGCATAATTTAAACTGATAGGTTAAATTCGAATTGTTGTCAAAACAGCAATCAAAGCACAGTTATGTATTTCACAGCCAAATGTTACATATTTTCAATTTTCCAGTGCATTCTGGGACGGCCATCTAGTCATACACAGAGGAAGCTCGATTATCCGAAGGACATGGGCAGGGAGTATTTCGTTCGGGTAATCAAATGTCAGATAAGATAGTTTAGCCAAGCAGTGGAACCTTGCGTTCTTGTCCGGACAATCCGAAATTCAAATAATTGAGGTTCCTTCTGTATACAGGTGTTTGTAATCTTTCAGTTCAGAACAGCACTCTCTCTCTCTCTCTTTTAAAGGTATAGTACATGCCTTCAATTTCACAACAATAGATAGAACATGCCACCTAGAGAAAGGCCCATGAAAGTGGACAGAGACAAGTAGTAGTGATACCTAAACAGGAGTGTTTATTAACAGCCACAACTGGGTAACTACGCATGGGCGCTAATTCTGAAACAGGCAAGCATACAATTTCAAAGACAAAATGCATGCAATTTTGAAAGAGTGTTCATGAATGGAGATGGAGGAGGATGAGGAGGAATCATCCAGAGTGGGGACAGGGGTCAGCTTAGGACCCAGGAGCATCACCCCCACAACCCCCCTCCCGACTCTTCTATCCCTTTCTTCTAGCTCTTCCCCCCCCATCCCCACCCCTCTACCAGGTGTCTATCTATCCCAGGTTCTGGGCTACATTGCACCCCACCCCACCGCCGCCCCAGAATTATATATGCATGCATGATTTAAAGTAGCACATAGTGCACATGCACTGGCGTCAGCAAGCACAGACGATCTAAAACTGGAAGGCTTGAAAGATGGGTAAAAGGTCAAGTATAATGGCATCCGAGTTGAAAATAATTTTCATTGAGAAGAGAATCAAGGTCAATTCCCTGAATGGTGGGACTATCTTACGCTGAAAGATTGGAGCACTGGGCTTGTATACGCTTAAGTTTAGAAGGCTGAGAGGGGATCTGATTGAGACGTATAAGATTATTAGAGGATTGGACACTCTGGAGGCAGGAAACATGTTTCCGCTGATGGGCGAGTCCCGAACTAGAGGACACAGTTTAAAAATAAGGGGTAGGCCACTTAGAACAGAGTTGCGGAGAAACTACTTCACCCAGAGAGTGGTAGGTGTATGGCATACTCTGCCCTAGAAGGCTGTGGAGGCCAAGTCTCTGGATACTTTCAAGAAAGATTTGGATAGAGCTCTTAAGGATAGTGGAATCAAGGGTTACGGGGATAAGGCAGGAACAGAATATTGATTGAGGATGATCAGCCATGATCATAATGAATGGTGATGCTGGCTCGAAGGGCAGAATGGCCTACTCCTGCATCTATTGTCGATTGTCTATATTGACGAACCGACAAGGAAGTGAATGAAAGCCACATTCTTATTGAATAACAGTGTAGATTAATTAGGTCAAACGGTGTATTACTGCTCCTAATTCACTGATGATATCTGGTGAATTGTCAATTAAAAAAAAAAATCAGCATTCCTTGCTTTCTGCCTTTAGATTTCCTACTAGGACTTTGTCCCCTAAGCCTGAGGATTGAGGATCTATCACCTTGATGTTCTGACCATCGCTATGACTTCAACCTTCTCAGTGCAACTGAGGCTTTGTGCCCACCATTTATTTAATACTTCTTATAAACTCAACCCAATCCTAAATCATTTGCATTAATGAAGTATTTATGAAATGTATTTAGTTATACAATACAAGAAAGTTGGAGATGGGAAAGACTTACTGGGTAAAAGGAAGGATAATGGGGCATTGCTTTGTTGAAATGCCTTGCCTACTGGTCACATCCTAACTATGCTGTCCTTATTGAAAACTAAGCCAATTTGAAATCCATAGTAACATCCAAATCCCCTCTCACCTCTGTTACTGTGGCTGATAAAAAAAATTGGTAAAAAAGTAATATTTGGAAGTGAACATCCTATTCACACTGGTCATTTTGATGTATACCATGTCAGACCAATATGTCATTCTGAAGATGGATCACTGGACTGAAGTGTGATTTCTCTTCACAATTGCTACCACACCTGCTGAGATTTTTCATCAATTTCTATTTTTGTTTCAGATTTCCAATATCTGTGGTTCTCTCAGCTTTTTGACTCAATTGCCAGTTTTGCTGTTTTTTGTCCTACTGGGTTATTCTGTGTACTGGCAACCATATATAACGTATGGGCATTTGATTCACCTCTTCACTTTTCCATCAAAAATTAAGCAACTCTCACTTCACAATATTGAAACCTTTTATCCACTGACAACTTTGCAAGTGTCTTCCTGTACTTTGGCATAGTCGTTCAGATATTCAGCTACACCCCAAGTTAGTGTCAGCTACAAATTTCAACAAGATTACCTCTGTTCTAGAGTTCAAATTATTACCATAAACGGAAAGCATTTATTCCAATAAGAGTTCCCATGTTCTGTCAGCCAGAGAAGTTTAATATTGTGTAGAGTTTAATAAAACTGTAGATTTTATAATCTGTAGCTATCTTCCAATCTATCTTGTTATCTTGTCATTATTTCAAGGTCATGTGATAAGATTATCATTTGGTTTGTATAATTCTATATACTGAGCACAATATCACCGAAATTCAAGTCATTCTCTATCGATTAAATCTACTAATCCTTTATTTTTTCGATCTCATTTTTCCAAGAAGTTTAGCATCCACACACAAACAGAACACCACCACCAGAATTCTTTCTGTCAATCATGTGATCTGTCATAAGCAAGATCTCTTAATACATACATGCAACTAATGCATATTTAACAAACAATCCTGCAAGAAATTACACCTACCATCTCCATATCATGTAATTTAGCCATTAACTGCAGATTCTCTTTCTCGAATTCATGCAATTTGTCACAACGTGCTCGGGCTCCCTCAAGCTGGTCTTCCAACATTATTTTTGTCTCTAACAAGATTTTGTTATCTTCTTTTAACTCCTGAAAGTTTTAAATACTAAAAATATTAAGATATTCTACTGCAGAAAGAAATATTAACTGGCATTTATTCTATAGCACAACATACCTCAGTTCTTGCTTTGTAAAATTCTATGTCATGCAGTCGATCTTTGTACCGTATAACTTCACTTTCAAGCTTTTCAACTTTAATTGCTTTTTCACGCAATGAATCAAGTTCATCCCGATATGCCCTAGCAGAACGAGCATCTGACTGAAGTTGCAGGTTCTGGGAAGTAGATAGTTAATTTCAGAACACAGTAGTGAAAACAATTATTTTATGCAAGTCATGAGCAAGTTTTCATAACATAAAGACTAAAGTGGCTAAATTAACAATAATCTATAGCCAGAAGGTTTCAATTTCATGTTTTAACGAGAAATTTTAGTATACTATGACAAGATTGGGAAAATTTTAATTTCTGTTAAATAATGCTACACAGCAAAAGTACATGAATTTTGGAAACCGACAATTCATATTCCAAGAATACAATGCTTATACTAATTACAGGAGAAAGTGAGAACTGCAGATGCTGGAGATCAGAGCTGAAAATGTGTTGCTGGAAAAGCGCATTCCTGAAGAAGGGGTCATGCCCGAAACGTCGATTCTCCTGCTCCCTCCTGGATGCTGCCTGACCTGCTGCGCTTTTCCAGCAACACATTTTCAGCTCTTATACTAATTACAGTTCATTTACAGTGGCACACAGTTAATCTGGAAATTACATTTGTACCACATACACACCTCTTGCTGAAGTCTTTTTACTTCAACTTCCATCTGTTCCACCTCCTGTTTATAATCCAACAATTGCTCGGTTTTCTCCTCCCTCAAAATAAAAGAATTTAAAACTTAAAACAAAATGAAGACTGCATTATTTATAAATGGTCACAGAACAGATTACAATGCTGATACATCTCCAACAAATCTGTAAAATTCTGTACATGAACATTGTAAAAATAAAAATGCCAAACATGTTTAACATATGCTTTCGTAACTGAACTGTGAAACAAAAATGGATTGTGTATTATGGACCATGAACTCCTTATAAGTTTTTTAAGCCACGTCTTTCTGCTCTCAATTGCTCTGAAGTGCACTGCCATTTTTTTCTATGTTCAATTTGCTTCATGTCCTTTTGACTTTGTAATATCCGAGTTCAGCAATACACCAACACACTGTTTCATGAGAAAGAAACTTTGATAACAGAAATAACAGCTTATTTCCCACAATATACTATAATTTAGAAAAGATTCTAACCAAAATAGATCAAATAACCTTTGTGTTCAACAATATATTAGTGTTCAGCCTTATCTTGCATACAAGACTACATATTTGGCTGTTCAGTGAAAAGCTTAAATGTTTTTGTATGAAAATGGCCAATCCTCTCAAGAACAACAAAGGATGCCTTCAGTTGCCAACAGTAAGCTGAATTAAACTTTCAGGTCATCCAATGTTGGGTAGGTAGATGGTTAGAGACGAAACTGCCTCAGGGCTTGTGAAACAAGCAGAGATGGAATTAATTGTCAGTTGCGTACTTCCACCTGGACGAAACTGTCCCGGGTAACCTGTTTAAGGAAGAAGAATCGACATCTGGGATATGAGACACAAAAAAAGCAGAAGCCATTTCAGACAAAGTAATGCATAAAATTTAAGTACTAGACATCATTATCATGAAGGCCCATTATAGAAGAAGACATTCAAGGCAGATGTAGAGATTGAAATAGAGTCATAGAGATGTACATCATGGAAATAAACCCTTCAGTCCAACCCGTCCATGCCGACCAGATATCCCAACCCAATCTAGTCCCACCTGCCAGCACCCGGCCCATATCCCTCCAAACCCTTCATATTCATATACGCATCCAAATGCCTCTTAAATGTTGCAATTGTACCAGACTCCACCATATCCTCTGGCAGCTCATTCCATACACTTATCACCCTCCGCGTGAAAAAGTTGCCCCTTAGGTCTCTTTTATATCTTTCCCCTCTCACCCTAAACCTATGACCTCTAGTTCTGGCCTCCCCGACCCCAGGGAAAAGACTTTGCCTATTTATCCTATCCATACCCCTCATAATTTTGTAAACCTCTATAAGGTCACCCCTCAGCCTCCGACACTCCAGGGAAAACAGACCCAGCCTGTTAAGACTCTCCCCATAGCTCAAATCTTCCAACCCTGGCAACAACCTTGTAAATCTTTTCTGAACCCTTTCAAGTTTCACAACATCTTTCCGATTGGAAGGAGATCAGAATTGCAAGCAATATTCCAACAGTGGCCTAACCAATGTCCTGTACAGCCGCAACATGACTTCCCAACTCCTGTACTCAATACTCTGACCAATAAAACAAAGCATACCAAATGCCTTCCTCACTATCCTATCTACCTGCAAGTATACCAAATGTCACCTTCACTATTCTGTCTACCTGCAACTCCACTTTCAAGGAGCTATGAATCTGCACTCCAAGGTCTCTTTGTTCAGCAACACTCCCTAGGACCTTACCATTAAGTGTATAAGTCCTGCTAGGATTTGCTTTCCCAAAATGCAGCACCTCGCATTTATCTGAATTAAACTCCATCTGCCACTTCTCAGCCCATTGGCCCATCTGGTCCAGATCCTGTTGTAATCTGAGGTAACCCTCTTCACTGCTAATAACAAAGTCAGCATTTATTGCCAAATCCCCTTGCCTGGGAAGGTGATGGTGAGCAGCATTCTTTAACTTAGAGCTGCCTGTTAAAGGTGTTCCCACAGTGCTATCAGAGGGAGTTTCAGGATTTTAACCCAGTGATTATGAAGGAATAGCAATAGATTTTCAGTTCAGGATGATGGGGGACTTGGAGAGGAACTTGCAGGTACTGGTGTCTCCATGATCCTGCTGCCCTTGTTCTTACAGCAGGTAGAGGACATGCATTTGGAATGCGCTACCAAACTGAGACATGATGATTTGACACAATGCATCTTATAAATGCTACATACTGCTAATCAATTATGAGGTGGTGATGTAAGGTGAACTGATCAAGCAGGTTACTTCATCTTGCTTTGTGTCACGCCTCAAGTGCAGTTTGAAGCTGCACGTATTCCCTCACTCATTTGACTTCTATCTTGTAGATTGTGGAAAAACTTCAGTGGAGGTAAACGATAAGTCTCACCACAGGTCGGTGAATTTCTAACCTGTTTTGTCATCACAGCATGGATGTGGTTCGATCCAGTTTATGGTTAATAGTGACCCTCAGTATGTTGACTGAGGGAAATTGAATGATGGTAGTACTACTGAATGTTAAAGAAAGATGGTTGACGAAGCAAGATGGCGGAGATTTTGTAGAACTGCTGTGGACATCTCTGCCTAACAGCCAAGGCATACCGGTGCATTTTGCCATCCCTGGCCAACTTATGTGGTGGAATTAATAGTTTAAAACCTTACAGAACACATATTTGTTAATATATGGGAGTGGAAAGGATGCCAAAGGGAAAAGGAGCAAACAAGCAGCAGCAGGGAGGACACTGCCCTGCAGCATCAGGCATTCCAGAGACTGCAGCAACAGCAACATCTCCTGAACCGCGCCCCCTCCCGGGGACCTGACAGACTCTCAGGAATTGGCTGTGGCGATGGAGAGACTTAGCTTGAAAGTTGCGGCTGCGATTGAGGAAATCCGTGAGGAGATTTGTGCCCAGGTCCAACCTATCACATCCATGCTGCAGAAGCATGAGCAGGAGATCCAGGGCCTCGGTGAGAATGAAGGAGGTGGAGGGTCAAACCAAGGCCTCAAAAGCTGCGATGGAATCCTCATCCAGTCGGATCCAGGTGCTGGAGCGAGAGGTGCGGGCCTTGCGAAACCATATCGACGACCTTGAAAATCAAGGTTGGAGGATAAATCTCCAAATAGTCCGGCCCCCTGAAGGTGAGCAGCCACTCAGTTTCTTTGAAAGCTGGCTGCCAAAGGTTTTGGGCCTTCACACAGAGTCCAGCAGGCTTCAGATTGAAAGAGCATATCGGGTTACAGTGCACAGGTCAGGCCCAGTGCAGCGCCCCCGTTCTGTCCTTGTGCACTTCCAGTCACATAAGGACAAGTTAAAAAGTCATAGAAGCTTCTTGATCCCTGGGAAAAGATCTGCAGGCACTGCTGTACAAGGGGTCAAAAATCATGTTTTTCCAGGATTTTTCAACAGCTGTAATTCGAAAGAGGAAGTCCTTCGATGAAGTTAAAAAGAGGCTGAGGAACCTGAGCATCCAGTACTCCATGATATACCCCGCAGTACTTCGTTTCAGCCACAAGGACTCAGTTTATACATTTGAATCGGCAGATAAAAACTTTGTGGACACTTTAAAAATAGACGGATTGGCCTGAAGAATATGGTTAATGTTTGTTCTTTTTTCTATCTTTCCCCATGTTTTCCCTTTTTTTTTTATTCCTTTCTTTCTTCCTAATAATTTCCTTTTTGGAAAGGGGGAAAAAGAATTTGGAATAAGTTGTTCCTATTTTTTTTAATAACCGGATTTTCTGATGGGAAATTTTGTCGATGTTCTTTGGTGTCTCTCCCCCTCTTTATTTTTATTTGTTCTGCTTCTCTTTTGGTCACAAGTAGGGGTGACATGAAGCCAGGGATGGGTGGAGTGCTCATTCTGACTTGGTCTTTTTTTTCTTGTTGAGTTAAGGATCATCTCCTTGTTTTTTTTTCTGGCCTAAGGCTGGGGCACAGTCCGGGTTTGAAGTAGCTGTGAAAGACAGGATGGGTAGGGTAAGTGCCCCCTATGGGCAGGGGGAAGAGTCTTCCATTCTAGGTTCTATAGTTGGTTTTATTTGTAGTTTTTTGGTAGTAATAGTTGTTTATAGTTATGATAGAGTAGTTTTTGTGTATATAGATTTTCAATTCTATGAGTTTATTTACTTATGCTCGACCCTTTGTAAGCAGGGTTCTCTCTCAGAGGGGTTCAAGGGTCTCTGAAAGGGGATATGGCTAAGTGTCTTATTAAATGGTGCACCTGGAACATTAAGGGAAGTCATTCACCTATTAAAAGGAAAAAAGTGCTTTCTAGCCTTGAGAGAAAGGGTTGATTTGCTTTGTGCAGGAAACCCATCTTGATGATGGGGAACACCTGAAATTACAACAGGGGGGTTATGACCGGGTATTCTTTTCATCCTTTACTACTAAAAATAGGGGAGTGGCGGTACTTATCCAGAAAAATCTTCCATTCACATTGTTAGAGCAGATGAATGATGAGCAGGGACGGTTTGTGATACTTAAAGCCCTGATACATGGGGAGAAATACGGCATTTTAAATGTCTACTGTCCTCCGGTGCATCCCCTCAAATTTTTGATTAGTGCTTTCTCTAAGTTGAGTGCTTTTGGAACACGGCACATTATTATAGGGGGGGATTTTAATTGTCTTTTGGATCCGACAGTGGACAGGATGTCTTGTGGGTCCCCAACTATTTCTTCGCAGGCCAAGCAGGTGGTTGACTTATGCGAGGAGTTGGGGCTGGTGGATATTTGGAGATGTCTTCACCCTACAGGCAGGGACTTCACCTTTTTTTCCAACCCACATAAATGTCACACGAGGATTGACCTCTTTCTGGCTCCCTCGGCCCTTCTGGATTCGATTATGAGTTGTAAAATTGGGAATATAGCTATCTCTGATCACGTGGCAGTATATTTGGAGGTTAAGGCCAAGAGTGAAGGGCTAGGTTTGCGACACTGGCGTTTGGACCCTTTTCTCCTTAAGCATTCCAAATTTTGTGGAATACTTTTTGAAGGAGTTTCAGGAATTCTTGACTATCAACTCAGGCACGGCTAGTAGTCCGCCCATGCTATGGGAGACTGCTAAGGCCTTTGCTAGGGGATTAGCTATTTCCTATTTGACTAGCCAGAAATGACAGAAGGAGGAACAGCAGCGTCTACTTGAGACGCAGTTGAAAGCCGCGGAGGCAGCACATTTTGTGCGGCCTTCAGTGACTAAGCTACAGCGGATCACGGCTCTTTGGGCTGCCTTGAATTCAATACTGACACAAAATGCAAAGAAAGAACTTGCTTTTGCTAGACAGAGGCTGTTCGAATATTGGGATAGGCCAGGGAAGTATTTAGCGTACCTGACTAGGAAAAAGCGTGCTCACCAATCCATTACTGCAATCAGAGACAGCACTGGGGTCCTTACATACGATGCTAAAAAGATTAATGGGGCTTTTCAGAGCTTTACTCTAAATTGTATCAGTCTGAAGGCTGCAAAGATAGGAGGGCTAAAATGGAGACCTTTTTTTGAGAACCTGGACATCTCAGGGGTAACCTTGGAACAGGCCTCTCTCCTTAATGCCCCCTTAACAGTTCAGAAAATACAGGAGGCAGCTAGGCAACTTCAAAGTGGGAAAGCGCCTGGCCCTGATGGTCTAGTTTTATATGGAGTTTATAGGGATTCTATCAGAGCAAATGTTGGAGATGTACAGTCACGCCTATATGCATGAATGCCTACCACCATCTTTGAGAGAAGCTAATATTTCCTTAATTCTTAAGAAGGGGAAGCTTCCTGAGGATTGTGCCTCATACAGGCCCATTTCTCTATTAAATTCAGATTTTAAGATTCTGTCCAAGATCCTGGCGCTGAGATTGGAAAGGGTGTTGCCTAATATTGTTAAAGAGGACCAGACAGGCTTTATAAGGGGCCATAGGTCCTCTAATAATATTAGAAAGTTGCTGAATGTGGTCCAAGTTTGTCAGCAACGATCGATTCAGGGGTTGGTGATTTCCTTAGATGCAGAGAAGCATTTGACCGGGTTGAATGGCCACATCTTTATGTCTTAGAACAGTTTGGGGTGGGTGGAGGTTTTATATCGCCACCCTCTGGCCATGTTCATCACCAACTGGGTGAAGTCTGGGAACTTTACGATTGGTGGGGTAGTCGGCAAGGCTGCCCCCTCTCACCGCTGTTGTTTACATTGGTGATTGGCCTTTGTTGGAGGTTCTTTCATCAGAATATCCATATAACCACTCCGGAAGTGGGATCAAAGACACACAAGATTACACTGTATGCGGATGATGTCCTTCTGTTTTTATTGAACCCAATGACCTCTGTACTCTATTTGATACAATGTATCTATTCATTTGGGGCTATTTCAGGATATAAGATTAATTTTGCAAAATCAGAGGCTATGCCTTTGGGGAACCTTAAGGATGTGCCAGAAGTTGAAGGTGGCCCTAAGTTCCCTTTTAAGTGGTCACGGGCAAGATTCTGGTACCTAGGCATTTTTATTACCCCTAAGTTTGATCTGTTATTTCGGACTGAATTTGTTCACTTGCTCGATAATATTAGGTGAGATCTCCAGAGATGGGAGGCTCTTCCAATTTCATGGCTGGGCCGAATATCTCTCATTAAGAAGAATGTTGTTCCTCATTTGCTTTATCCTATGCTCCCTATAATTTCCCCGGTCAACCCTGCGGAAGCTTATGGGTTGGTTTGGTTCCTTGGTCTGGCATCGTGGGCGGCGCCTCATCTAAATCATTAAATTGCAGTTGCCTCAAGGAGGGGGAGGAGTTGATTTCCCAGACATCAGAAGGTATCAATTGAGTTCCCTGCTGTCCTTTGTCTGCAGTTGGGTAGGTAACAATCCAGGCTCAATATGGCCGGATATTGAGGCCTCCCAAGCAAAGTGCCCTCTTATTAACCGGTTGTTCATGGATAAGATGAGGACAGTTTTGGACCACTGCCAGAACCCCATTGTCATTAGTACAGTCAGGGCTTGGAGGGCGATACATCAGAGTAAGGGTTGTTTATCCAAGACTTCGCCACTTACACCTATAGTTGGCATGCCAGGGTTCCGACCAGGGATGACGGACTCAGGGTTCAAACTATGGGCAGCGAGAGGAGTTTCTAATTTGGGAGACTTGTTTGAGGGGGAGGTTACGATGTCTTCTGAGCAACTGAGGTGCAAATACGGGTTACCCAGCAGAGATCTTTTCCGTTTTTTTCAGGTTAGGGATTTCATCAGAAGATGACTACGCTTCTCACTAAGCCCTATAAGCCCGATACAGAGAGGTTGTTGCTACGTTCCACAAGCACCCTTTCGTTTAGTGCCCGCTATCGTCTGCTGGGTGGCAGGGCCTGGCAGGATATTAACCAGTTATGTGAGCTCTGGGAGCAAGAGCTAGGAGTTGAGATCTCTTCTGAAACATGGGAGAACATATGTGAGAATGCTTGAAAGATCTCAATCTATAACAGGACATGCGCTACGCAGTTTAAAGTGCTGCACAGTGTTCATCTGGCACCAGACCGTCTGGCAAAGTTTAAAAAAGGGCATCTTCTGTGTGCCCCAAATGTAAAATAAGTTTAGGTACTCTTACCCATTGCTTCTGGACATGCGACAGGCTCCGTGTTTACCGGAGCGCTGTGGCGGGAGAGAGGGTATTGAGGACTGAAGTCAAAGTAGATCCGGTATCTCTCCTCTTAGGTCTACCGAATTTACCATCTTTAGATAGGCATGGGAAGAAACTATTTAATATTCTTGCCTACTGTGCACGAAAAAGTATTCTGATGAATTGGGTGTCTGAGAACCCGCTGGGATGGCAGAAGTTAATTATGGAACACATTCCCTTGGACGTTTTTACAAACATGGTGCACCACAAAACAGACCATTTTTATAAAGACATGGCAGCCCTACTGGAGTTATTTGGAAACAGATTTGTCAGTTGTCTTAACTAGGGCATTGGTTTAACCAGGATGGTTAGATTTGTCAAGCTCTGGGCCCTAGAGGGGTCGCCTGAGTTAATACGGGTATATATACAATGCTTCCGTTCCTCTGTTTGGGAGCTTTACACCGAGCATAGCTGTTCTGTAATTTGTTTTTTTTTGCTTTTCTTTGCACAGTGTTCGGGTTTGTTTTGTATTAGAGGGTAGGTTAATACTTAGGAGACAGTAGTTGTATTGTTTTTGAGTTTGTTTTCTTTTTATTATACTGGTATTTGTTATTGATTGTATTTTTCAATAATTTTATATGTTTGTAAAGTTTAAAAAAATTTGCTAATAAGTATATTTACAAAAAAAAGATGGTTTGACGTTATCTTCCTAGAGATGATCATAACCTAGTAACCGTGTAACATCAAAATTACTTATTGCTCATCAGCCTAAGCCCAAATATTGTCCAAGTCTTGCTGTAATTGACCACTTTCGTCCTCATCAACTGAAGCATAAATGGAATACAACGTTGAAAATGTTAAGAAAGTGCGCTAATGACTGCATATTAATGACTTTATCTGAGATAATTGGCAAACATCTGCAAGAGTTGGGCTTCAGACCCTGTTTTGAAGAAGTCCTGAGTCTGATATCATTGTGCTCCACCGTTCAAAATCATCTTTATTTTTCTTAGGTTTAACTGTAGCCATTTCAGAGTAACCAGTGACTGCTATTGACTTTAATTCAATGAAGGCTTCTATCGGTCTTGATCAGAAAAATTCTGCACTGATGCCAACAACAGTCACTCCCATCTTAAACAAAAACAGAAATAACTGGACGTGAAACATTAACTGTGCATTGTCTCCACAGATGCTGTCTGTTAAGTTTTTCCAGCAATTTCAGTTCTTGTTTTGGATTTCCAGCATCTGCATTTTTTTGTTTAGTGTTTAACTCTCATCTTAACCTTTGAATTCAGCTCTCTTGCACCTTGGCTATAAGTAAGGTCTGGAGCTAACTGGCCCCATTGAAACCCAAACATTGGAGACTAAGTTATTGACAAGAAAACACTGCTATCACTTTGCATATTTCTAACCTTAAGGCTAACATAAAAATACATTCATGTATGCACAAAAGCCTAGTAAGGGCTTTAAACCTGGCTAAAGATTAAATTGATTAAAGGAAGAAATGTATAAAGTGGCAAAAAAGAAAAGTCTGAGGATTTTGGACCATCTTAAAATTCTGCAAAGGAGAATCAAAACAAAAACAAGTCATTAAAAATGAGCTGTAAATGTTACTAGATTGCAAAAAGGAAAAGATTAATAAAAACAAATGAGAGCCCATTACAAGAGCAATGAAGAGAATGTACAAAAGCAAATAAGGAAATGGCAGAGAAACTAAGCAAATATTGTCTGTCTGTCTTCATGGGTGAGAATACTAAAAGCTCCCAAAAATAATGGAATACCTAGACATTAATGTGCTTGAGGAGTCATAAGTAAATAAATGTACTAGAGAAATTAATGGGACTTAAAACTGATAAATCCTCAAACTATTTTCCAGAGTGTTGAAAAAGGTGGTTGTGAAAATTGGTGATCAAATTGCAAAATTGTACAGACTTTTAACTAGCCACTGCAAATTGGAAGATGTCAAATATAACACCACTATAAATACATTAGCTTCATATCAAACATTGGGAAATGCAAGGATTTATAACAAAGGATGTGATAACAGAACTTTTCAAAAATAATAGTGGGATTTGCAGGGTCATTATGGATTTCTGAACAGGAAATCATGTTTAATAAATCTTGGAATTTTTTGAAAAGATGACCAGCAGAGTAGGTAAAGTGAATTAGTGATTGTGGTTGATTTAGATTGTCAGGAAACGTTTGATAAGATCCCACACAAATGGTTAGTAAACAAAAATTAGAGCACATTAAATTGGGGAGAACATACTGATACATTTTGAGATCTGGTTAACGGACAAAAAGCAGAGAATAGGTGTCATGTTTTGTCTTACATCAAATATGGAATATACATTTAAGAGACAGCATGATGTCATTACCATACCATCATTTCTGACCTATTGGAATAAAGGTTTCTGTCTCCCATCTTACAGAGCTCTGTCCTCTTGCACACTAATGTATGACAAGAATTTTACTATAGTACATGTGAATTGCTTAGCTTGACGCCAGATACACAAAGTGCCTGTGATTCTAATGATACTAAGTGCTGTAGTTAAAGTTCACTGAATTCCTCAGCACAACATGGTCAATGTCTCAATCGTATACAGTATTAAGGTAGTTAACATAAGCATCACATCATGATAAATGAAGACCATCAGTTATCACACCTCATGTCATGATAGCAGCAAGCAACAGAACTACTTATAAAAGAATCCTCATTGAAGATTAAGAAGTCCTGGATCAAAGCATTCAGATGACCAACAAAAGGTCCTCTACAACTTCAAGAAAGAAATGTTTCAGCCAGCTTCCTGACATGAAAGTTAAGATACAGCAGTTAAAAGAAAACAAAATTAGTAGCTAAAAGGGTTCCTACTGACTGAAAAGCAACCATGGCAGTTACAGGACACTGTCAGTTTAACAACTGAGCCCTCCCGTTTTAAAAAAAAACATTTTTAAAGCATTAAAAAAGTGAAGTTCTAACCCTAGTGAAGCTTCCATCTATGCAGTGGCCAGTTGCTTCTACAGTTTTTTTACTTTAATGCCACGCCAGTGCTGGTGTGACATCATCCATATTTGGCGCAAAATCCCTCTAGCGGCTGAAACCTGCTACTACAGGTCTTTATCCCAAAGCTACAGCGCAACACTCACCAAAACTATTATTGAGGACACAAACATGAAATAAAATAGAAGGAAATGAAATAATAAAAGGACATAACAGCAAACAAAATAAAAGCAAGGAATAAACAAATCCTCAGAGTACAACGGGATCCTGATCAGATGGGCCAATGGACCGAGGAGTGGCAGATGGGCGTTTAATTTAGACAAATGTGAGGTACCACATTTTGGAAAGGCAAATCAGGGCAGGACTTATACACTAAATAATAAGGTCCTGGGGAGTGTTGCTGACAAATACTTAGAGTGCAGATTCATAGTTCCTTGAAAGTGGTGTCCACAGGATAGTGAAAGTGGTGTTTGGTATGCTCGCCTTTATTGGTCAGTGCATTGAGTACAGGAGTTGCAGCTGAATAGGACATTGGTTAGGCCACTTTTAGAATACTGCCTATAATTCTGGTCTCCCTGCTATACGAAGGATGTTTTGAAAGTTGACGGTTCAGAAAGATTTACAAGGATGTTGCCAAGGTTGGATGGTTTGAACTATAGGGAAAGGCTGAATAGGCGGAGGCTGTTTTCCCTGAAGCAGAGGCTCAGGGGTGTCCATACAAAAGTTTATAAAATCATGAAGGGCATGAATAGGGTGAATAGACAGGGTTGGGGAGTCCAAAACTAGAGGGCACAGGTTTAGGGCAAGAGGGGAAAGATTTTAAAGGGACTAAAGGAACAACGTTTTTACGCAGAGGGTGGTGCGTGTATAGAATGAGCTGCCAAACGAAGTGGTGGAAGCTGGTACAATTGCCACATTAAAAATACATTTGGATGGGTATATGAATAGGAAGTATTCCTATCAAATTTGAGCAAATGGGACTAGATTAATTTAGGACATCTGGTGAGCATGGATGAGTTGGAGCGAAGGGTCTGTTTCATGCTATACGGCTCTATGACTCTAAATCTGCGCTCCACTGTTATGGATTAGGCCAGACCCCCTCAAAACATTTAAAGAAAGTAGCCTAACTTTGCTCATTGTTTTAAGCAGGTGTAAGGCGGATGTCCCAGGAGTGATGCAGCTGGCCCAACCACTTAGTTTTAAACAAAACAAAAGTTATTTGCAAGAGTACCAAATGAAACACAAACAGGACAGAACAGAATACAGAATAACTGAACCTATCCGAAAACCCAATACAGTCTTCCAACTTAATTATGCTGTTCTAAATACTTGCAACAATCCCCATAAATACCCCTTTACAAAAAAAAAGGACAAATCCAACAGTGTCTTACAGGAGAGATGCCAAAGAGGGAGGATCAGCATGGACCTGCCTCTTTGGGTCCAGCAGTTTCACGACTGACTGACTGCTTTCAGTGAACAGCCATACTGCTAAAATCCAAACCAAAGTAAAGCTGAGCTGGCAGAACTGGCCACTCCCCTTTCATTGTACAAGTGTTTTTTGTCTGTTAGCTATCATCAATTAAGCCCTAATACCCTTCAAACCAAGACTTTTCAGAATCACTGATTTTACGATCTCTGAAAAAAAGCCAAGAACAGCATAGCCTTGTTAAAGGAGCAGCATCGTCACAACTCCAATAAAACAATACACCTTCAACAGGAAATGGATAACAAAATTTTGATCATGGATTTGGCAAGAGTGACATCTGCATTGATCGAGCTATTTAAACAGAACTGCAGCTTTACTTCACAGATCAAGCCACAAATTATCCTGACGGGAGAGCTCTGAAAATCGTACAAGGCGGGACTTCACAGAATAATTCTATCTGAATATGTTAAAAAATATCCAGCAAAAGTGCAGATAATACTCTTGTTCTGACTCATGCAGTCAGTTCTGACTCATGCAGTTTGCCCACCTACAAAGAAGTTATCTGGTGTTTCTTCACATCTGCAAATCACATGGCACCAATAGGACACTGGGCACACACATGCACACAGGAAGTCTGGTTTCAAACTCAAACTCACAACAAAACCAGCATGATTCCACAACGTTGGCAACACAAAGTCATCCAAATGTATAAAAACATAATAAAGTCAGCAGCCAACGAGCCAAAAATCAACTTTTCATATGGTCAACCTCACACACCACATTGATGGTAAAAGACAGTTAATAGTTTTTACTACAAGCATGCTACGGTCCCAAAAGACAGGTCAACACACCCTGAAAGCCAGAATTGATACAGGAGCTAGTCCAAACATGTTATCATTACACATCCTAAAAGACATGTACTTCAACAAGTGGTGCCCAAAGTACAATTACACTGCAGCGCTAACACGCTTAGATTTCCAAAATATTCTGCTGTCCAGATGTGGTAAGAATAACAGTATGTACAGAACTCAGCATTGTAACTATTCATCAGATTCAAAGCACACCCATAAAAAGGTAGAACAGACTAAGTTTGACAACTGAATCGACCAATGATCTCAAACATTGAACTAAGACCATCTTAACACAATCGGCAATTCGAATTTAAGTTTCATACAACATTGCATCTCAAGGACAATGCAAACTCATTTATTGATGCTCCAGGGTGCACATTCAGGAGAAGCTTGAAGTGAAACTGAATGAGATGGGGCCAGGTGATATCACTCAGAAGGTTGACTATCACACGCACCGGTTAGCTCCATCGCTAGTTTTAAAGAAATATGGCACCATAAAAATTATGTCTAGATCTGTTGGCTCAATTTCTCACATAAAATAACAACCACTGTAAGAATTACATTCTGAGATTTCCAGCACCAGTTTTAAAACTAGGTGCAAAGCATGGTTATTAGTCTATCCTTCCAGCAGAAATCTTCCAATGCTGTTTCCAATGATTACCATTTGGACAATTAGTAGGCCAAGACATATTCCAAAAGCAAATGGACAGGATTATTGAAAATGTATCTGGTTGTGTTTGCATCACTGACAATATCATGGTCGAGGGTCAGACAAAGACAGAACATGATCACCTTTTGAGGACAGCAGTGTATCAACATGTTGTGTCAGGTTAATATCAGCCAGATAAATCTTTTCTGGTCAATTTATTCTGCTCAGAGTCTGAGCCAATCCAAACAACAAACATCGAGGATATTAAACAAATGCCACCATACAGAATAAGGAGGTTCTGCAATGTTGCTTTGGATTTTACAATTTCCTTTTGCCATATACTTCTAAGCGAGTTTTGAGAACATTTGGAGCTCAGGTTGAGGTTTTGGATGTAAGTTTGCTCGCTGAGCTGGAAAGTTCATTTTCAGACTTTTTGTCACCATACTAGGTAACATCAGTGAGCCTCCAGTGAAGCAGCGGTGGTATGGCCACTTTTTATTTGTGTGTTCAGGTTTCTAGGGTTGGTGATGTAACTTCCTATGGTGATGGCATTTCCTGTTCTTTTTCTCAGGGAGTGGAAAATGGGATCCAAGTCAATGTGTTTGTTGATAAGAGTTCCAGTTGGAATACCATGTTTCTAGGAAATTTTGTGCATGTTTGTTGTTGTTTTCCTCTTTTGTGAATTTTATGCTGGTAAGGATATTATGGATGGTCTTGAAGGTTTCCTCTAATTTATTTCATTTATTGATGACAAAGGTGTCATCCAAGTAGTGGACCCAAAGTTTGGGTTGGATGGTTGGCAGAGCTGTTTGTTCAAGTCTCTGCATTACTACCTTTGCTTAGAACCCCGATATATCAGAGATCCCATGGGTATTCTGTTGGTTTGTCTGTAGGGTTTGTTATTGAAATGAAGTGAGTAGTAAAGCATAGGTCCACTAGCTTGACGATGTTGACTTTGTTCAAGAAGTTGGTGATGTTTGCTGTATGTGTCTTTGGTTCTTTGGTGTAATCAGTGTTTCTTTGGCCAGGTTGATGTTGATGAATGTAAACAGGGCTGTTATGTCAAAGAAAACCATTACTTCATCCTCTATCTTGGCGTCTTTGATGGTGTTCAGCAATTCTCGCAAGACCACCTAACACACTAGCAAGGTTCTGCTTGCATCCTGAATTGCAAAGACAATCCTCTCGCGGTAAACACTTTCTTACATTTCTCTCCCATCTCCTCAACCTTCACTTCCAACAATAAGTGCAGAAATGTTTAAAATTCCTTCTCCACCATCATCCTACCAGGCCAAACTTTCTCTAAAGTTTGCATCTTCTCACGTCACTCTCATTTTTTCCCAAGTCCATTCTGTGTTCATCTTGTCCATGAAACTCATCTCTTGATCTTTTGTTCCTATTCGTAGAAAATTGTTTATCTAGTACTTAGATGAAATACCATCTTTGTGGGAACATCCTCGCCCAGAAGATCAATGAATAGAATTTAGTCAAGTGACACAAGAGCAAAGAGGCAGTTAACATGACCTTGAAAAAGGTCCTAACAGATAAATAAACTGGAAATATCATAACTTGTAGTCAAATAAAAAGAAGTGGCTGAGAAAATAGATCAAGTTTTTAGGGAATGAACAGAGGAAAGGAAGATTTTGATTAAAAGGAGAGTGTAGTGGAACGAAGCAAGATGCTTAAAGGAGGAATTCAAAATGGTGTTATGCTTCAGGACTGACAGTTGGTTAGTGTTCAATTGGTAACTAAAGGGAGGACTAGTGCTGGCCAGCCAACTGGAGAGAAACTGGGAAAAAATAGAGAAACAAAGTGAACTGGCTTTGACTGGACAGATTGCAGTTTTGTTTTCAAAGCTGCTGGACTGAGAGCTGTCTTTTGGTTTTGCTCTCTCTAGTTATTCTCCAATTAGCAACTTCTTGCAAGTTCTGAGAAAAGAATCCCAACCATAAGAAGTAAATGTCTCAAGGATCTGTGGAAATTGTTTGCATTGACCAATTACTTCAGAATTCAAGCAAGATACATAGTCCTACATGCCTGTAAAACCACCCCAAAGAATTTCATAAAGACCTGGTATTCATCATTGAAACAGTTACTGAACTGGTGAATTATGATTTTAAAAATTGTTTCCCTTAATTCTGTCTGTAGGTACGAGTGGAAGGCTGATGATCAAAGAGTGGGCTTAAGTATTAATTAGATTACCTTGTTAGTCATCTGTATTCTGCTAAGGCTACATTATTAATAATAAAATGTTAATTTTTGTCCAAGGTCTGTTATTTGCAAAGTCTGGTTAGGAACAATTGAACAATTTTGAGGATCACTGAATATTTTCATTCTGTTATTTTATGAATTCAGTGATAATAAGGCTGATTTGGTTTGGCTTGCTAAAGTTGCTAAGCTGCAAGAGAAGTAAGCATGTTTGCTTGACAAGTCATCTTTGGCTTCTCACTTTAAATAACAGAGTATTACCCATTTTTCAAAAGCACAAAATCGGGAAAATGTTAGTTGCTAAATGCTGCTCTTCAGGATACTTTGGCTGCTGGACAGTGCTAAAATTGCAGGCAATTGTACAGAAAATAATATAGAAAAATGCTCAACAATTTGAACATATGACAATAAATAAGGAGGAAGACAACAATCATGGGACTCAAAAAAATACCAATGCAGAGTTATTCCAGTTTCACATAACAATGAAGTTGACTAGCAAGAAACTGCATTCTTGACATAGATTGACTACTGCCCCTCAAAAGCACAAATCTTCTTACAGCCTTCTGAATCCTTCTGCATCTGGTTTCTGCAACGTCATTCAAAAGCCAGCTGTAACTAGACCACAAGAAATAGGAGATAATGGTAAATTTGATAATTTACTCCACTTTCTTGCCTTTTCTCCATAAATCTGATTCCCTAACTAATTAAAAATGTGTTCCAAGCTTGAATATGCCTACTAGCCCAGCTGCTACAGCTCTCTGCAGTAAAATATTTCACATATCCACTACCTCAGAAAAAACTTCCTTCTCATCTGTCATAACTGAGTGACGCCTTACTCTTTGTTTGTCTTCTGGTCTGAAAATGTCCCACAAGGGAAAATAATCTTTCGGCATCTATCCTGTCAAAGTACAAAGAATATTGTCCAGTTCAGCAAGGTCACTTCTCATTCTTCTAAACACCATTGAGTACAGACCTAATCTACTCAATCACTCCTAATAAGAATATCCTTCCTTTATATCTCCTATGGCCCTCTATCCAAAGCACATGGCCCTTCATAACCTTCCACACCAACTCGTCCTTTCCCCTTTGCCAAGCATCGATATAAAACAATGCACACAGAAGCAAAAATAAAGTTCAATCACTTTAACATCTATATTGCAGGGTACAATCTATTGAGAAAGACATGCTCATTTATAAAAAATACTTCTTGACAGATATTGACTGCATCTGAAGGTCCTGCCAGGAGCAACTTCCACTACTGAAACAAAGTACTCACAGCACCCATTGTTACTCACTCGGCTTATTCCAAAAACAAATGCATCTCACCTGAAGGCTCACAAAATTGAGATTAAGAAGAGAGCTTGAAATTAAGTGCTACATATGAACAAGAAAAAGGTAGCAGAGGAGCGATATGAAAACAAACTACTGAGCAGAATCATTGAGGCCATTCAAGATATTGTGATAATGGAAGAGTACACTACCTGCATCAATGTAGGAAAGCTTTTAAGCAACTGAGTCTACGGATTTTTCTACAGTGTGTTCCCCTTGTTTGGAATACTATATGTAGTGAGACTAATTCATTCATTTCAGTTTCAATAATATTTGCATCTAGATGATTCCACGATGGAGGTCTTAACTAATCTCAAGGTTGCTTTAGATCTGTTACCATTCAGATTAATAATAATGATTGCAGCATGCCCAGGACCAAGGAAAAGACTAAATTACGCACACCAAAGCTCTCAACTTAATGACATACTCAACCCATCAAATATCCTTGCTCAAAAAGTAGGTACTACAGGAACAATCACCAAGGTAGAACAAGGTCCAAGGCTAGTTCATTTTCTTGCAGTTAACATCAACCTTGGGAGATTCGCCTTGGTTCTCGGCAGTCAAACACCTTGATTATTCCTGAAGCTGGAAAAACATCTACAAGGAGCACCGTATACATTCTAGAAGATACATACTCTCACAATCATGAAGGAAAGCAGCAAGCTTTAAAAAAAAACATGAGGCAGGTTGCCTCTGCTACAGGTAAATTTCACTGTCATACTTTCTTTCTTATTCTTATTCCCACAATTTTTTAAAAAAGTACAACTAAAAGCTACTTCCACTTCTGATGCCAGAGTTATGAATGCTTAATACACGTTCAGTGCAATTCCATTTTTCAGATCGAGATATTACCTGAAACTATTATCAATAGCAGTCAGGTGAAGCTGTTCCGAACCGTTTGGATGCTAGAAAAAGGCATGCTCTTAATGAACTAGTTGGTACAATGAAGCACATTGAAAAAAATCAGTCCCTCAGAATCTCAAACCCCACTAGGTCAAATGCTCAGTCAGCACTGTGCAATATTTTAAACAGGTCCTTTTGTTGAAAATTATATAACTTTTATTATATCAGTTTCTCCTTTCTGGGTGATGAATATATAAATGGATTTAGTAAACAAATTATAGATAGTTCTAAGAAGCAGGAAATAGACAGTTTCAGAAGCAGTTTACAAATGTTTCTTCTCATCTATCCAATATGTGTTACATAATGTAAGTTTTAAATTAATAATATGCACCAGTATTTTATTTACTAACTTACATAATCAGAATCATCCTAACTGGACATAAAAGTGACCAGCATAGAATTAACAGCATTGTCGTTGGTCAACATAAAACACTACTTAAATAAACTTAAAAAAAAGTTTTGTTTAGAACTGACAATCATGCAAATATTTATTGTACCATCATTATTTCAAAACAACATGCTCCAATATTCTTTCGTAATGATTAGCAAATATGGCATCATAAATAAGCAATTTTCATTTCTTTCCAAGTGCATTAGTGCCATGTGGCCAATTTACTGGGGTACAAAGTAAGGGAAATATTATTAGGGGCAACCGTTAATGGACAACAGTTGATTTCATTTGGCTATTCTTATACTTTAACTTAAATATTTAAAGAATTAATTCTTTTCCAGTTGCATTGAATAACAGGTCGCAGGTTAATAATAAACTGTACCCTCACAGCAAGTAAGCAATTTTTGAAACAGATTTTGGATTTTTCATTTCTTTTGCGTTTATAGTGGAGTTTGTCACTCATAATCGATTGAAGAAATATGAAATCAATTTCCTTATCCATTGCCAATTCTGGTCTTAGATGATGACCCTTAACATTATAAAGTAGCTAAGCTCAGGAATAACCGAGCTCTGATTTTCAGACATCAACGCAACTTAGTCTTGATATTCACAAACTCATTGTTTTTGGTTTGAATGATGTTATTTCGTTTGTAAAAGCAACATAAATCTATTTGTTTCGTACTTCTTCAGATTCAGTGCAATAACAAGTCATATGGCTCATCTATTTAAGAACTAGAGAAGTTTCCAACTTCCACAGGTACAGTTTTTTGTTAAAATTCTGCCCCAAACCACTTTTCTAAAATTCAATGTTCATTTCCTTGATCTTAGCGTAGTTCTGATCTACGTACTTACATTTCTTGTCTGATCCTTCTGAGCTTTGCTTTTGTGTCTGCCAGTTCAACAGACAAATGCTGTCGGCTCTCAGTTCGCTGCATGCCTGGGGATCCAGTAGGTGACTGAACTGTTCCATGGACTGGAGATTGATTACAGTCACGTTCTTGTGCAAGATGTAACATGATCTACAAACAATAATGAATAGATGCATTTAATTTTATTGCACTAAATACACAGTCCAAATCAAGTTCATTTCATTTTTCCTGGTATCAAAATGTCAAGAAAAGTTAGGTAAGCCGCATTTTCAGTTGATGTTTAAAACACCTTTACAATTGAAAAATATTTCTAGAGATCAATGATACACCATGTCACAAATGTGTAGTTAAAAATCACACATTTTGTTAGAAACTGTAATCTACTTTTAAAAATGAACACAAAGCAAGCTAACATGGCTCCCAAGTCACCTGATTATCTTTCAGACTGAACTGCAATTGGAACCAGACCGTACGATCTCAAGAATAATCACAAAAGATGCTTGAAATTATTTAAATGCTTCCAAGAATAAATGGAACTCATTGACATTGGTCTCTTTGGAGGAGAGTTGCATTTCCTATCCCAATATAATCTGAAAGAATGACAGCCATTCAGGTGTATGATTTAGACAACTAAAAAGTCAATGACCTTGGCTAAAAGACAATGAATGGGAGTATGCTCTGGACCTGAACTAACACAATACACAACGTGAAAGCATAATTCAACAGAATGAAATAGCAACTTTCAAAGTTTTTAAACTGTGTAAACATCAGGCTGGACACTACCATTTCATCTAAATTCTCAAAGAAATTCAAGACCATAGCTCCAACCAACACTCTTCTCTGAACTGTGAGCAACATATGAGATTGGATTTTCACTCTAAAATCAGGGGTTACAGAGAAAGGATACAAGAAATCTTCTCTGTTCTATTGAAAAGGAATCCAGGCATTACCAACCGTCATTCCAGCAGAACCAGTAAGAAAAAGGGGCATTCATTCATTTTCTGGGGTTGCTGTACCTATGGAGTCAATATACAAAGGGCAAAGTCTGACTCTTCAATTATAAGGCTGAATTTCACCAGAAATCAATGCTAGTGCCATTTTTGGAGAGATCCACGAAGGGCTTTTCTCTGGTGAGTTTTCTCACACTATCTTCCCAAATTTGCCTTATTACCTATACTTCACACCCCTACAGCAACCTGCTTATTGTATACGTTCAGGTGCTATGGCATCACTAAAGGCCAGCCATGGACCCAGTCAAGCACGAGCGGTCTGCAGCTGCTTTGTATTTAAACACAGAAATATAGGAGCAGAAGTAGGCCATTCAGCCCTTAGGTCTACGCCACCATTCAATATGATGATATCTGATCATCCAACTCCTGATAGATGCTTCTTTCGCCCCATATCCTTTGGCCTCTTTAGTCCTAAGGAAGACACCCACATCTTTCTTGAAAGTCTTAAAATATTTTGGTCTCAATAGTTTCCTGTGGCAGAGAATTCCACAGGCTCATCATTCTCTGATGAAAAAGTTCTCATTTCTGTCCTAAAAGACCTATCCCTTACTCTTAAACTGTGACCCCAGATATGGACTCTATGGTAATCGAGTACTTCATTCTTGCTTCTACCTGGTCTAATTCTGTTTTAAACTTATACATACCTATTAAATTCTATGAAATCTCTCCTCATTCTGTGAATATTGTCCGAACTGATTCAGTCTCTACTGTACTTCAGTTCCACCATCTCAGAAATCAGTCTGGTAAACCTTCCATATTCTCCCTTAATAGCCAGTACATCCTTTGAGAGGAGACAAGAACTGCATACAATACTCCAGGAGTGGTCTATAGTTGCAGCACGACATCCCTGCTCCTGCACGTGAAGCCACTTGCCATGAAAACTTATGCACCATAGGCCTTCTTTACCGCCTGTTGCGCCAACATGCTTACTTTCAGTGACTGGTGTACAAGAACACCAAGATTTCATTGTACCTTCATCTTTCCCAATCTATCCCTCTTCAGGAAATAGTCTGCCCACCTGTTTTAGCTACCAAAATGGGTAACCTCACATTTATTCACATTAATTTTGTATTTGCTATGTTCGTACCTATTTACTTTTGTCCAAACCACACAAACATCTCTGCATCCTCCTCCTAACACACCATCCCACCTAGCTTTGTGTCATCTGCCAACTTAGAGAAGTTATAATATATTGTTCTTATCTATATCATTAATATATAATCAGAATAGCTGGGGTCCAAGCACTGATCCCAACACTACCACAATAGTCATAGGAAAGTTGGCAAACTAGGAACCTGGAGACAAGGGTCATGTGTAGTCACTGCCCATGGAGTAAGTCCCAAGATGCAGATGCCTGGTGTCTAAGATAGAAATTAGATGGTGACAATGGGAGTTGCATAACAATATATCTGGATGCATGCAATTAGGCCTCTCACTGTTCACTAGTGAGAATCTCATCTCCCAGGTCAATGCATGGTTGGAAGATGCGATTTTTAGCTCTCACATCAGTGACATCATCCTCATTGCTGATCTCACTTGACGCCTTTGGCAATGTGATTCAAGGGCTCGGAAGATTCTGATCTCCACTTAGAACAATTCACAAGAATACCAATAAAAGGATAAACTAACCTTTACACTGTTTGAGTAGAAAGTGCTGATGGGTTATCAAGTGGACTCTGATTGGTAGAGTCATTGGAAGTACAACAGCTAATAATGTTTCAACTCAACAAAACATGTATCAACCATTTGTTATTTTGTTTCTCAGGGCACTGCCATAATCAACTGGAGTCATGTTGTCTGGTTTGAAATATATAGGTCTGGCAGTTGACAGCCAAGCATTAACACTTGCATTCTCCATGACAATACTTCTAACAATCAGATCAATCAACATTCCCTCTCCTTCTGTCTAAATGTTAGTTTTCTCTTACATGGACATTCTTGTGAATTATCCTGAGACGTGCAAGACAAAACACTTCCACAAATGAGTGCCTTCTTTCAGCAATATCCAACTTCTATACTACTAGGTTACATGCATTTCTGAACTCATATGATTGACACAGGGATGTCTGGAAAAATGTTTGCGTGCATTTGAACAAGGCCTTAAAATTAACAAAGTGAATAGTTCAGAGTTTTAACAAAGGATAAAATAGAGGAATAAAATGGGTTACCCCTAACACAGACAAAACAAAAGTCAACTCTTGAGTCATACAGCATAGAAACAGACCCTTGGGTCCAACCAGACCATGTTGTCCATGTTCCCAAACTAAGCTAGTCCCACCTGCCTGTGTTTGGCCCATATCCCTCAAATCCTTTCCTATTCATGTACTTATTCAAGTGTCTCTTAGACATTGTAACTGTACCTACATCCACCGCCTTCTCTGGCAGTTCATTCTACACACAAACCACCCTCTGTATGAAAAGGTTGTTTCTCACATCCTTTTTAAATCTTCCTCCTCTCAACTTAAAAATATGTCCCATAGTCTTGGACTCCCCACCCGAGGGAAAAGACTATTATCTATGCCCCTCAATATTTTATAAATCTCTAAGGTCACCCCCTCAACCTCCTACGATCGAGCCCTGCCTGTAGAGTCTATTCTTATATCTCAAACCCTCCAATCCCAGAAACATCTTGGTAATCTTTTCTGAGCCCTCGCCAGTTTAATAATATCCTTCCTATAACAGGGCAACCAGTACTCCACACAGTACGCCGGAAGAGGTCTCTCCAACATCCTGTACAACCTCAACATGATGTTCCAACTCCTGTACTCAAAGATCTAAGCAATGTAGGCAAGCATGGTAAATGCCTTCTTAACCACATTATTTGTGACACAAATTTCAAAGAATAACCTGAACCTTTAAGTCTCTCTGCTGTACAACACTACCTTCCCAGTAATTGTATAAGTACTGTCTTTGTTTGCATTACCTAACATTTACCCCAATCAAACTCTATCTACCACCCCTCAGCCCATTGATCCAATTGATCAAGATCTCTCTGTAATCTTAGATTACTGTCTTCACTGTGAATTCATGAATTTTTCTAGAGATGAGCATGTTGTTGTGAAGCATATTACACAGATTAAACTTTCAGTAATGGTTTTGACTGCAGTAAAACTTCCAGGAAATAGAAAAGAGTGTCACCCAGTTTCCACTTTATAAAGTTTCTTTCTCAGCAGCATGGCTATAGTTGGTTTCTTTTGGCAAAACGTCTACATTCAGTTGATGATATCTTTACTTTTCTGAGGATTCCTTGGGTATTCACAATACAATACAATAAAAGCCTCCCATTTATTTTCCAGCAATTAGGTTAAGCTTTCCACTTTTATTACAACGGAATCATATTAGCTTCTTTATGTCACTTTTAATATATAGAAATGGAAAATAAAGTGGGTATTAACAATGTAGCAAAGATACAGGTAGAGTGTGTTTCATTAAAAGGTAGAGGAATCAGCAGAACAGTAAAAATAATTCTTCCTAGATTAATGCTGAAGGGAGCCAGACCATTGAGTGTTGGTATTTCAAAGGGAGAGGTATTTCCTCAATCATCTAATCATGGAAACAAACCAAACCAATACCGAGGGGCACTGGGACAAGCCAATTTCTAACGCTGTGTGAGTGATGAAATATGTCTTCCAGAGGACCTCATGAAGCAAAGAAATATGAACTGGAGGTAGACAGACATTACAAATTGATCCCATTATATAGAGTTGGATTAAAATGTACTTAGTAAATAGAGAAGTTGTACTTTTAGTAGTACAGACTCCCAATACAAGGGATTGATTTTATCTTGGGAAATGATCTGATTTGATCAAAAGCATTGCTCTCACTGAGGGTGTTACAACCACTAGAAGTAAAAGGAACTGACATTAATAGGATGGAGGACGGGAAAAATTTCTGGCTGTAAGAGCTGCTCCTTTTTTGAGGTATTTTAGGTGCTGGAGGTGATTTCTTCAAATTCCAGGAGCAGCAATTACTGTTTTGGGACTTTTGGGAAAAAAAAGTCGAAACAACAGCAGTTTTAAAAGGGAAAGGAACAGACAAAGGAGCACATGGCGAGGTCATTGCAGGAGAGAGAGAGAGAGAGAGAGAGAGAGAGAGAGAGAGAGAGAGAGAGAGAGAGTTATTGAAATTAATCTATTGCTGGATATCGGTGTGCGTCTGGGAAAATTAACAAACAGTGAAATTCACAACTGGTCTTGGAGAAACTGTTGGGCGATGTTCACAGCACAGAATCAGATAAGTTAATCATTGTTTTTAAGTGTGGCCGACAGAGAATCTGCAGTAGTGAGTAGAGTGGGTTCTTCCTTGATTATATGTTTTTGGAGATATGTCTCTTGATTAAACTTCAAATATAAGCCATATCTATTAATTTGTGGGCGGCACGGTGGCCCAGTGGTTAGCACTGCTGCCTCACAGCGCCTGTAGACCCGGGTTCAATTCCCGACTCAGGCGACTGACTGTGTGGAGTTTGCACATTCTCCCAGTGTCTGCGTGGGTTTCCTCCGGGTGCTCCGGTTTCCTCCCACAGTCCAAAGATGTGCGGGTCAGGTGAATTGGCCATGCTAAATTGCCCGTAGTGTTAGGTTAAAGGGGTGGATGTAGGGGTATGGGTGGGTTGCGCTTCGGCGGGTCGGTGTGGACTTGTTGGGCCGAAGGGCCTGTTTCCACACTGTAAGTAATCTAATAAAAAAAAAATCTAACCTGGGGCAGTGTTTGTAGAGGAATAAGACGGTGTTATTTTCTGGGTCTGTAGATTGTGAAGGAGCAAAAATGGCCTTTAATAGTGTGATATGCACTTCTTGTCAGATGTGGGAGTTTAAAGAGAGTTTAAGGGTTACTGCAGATTATATCTGCCATAAACGCTGTTGGCTGTGAATCTTATCAGATCGAATGGATCGGTTGGAGAGACAGTTAGAAGCAATGAGGAATTTGCAACAGCAATAGTATGTGATGGATGGCAGTTATAGGAAGGGGGGAAAGTCTCATACAGTCAAGATGGGTTAACTCCAGGAAGGGTAAGAGAGGTAGGCAGCTAGTGCAGGAGTCTTTTGTGGATAAACCCATTTCAAACAAGTATGCTGTTTTGGAAAATGTAGGGGATGATGGATTCTCAGGGGAACGTAGCACGAACAGCCAAGGTTCTGGTATTGAGACTGGCTGTAATGCAATGAGGGGTACGTTGGGTTCAAAGAGATCAATTGTGTTAGGGGATTCTCTAGTCCGAGGTACAGACAGACGTTTCGGTGGCCAGCAGTGAAAAAGCAGAATGGTGGGTTGCTTCCCTGGTGCCAGGATCAAAGATGTCTCAGAGAGGGTGCAGAATGTTCTCAAGGGTGAGATGGGCCAGCAAGGGGTCATTGTCCACATTAGAACCAACGACATAGGAAGGGAAAAGGTTGAGACTCTGAAGGGAGATTACAGAGAGTTAGGCAGAGATTTAAAAAGGAGGTCCTCGAGAGTAGTATTACCTGGATTACTCCTGGTGCTGCAAGCTAGTGAGGGGGCAGGAATAGGAGGATAGAGCAGATGAATGCATGGCTGAGGAGCTGCAGTATGGGCGAAGGATTCACATTTTTGGATCATTAGAATCTTTTTTGGGGTAGAAGTGACCTGTACAAGAAGGACGGATTGTACCTAAATTGAAAGGGGACTAACATACTGGCAGGGAAATTTGCCAGAGCTGCTCGGGAGGATTTAAACTAGTAAGGTGGTGGGACGGGGGGGGGTGGGACCCAGGGAGATAGTGAAGAAAGAGATCAATCTAAGACTGGTACAGTTGACAACAGAAGCAAGTCAACCAGCCAGGGCAGGCAGGGACAACACGGACTAATAAATTAAATTGCATTTATTTCAATGCAAGGGGCCTAACAGGGAAGACAGATTAACTCAGGGCATGGTTAGGAACATGGGACTGGGATATCATAGCAATTACAGAAACATGGCTCAGGGATGGCCAGGACTGGCAGCTGAATGTTCTAGGATACAAATACTACAAGAAGGATAGAAAGAGAGGCAAGAGAGGAGGGGGAGTGGCATTTCTGATAAGAGATATCATTACAGCTGTATTGAGGGAGGATATTCCCGGAATTACACCCAGGGAAGTTATTTGGGTGGAACAGAGATAAGAAAGGGATGATAACCTTGGGATTGTATTTATAGACCCCCTAATAGTCAGAGGGAAATTGAGAAACAAACTTGTAAGGAGATCTCAGCTGTCTGTAAGAATGATAGGGTGGTTATGGCAGGGGATTTTAATTTTCCAAACATAGACTGGGACTGCCATAGTGTTAAGGGTTTAGATGGAGGGGAATTTCTTAAGTGAGTACAAGAAAATTTTCTGATTCAGCACGTGGATGTACCTACTAAAGAAGGTGCAAAACTTGACCTACTCTTGGGAAATAAGGCAGGGCAGGTGACTGAGATGTCAGTGGGGGAGCACTTTGGGGCCAGCGACCATAATTCTATTAGTTTTAAAATAGTGATAGAAAAGCATAGACCAGATCTAAAAGTTGAAGTTCTAAATTGGAGAAAGGCCAATTTTGACGGTATTAGGCAAGAACTTTCAAAAGTTGATTGGGGGCAGATGTTTGCAGGTAAAGGGACGGCTAGAAAATGGGAAGCCTTCAGAAATGAGATAACGAGAATCCAGAGAAACTATATTCCTGTTAGGGTGTAAGGAAAGGCTGGTAGATATAGGAAATGCTGGATGACTAAAAAAATTGAGGGTTTGATTAAGTAAAAACAGGAAGCATATGTCAGGTATAGACAGGAGAGATCGAGTGAATCCTTAGAAGAGTATAAAGGAAGTAGGAGTATACTTAAGAAGGAAAACAGGAGGGCAAAAAGGGGACATGACATAGCTTTGGCAAATACAATTAGAGAGAATCCAAAGCGTTTTTACAAATACAAAGGACAAAAAGGTAACTGGAGAGAGAATAGGGCCCCTCAAAGATCAGCAAGGTAGCCTTTGTGTGGGGCCACTGAAATTGGGGGAGATACTAAACGAGTATTTTGCATCAATACTTACTGTGGAAAAGGATATGGAAGATATAGATTGTCGGGAAATAGATGGTGACATCTTGCAAAATGTCCATATTACAGAGGAGGAAGTGCTGGATGTCTTGAAACGGGTAAAGGTGGATAAATCCCGAGGACCTGATCAGGTGTACCCTAGAGCTCTGTGGGAAGCTAGGGAAGTGATTGCTGGGCCTCTTGATGAGATATTTGTATTATCGGTAGTCACAGGTGAGGTGCTGGAAGATTGGAGGTTGGCTAACGTGGTGCCACTGTTTAAAGAAGGGTGGTAAGGACAAGCCGGGGAACTATACACCAGTGAGCCTGATGTCGGTAGTGGGCAAGTTGCTAGAGGGAATCCTAAGTAGTTGGAAAGGCAAGGACTGATTGGGGTAGTCAACTTGGCTTTGTGAGTGGGAAATCATGTCTCACAAACTTGATTGAGTTTTTTGAGGAAGTAACAGAGGATTGATGAGGGCAGAGCGGTAGATGTGATCTATATGGACATCAGTAAGGTGTTCGACAAGGTTCCCCATGGGAGACTGATTAGCAAGGTTAGATCTCATGGAATACAGGCAGAATTAGCCATTTGGATACAGAACTGGCTCAAAGGTAGAAGACAGAGGGTGGTGGTGGAGGGTTGTTTTTCAGACTGGAGGCCTGTGACCAGTGAAGTGCCACAAGGATTGCTGCTGGGTCCTCTACTTTTTGTCATTTACATAAATGATTTGGATGTAAGCATAAGAGGTACAATTAGTAAGTTTGCAGATGACACCAAAATTGGAGGTGTAGTGGACAGTGAAGAGGGTTACCTCAGATTACAACAAGATCTTGACCAGATGGGCCAATGGGCTGAGA
>NC_057718.1:56912635-56990709 GCF_004010195.1 Chiloscyllium plagiosum
GGACAAGTGTGAGGTGATTCACTTTGGTCGGAGTAATCAGAATGCAAAGTACTGGGCTAATGGTAAGATTCCTGGTAGTGTAGATGAGCAGAGAGATCTCGGTGTCCAGGTACACAGATCCTTGAAAGTTGCCACCCAGGTTGACGGGGTTGTTAAGAAGGCATACGGTGTTTAGCTTTTATTAATAGAGGGATCGGGTTCTGGAAGATTGGAGGTTGGCTAACGTGGTGCCACTGTTTAAGAAGGGTAGTAAGGACAAGCCGGGGAACTATACACCAGTGAGCCTGATGTCGGTAGTGGACAAGTTGCTAGAGGGAATCCTAAGTAGTTGGAAAGGCAAGGACTGATTGGTTATGCTACAGCTGTACAAAACTCTAGTGCGGCCGCACTTGGAGTATTGTGTATAGTTCTGGTCACCGCATTATAAGAAGGATGTGGAAGCTCTGGAAAGGGTGCAGAGGAGATTTACTAGGATGTTGCCTGGTATGGAGGGAAGGTTTTACGAGGAAAGTCTGAGGGACTTGAGGCTGTTTTCGTTAGAGAGAAGAAGGTTGAGAGGTGACTTAATAGAGACATATAAGATAATCAGAGGGTCAGATAGGGTGGACAGGGAGATCTTTTTTCCAAGAATGGTGACAGCGAGCATGAGGGGGCATAGCTTTAAATTGAGGGGTGATAGATATAGGACAGATGTCAGAGGTAGTTTCTTTACTCAGAGAGTAGTAAGGGTATGGAATGATTTGCCTGCAACAGTAGTAGATTCGCCAACTTTAAGTACATTTAAGTCATCATTGGACAAGCATATGGACGTACATGGAATAGTGTAGGATAGATGGGCTTCAGACTGGTATGACAGGCCGGCGCAACATCGAGGGCCGAAGGGCCTGTACTGCGCTGTAATGTTCTATGTTCTAAGTAAAGAGACTTTGGAGTGCAGGTTTATAGCTTCTTGAAAGTGGAGTTGCAGGTAGATAGGATAGTGAAGACGACGTTTGGTATGCTTTCGTTTATTGGTCAGAGAATTGAGTACAGGAGTTGGGAGGTCATGTTGCTGCTGGACAGGACCTTGGTTAGGCCACTGTTGGAATATTGCGTGCAATTTTGGTCTCCTTCCTATTGGAAAGATGTTGTGAAACGTGAAAGGGTTCAGAAAAGATTTACAAGGTTGTTGCCAGGGTTGGACGAATTGAGCTATGGGGAGAGTCTGAACAGGCTGGGGCTGTTTTCCCTGGAGCATCGGAGGCTCAGCAGGGAACCTTATAGAGGTTTACAAAATTATGAGGGGCATGGAAAGGGTAAATAGAAAGTCTTTTCCCTGGGGTCAGGGAGTCCAGAACTAGAGGGCATAGGTTTAGGGTGAGGGGGGAAAGATATAAAAGAGACCTAAGGCGTAACCTTTTCACACAGAGGGTGGTATGTGTATGGAATGAGCTGCCAGAGGAAGTGGTGGAGGCTGGTACAATTGCAACATTTAAGAGGCATTTGGATGGGTATATGAATAGGAAGGGTTTGGAGGGATATGGGCCGGGTGCTGGATATCTGGTCGGCATGGACGGGATTGACCGAAGGGTCTGTTTCCATGCTGTACATCTCTATGACGCTATGACTCTATGAACAGGAAAAACATCCTAGATTGCTTACTGTTAAGACTAGATCTCATGTTTACAACAAGTTGAGCCTATCTTCTTCAAATGGAAAGCAATACAGATCCTGAGAAGGTGGAACAAACAGTGCAAATCTAAAAGTGAATAAGAATCAATTATTTGAGTGAATAAGAATTAATTATTTTATTATTTAAAAGACAAGATGCTAATGAGGGTATGGAGATCACTTCAAATAACAGTCAATGATGAATGGACAGTAATCCATCAGATGTTAACTCTCAGTACTGTATTGAGATTTTACAAGTAAGTCATGAAATGCTAATGGCAGGTATTAGGATAGCACGTTAAAGTTCTAAACAATTTAAATCAACAAAGATTGCAAAAGGATGTAAAATATTGCCAGATATGTAAACTTGCCAACAGTGAAAAAACCTCAGGCATCAATTAAACCTGCATTATTAAGTCTGATCCTGACTGTTATGAAGACCACTTAGCAGGGTATTAAAAAGGTTGCACAGAACCAATTCCTAAAATGAAGACCAGTAGTCATTGGCTTTCAACAGTCACGGATGTTCCAACAAGGCCTCCTGAAGCACTACCACAAAATAGTAGTGAAGAAATCAGTCCAATTTTAATATATGGATTAACCAAATAAAAATTTGAACTGTGATCAGATTCAATGCCCCAAATATTAAAATAAATCATGAATGGTTGGGAATAAAAATTTATGCCTACAGCTCATCATCCATGATTTCTAGAAGCATTGGAAAGACAGCATCAAATTTTAAAGACCATGATTAAGTCATTCTTGATGGGTTCTAAACGTTACAATAAAATGAATTGCCTTATTACTATTTGTCATTAGGGATGTCCATAATGAGTCCACAGGATTCAGGTGGGTGTGAAGTAAGAGGTCTTCTTAAATTAGCTATTAAAAAATTATTAACCAAAGTTTTTTTGCCTATTTTGAGGAAAATTAATCAGTTGACCAAAAAAGCATCTAAAAGGGTGTTAAGCCAACGATGAAAATTAGATGAAATAAATAGGTCAAAGCTCAGAGGTGAGTCACTGGTGATGAGATGATACAATTGTTACCTGACAAAGACTAATCTTTAAAAGCAAGATTCAGTCAGACCGTACCAATTCGAAAAGAAACTCAATAGTCAGTACTCAAGAGAGGAGGAAATATTAGTGAATGGGTCACGTTAACATGGTAAAATGATACTATGACAGGGAAGATGGTCAGAACCAGAATGAAGTTACAGTGATGAAAGAAATTAGCAGAGATATTCAAAAAATTCAGAATTAATCAGAAATTGAACATTTTAATGTTGTTTCTCTAGTAATCAGGTTAGATAATATGGAGAGGCTTAAAACATTAAATGAAATATCATGTTATTTCTCAGAAAAATATTGAAATGATGTATGAAAGGTATTATAGACTCTTTAATGAAAGGATGCACTTGCTCTCTCTTGAGACTGCAGCGAAGGTTTACCAGGCTGATTCTGGGGATGGCAGGAGTAACGTATGAGGAGAGGTTGTCTAGGTTGGGATTGTTTTCGCAGGAGTTCACATGAATGAGGGGGGGGATCTCTTAGAAATTTAAAATTCTAACTGGACTAGATAGGGTAGATGCAGGGGGGAATGTTTCCGATGGTGGTATGTCCAGAACTAGGGGTTACAATTTGAGGTTTCAGGGTAGACCATTTAGGATGGAGATGAGGAGTCATTTCTTCACCAAAAGAGTGACAAGCCTGTGGGATTCATTACCATAGAAAGTAGTTGATGCCAAAACATTGAATGTATTCAAGAGGCAGCTAGATATAGCACTTGGGACGAATGGAATCAAAGGTTATGGGGAAAAAGCAGGATTAGGCTATTTACTTAGACGATCAACCATGATTGTGATGAATAGTGGAGCAGGCTTGGAGAGCCAAATGGCCTCGTCCTGCTCTTATCTTCTCGGTTTCTATTCAAAGAAGTAATATTAATGAGTATCTTGAATTTTTCCATGCCTAAAACAAAACGTGAAATTTTGCAATATATAGGTATTGGTGGATTTTATTGCAACTCAATTCTAAATTTCAGGACTGTAGTTTGATAAGCTTGTTAAAAGCAAGAAATCTGAACAGATAAATCAACACCAGATGCCTTTGGCAAATTGAAAGCTGTACTAAGTACTGTACTGATTTTAACAGCACCAATTTATAATAAAGCATTTAAACTGGAGAGAAAAATTTGAACGGTTTTGTTGAAGCTTAATGATTTAACAATGCTTTATAAAAATGCACATGCTAATCAGTCTCCCATGGGGAATCTTCTCGAATGCCTGACTGAAGTCAATATAGATCACATCTACTGCTCTGCCCTCATCAATACTCTTTGTTACTTCTTCAAAAAGCTCAATCAAGTTTGTGGGACATGATTTCCCACTCACAAAGCGATGTTGACTATCCTAAAACAGTCCTTGCCTTTCCAAATACATGTACATCCTATCCCTCAGGATTCCCTCCAACAATGTGCCCACCACCGATGTCAGGCTCACTGGTCTACAGTTCCCTGGCTTATCCTTACCACTTTTCTTAAACAGTGGCACCACATTAGCCAACCTCCAGTCTTCTGACACCTCACCTGTGACTATCAATGACACAAATACCTCAGTAAGAGGCCCAGCAATCACTTCTCTAGCTTCCCACAGAGTTCTAGGATACACCTGATCAGGTCCTGGGGATTTATCCACTTTCATGCATTTCAAGACATCCAGCACTTCCTCCTCTGTAATATGGACATTTTTCAGAATGATACTATTTATTTCCAGACATTCTATTTCTTCCATGTCTTTTTCCATAGTAAACACTGATGCAAAATACTCATTTAGTATCTCCCCCATCTCCAGCGGCTCCACACAAAGACCACCTTGCTGATCTTTAAGAGGCACCTATTCTCCCCCTAGTTACCCTTTTGTCCTTAGTATATTTGTAAAGACCCTTTCGATTCTCCTTAACTCTATTTGCCAAAGCTATGTCATGTCCCCTTTTTGCCCTCCTGATTTCTCTCTCAAGTATACTCCTACTGCCTTTATACTCCAAGGATTCACTCGATCTATCCTGTCTATTCAAAGTTTGTGAGAAGATTTGTAGCTCGGGTGCTCGTTGCAAAACTAATGTAGTGTACAAAATCCCATGCAAGGACTGTACAAAACACTAGATAGAACAAACAGGAAGACAGCTAACGATCCGCATCCACGATCATCAACTAGCCACGAAACGACACGACCAGCTTCCCTAGTAGCCACACACGCAGACGACAAGCAACATGAATTTGACTGGGACAACACTACCATTATAGGGCAAGCCAAACAAAGAACAGCCAGGGAATTCCTAGAAGCATGGCACTCATCCACAAACTCCATCAACAAACACATAGACCTGGACCCAATATACCGGCCACTACAGCGGACAGCTGAAACTGACAACTGGAAGCGACAGGGACAGGCCACTACAAATGCCGGAGGAAACATCACAGAAGCGCTTCACAGGAGGCTCCCAAGCACTGAGGAAGTCACCTAAACAGGGGACGAAACATTTGCAACAAAAACTTCCAGCTCGGCGAAAGAACCACAGCTATCCTGTCTATACCTGACATACGCTTCCTCCCTTTTCTAAAGCAATGCCTCTATTTCTTTAGTCATCCAGCATTCCCTATGCCTACCAGCCTTTTCTTTAATTCTAACAGGAATATAATTTCTCTGGACTGTCGTTATCTCATTTCTGAAGGCTTCCCATTTTCCAGCCGTCCCTTCACCTGAGAATATCTGTCCCTACTTTTGAAAGTTCTTGCCTAATACCGTCAAAATTGGCCTTTCTCCAATTTAGAACTTCAATGTTTAGATCTGGTCTATCCTTTTGCATCACTATTTTAAAACTAATAGATTAATGGTCACTGGCCCCAAAGTGCTCCCCCACTGACACCTCAGTCACCTGCCCTGCCTTATTTCCCACAAGTAGGTCAAGTTTTGCACCTTCTCTAGTAAAGGTGATTGGGCTCAAATTAGATTACTTTGTCATTTAGATTTGTTCTGATAAATTTACAGTATTAATAATAAATTGTTAATTTCTCTTACAGTTAACAGAAGTCTCACTTCTGTTATCTTGAACTGGGTTAGGAACAAATGTACAACTTAGAGGGTCTTCAGATGTTTGAAGTTCACGGTGTTGTGAATCCAGCCTGATTTGGCCTGGTTTGTTATCCCTGTGTCGTAACAAAAGTAGACACTGAAATGGTAGCTTCATTAATACGAGAACGTTTGTATCAGAGGCAGCTCAGTCACATTGTGCTGCAATCCTCAAAAATTGTATTAAGCATGTACATAGATGAAGTAGTGCCTTTAAGGAACTGTATTGGTGTGAACTTTCAGTTCTAAGGCCAGTCTGAAGATTTGTCTTGACACATTGTCAAGGGAAATCTTCCAACTTGATTGGGAAGAACGTTTTTGGAGGAAAAAAATCAAATTCAACTGGGCTGAAGTAAATCACTGTCAGATTCTGACTGAGCTATTTCAAATTCTAAAGAAATATGCCATTGTTCTCAATGGAGATTTTGGAAGCACTGGCTATACCAGTGTCTTCTACAATCAGATGAAACGTCAAGGCAGTATGAGAGAGGCTGATCAAGACAGAAATCCTTGAACCTGTAAATGACCGTTGGACCACACCTGTTGGATCAGTGATAAAGAAAGATGAATCGGTACACATCTGCAATGATGCTAAGGTCATTATTAATCCAGTACTGTGTGCTGAGCAGTATCCTTTGCCAGGTATATAAGTTAGCTTGCTGAGCTGGAAGATTTGTTTTCAGACGTTTCATCACCATGACTACGTAACATCGTCAGTTAGCGTGTCTCCGGTGAAGCACTGGTGGCATGCCCTGCCTCTCTATTTATAGGTCTTGGTTTCTTAAGGTAGGCGATGTCATTTCCATGGAAAGGTAGATGGGATCTAAGTCGATGTGTTTATTGATGGAGTTCTGGTTAGAATGCCATGCCTCTAAGAATTCTCGTGCATGTCTTTGTTTCACCTGTCCTAGGATGTGTGTATTGTCCCAGTCAAAGTGGTGTCTTTCTAAGTCTATATGTATGGAAACTAGTGATAGTGGGTCATGTCTTTTGGGGGCTAGTTGGTGTTCATGTATCCTGGTGGCAAGTTTCCTGTTAATTTATCTGATGTAGTTTTTTTTAAACAGTTCTTGCAAGATATTTTGTAAATGACGTTAGTTTTGATGGTAGTATCCAATGGATCCTTTGGGTTCATTAGTCGTTGTTTGTGTTAGTAGGTTTGTGGGCTACCATGATGCCAAGAGGTTTGAGTAGTTCAGAAGTCATTTCTGATATGTCTTTGATATAAAGGTAATGTGGCTATAGTTTTTGGTTGCATGGTGTCTGCTTGTCTGGGTTTGTTTCTGAGGAATCGGCAGATTGCGTTTAATAAATACTCATTTTTCTTGAAAACGCTGTATAGATATTTTTCTTTTGCTGTTTGTAGTTCTTGGTTGCTGCAATGTAATGTAGCTCGTTGAAATAATGTGTTGATGCAGCTCCATTTGTGGGTGTTGGGATGATTGCTTCTGAAGTTAAGCGTTTGGTCTGTGTTTGTTGTTTTTCTGTAGATGCTGGTTTGAAGCTCTCAGTTTACTGTATGTTCAACTGTCACATTAGGAATGGGAGTCTGTTGTCATTCTCCTCCTCTTTTATGAATTTTATGCCTGTCAGGATATTGTTGATGGTGTTGTTTGTTTCCTCAAAGATGTCATCCACGTCACGGACCCAAAGTTTGGGTTGGAGAGATGGGAGGGCACCTTGCTCAAGTCTCTGCATTATTGCTTCCGCAATGAGACCTGATATTGATGATCCCACGGGTGTTCCGTTGACTTGTTTGTAGGTTTTGTTATTGAATGTGAAATGGGTGGTAATGGCACAGGTCCTTTAGCTTGAGGATATTGTCTTTGTTGATGAGGTTGGTGCTGTCTGGTGTTTGTGGTCCTGATTTTCCTACTAGTGATGTCAGTGTTTCTTTGGCCAGGTCGATGTTAATTGATATGAAAAGGGCTGAAACGTCAAAGGAGACCATTATTTCGTCCTCTTCTATCTTGGTATCTTTGATGGTGTTCAGGAATTCTTGGGTGGAGTGAATGGAGTAGCGTGAATCTTCAATTAGGTATTTTGGTTTTTGATGGAGTTCCTTGGCTAGTCTGTATGTTGGTGTACCAGGTGGAGAGACTATGGGTGTGAGGGAGGCCCCGGGTTTATGTAATTTTGGTAATCCGTAGGAGCATGGTGGGTTTGATCCATCTGGTTTCATATTTTGGAAAGAAAGTGAGGTCTGCAGATGCTGGAGATCAGAGCTGAAAATGTGTTGCTGGAAAAGCGCAGCAGGTCAGGCAGCATCCAAGGAACAGGAGAATCGACGTTTTGGGCATAAGCCCTTCCTGAAGAAGGGCTTATGCCCGAAACGTCGATTCTCCTGTTCCCTGGATGCTGCCTGACCTGCTGCGCTTTTCCAGCAACACATTTTCAGCTTCATATTTTGGAAGTCTGTCCTGTTTAATTCTCCTCATTTTTTAAGTCCTGTTAGAAAGGATGAGATTCTATTTAGTAGTTTTGGATTGGGTCTATCGCCACTTACTGGTAAGTGTCGGTATGTGCAAGCAGAGCATTTGCCTTTTTAAGATTGTCTGATTTTTAAAAAATTAACGGTCACACGTCCCTTGCCTGCAGGAATTATTACAATGTTTTTGACTTCTTTCTTTTTTAAGTCTTTCTAAGGCTTTATTTTCTTCAGCATTAAGTGTGTTTCCTTTCTTTTTTTTGGCCTAATGTAGGTGCAATAGCTTGTGATATGGTCTGCTGTGTTTCCTCTGACAGACTGTTATTTTTTTAATGTGAATTCAAATTCTGCAAGGAAGTCCTTTATACTTGCATTGTTGTACTTGTAGTTTAACCCTCTGACTAGGACTGCTTTTTCTGTTTTGGTAAGTGGACGGTTTAAAAGATTTTTTTTATCCAAGCATCAGTGTTGTATGAATATATTTTTGTGTGAGTTTATCTAATTTATCTTGAAGTGCGAGTTTTTTCTTTTTCTGTGTTTGCTGTTGTTGAAAGCTTATGGTTCACTCTAATGGATTTGTCCATTCAAGGTCAGTTATGGTATTGAACAAAGTTTTTTGGTGCGAAATCTCCGGATTGTATTTATGGAATCAGTTGTGAGAGCATAGTTTCTCATTTCTTTAAGCATTCTGCAGCTGTTTTGTTTTGCTTTTTTTTGGCTAGTGGGGTGTTTGGGGTGGGAGGGTGATTTGTATTTTAGACATGTAGGAAATACCTGATACCGGAGACATTTGTGCACAAAGAACAGTTGTTCACAGGGTAGCACTCAGTCAGATGGCGAAGGTTTCCCATCTTTGGGCAAGTTTTAGCATGTTGTGCCCAGATGTGTTAGCGATTTTTGAGAAGATTTATAGCTCAGGTTGATGATAAGTACACAAGTTAGCTCACTGAGCTGGAAGATTTGTTTTGAAACGTTTCGTCACCATAACGAAGTAATATTATCAGAGAGTGTCTTGGTGAAGCTCTGGTGGTAGGTCTTGGTTTCCTAAGTCACGTACAAAATACCATGCAAGAACTGTAAAAACACTACATCGGACAAACAAGCAGGAAACTTTCCACTAGGATACATGAACACCAACTAGCCACCAAAAGACATGACCCACTATGGCTAATTTCCATATATACAGACAAAGAAAGAGGCATGGCAATCTAACCAGAACTCATCAATAAACACTTCAACTTAGATCCCATCTACCTTCCCTTGGAAAAAAAAATGGAAATGATATCACTTCCCTTAAGAAACCAAAGACCTATAAATAGAGGTGGGACATATCGCCAGTGCTTCACCGGAGACTCTAACTAATGTTACCTAGTCATGGTGACAAAACATCTGAAAACAAACTTTCCAGTTCAGCGAGCTAACTTACAACTAACTGAGCTACAAATCTTCTCAAAAATTGCTAGTATCCTTTGCCATTAATGAATGACCTATTTGCTGGATTAGCTGGAGGTCAGCTTTTCAGCAAAATTGTTAACCCATCTCCAGATAAAATAGATCCAGAGTCACATAATATTTGACATCGCAACATGTAAGGGACTATTCAAATACAAGAAACTTTCATTTGGATTCAAATCTGTGCTTGCATTATTCCAAAGTACAGGGATTAGATGTTAAGTGGATTGGAAGGGGTTCAGCATTACCTAGATGCTGTTTTAGTCATGGCTCACAATTTAGATACTATTCTGCAGAGACTTTAAGATTACATAATAGGAGTGAGGTAAGGCAAATGTGATTTTCTTCTGGATCTTCCATCAAGTATTTAGGCCCGCCATTGATGCTAAAAGCTACCTTCAAAAGTAAAACTCATAACTGAGGCAAGACGACCTAAAAATGCAATACAAGTACAATCATTTCTGGGTTTGCTAAATTACTATGGCAGGTTTGTCTCAAATCTTGGAACCATTCTCAGGCAAAAGAAATGATAAACGATGCTCTCACAACCGACTCCATAAATACAACTGGGAGATTCTGTGCCAAAAAACATTGTTCAATACCACAACAGACCTTAAACGGACAAATGCAAGATTTGGAAATGGGAAGACAATGGAAATGTGAAAGAGACTTTCCATAAAGCCAAGGATGCTTTATTAAGGTCATGTCCTGATCCATTGGGACTGAATGTTACCATGGCAACTAGCTTGCTATGCTTCACCGTATGGATTGGGAGCAGCTATTTATCATATATTACCCACTAATGAAGAGAAACTAATAGCTATTGCATTAAGATCAGTAAACAAAACAGAAACAAGCTATGTACAGAGACAGAACAAAAGCCTCGGAATTGCTTTTAGCACAAGATGATTTCCATTGATATCTGTATGGCCAAGGATTTACACCACCAACAGATCACTGACCATTGACCACTGACCACAATACTTGGACCTCACACAGAGATAGCTGCTCTAGCATCAAGCCATATGCAGAGGTAGCTTTTATTGCTATCATCTTACATTTATGCAATTATGTATTGGCAATCCAACTTATGTGGGAATGCTGATGGGTTCTCCAGAATACCAACAAATATTCCTGACTTAGACATTTTCTACTTCAAGTAAAGTAGATAACAATCTGAAAATTGCAGGACAAGTAGTACACTAGAAATGATTCACTACTATCAAAAGTAATGGATACGGTACTTTGTGACATGATCAAAGGAACAATCCCAGAAGTGAAGCCATTTGTTACATGGAGACTAGAACTATTCTTACAAGCACAAGTCTCCTTTGGGTAATGAGTGTCATCATTCCACCACAGCTAAGGAAATGTGTATTAAAACAACTGCATGAAAGTCACCGTGGCACTGTTAGAATTAACAAAATAGCCCAAAGCTATTTTTGGTAACCAGAGCTCAACTCTGAATTCAGAAGACAGGAGTGCGTGCAGCTTGCGCAAGAGTTCGCAACCTGCCTCCATTTGCACACTATACCCATGGGATGGCCAAAAGGCCACGGTAAAAGAATCCACACTGACTACACTGGAAATTTTGAAGGGTGAATGGCTTTCATAGCGGTTGATGCACATACTAAATACGCCTTAAGTTGCCATCAAGAGGCATCTTCAGAGAAAATCAATGAAAGATTCTGCAGGGGGCAGGGGGATCTTTGTAAGGTTTGGTTATCTGGAACAACTGATTAGTGATAAAGATCCACAGTTTATATTACAAGAATTTACAGACTATCTAGAGGAGAACGGAATTCTACATAAACAATCCACAAATGTTTTCGCAGATAATGAAATGTTCCTTAAAAGGTGACTTAAGGTTTGCTATCTAAAACACAAAGCCAATTATTGTTAACATATTGGAACATAACTTGACAACTCAGTTCTCTGGCATTGCTCATGGTTATTGGTTCCATCAAGTCTGGGAGATACCCTACACTCAAGCAGATGACAGATACTGAATGATAACTGAGGCCCTGGGAAAAGATATATGTTGATTTTCCAGCTCTTCAGATGCTGCCTGACCCGCTGTGCTTTTCCAGCACCACTCTAATCTTGACTCTAATCTCTAGCATCTGCAGCACCCACTTTGGCCTGGGAAAAGATAGTCAGCCTCAGGGTAGGACCAGAGTTGGAGTTTTTTTTTTAAAATGTGCTTGGCTGCTGATTACAGAGCATGAGGATTTGAAAGCTAACCTCCCCTATCAGATTTTAGAAGCCCAAGAATAGAAAGCTAAGTTAGAAGTATTACAACCTTTATCGTCCTTCAGACAACAAGTCCACACTGATCATGTTCCCAAACCAAACTAGGCCCACTTTCCTGCATTTGGCCCATATCCTTCCAAACCTTTCTTATTCATGTACTTACCCAATGGCTTTACCATGGAACTGAAAAGGTGACCCTAATCAATATCTCCAGAAAAACAATCAAGAATCCACATTTATCCCTGTGAAACAATGCATTGTGAAAAATATTTAAGCAAAATGTTTGGTTTTGTTATTTTCTTTCATTTATCCCTTAACTGTGTTTGTTTGTCTTTTGTATGAATGAGGTCTGAAAACAAACGTTTCAGATTTAAAACATACACATTTATTGGATTACCTTGTTGTTTAATTTTCCTGCTTACTATTTAATAAATTGTCAAATCTTTTGTTTAAAATACAAAACTGGTTGCCTGGAATTAATCATTAACAAAGTCTGGGATTGGTTATTCAAAAGTCTGGCTAACTAACAGAGTAATTATTAAAGCTCTTTGAAAGTTTTAATTTGACTGTATTGCGAATAAAGATGTGTAAACGCTGATTTGGTTCAGCTGTGTGTTCCGTACTGTGACAGCATCAGTAACTTTTAGTAGAATAGATACAAGAATAAAATGTCTGCAAGTTAGCTCTAAAAATTGAAGGTGCAGATTTTTTTTGACAGTATCAAGTTGTTCAGGGGGATTATAACATAAAATGATTTAAGGGAAGAGTGATGCAACGGCCTGTTTGATCAAGGACCATCAGTAAGTGCAAAAGGTAAAGAAGCTAATTGCAGGTCATTAACATTACATGCAAGCTATTACCATGTGGCTGAGACTAAGAACTCTAAATTTAAAGTTGGACATTTTGTAATCAAGATAATGTATGAAGGGTCACAATTCTTTCGAACACCCACCAACAGGAGGAAGTACAGAAAAGGAAGCGGAGAATGGAATGCCAGTAATCAAGGCCAAGGACTAATTCCACCTCCCAGACACATGTGCGAAATGTTAGTTGGAGACGCTGCTCTAGGATCAGCTCATCAGCCACACAAGAACCCACAGAATAATGACTAGTGACAGAATTTTCTGGGTGGATAAGCAAGTGATTGCTAAGGACACATTGAGAACATGATTTGTATAGAGGCAGGTTATAGTGGTAGTTGCAGACGAACTGGAATCAAAGGGTCAAATACAAAGGTAGCTTTGGTTTGCAACAATGAGTGGACTAAATTGTGGCCAGTTACCAATGACAAATGTCTTCTACCAACCAACAATAATACTTATTCTCAGAAAGCTGAACAGCTTTGGTTTGTGAAAACATGGAGAAGTCTTCAGACCACCATCAGCTTAGGGGCTCTCTCTTTCGTTATTCTGTGCAGTAAAGGACACTTGAAACCTGAAGAAAACCAGTTCATCTTTCCTTCAGCAGTTACTGTAAACTGTGACTTATAATTGATAAGTCAGAGACATTTTATAAGTGAATTACCCACTGTGTCTCTTGCAAACCAGTATAAGCATCTAGAGGATAACAGAGCAGCAGCATTTTGATCAACACAAGTACCATAAAATTGTCTCAGCAATCCTTGTGAATGACTAATGAGCTTGTTTCCCAATTGTCCCTTCATCCATAACCCCATTTTATATATATTACACAGAAAAAAAGACTTGATTAGTAGAGTTATAGGCTGACAGTTTACAATTTTTAGCTGTTTCTTGCGTTAAATAGTAATCGTTAAGTACAGAAATCTGATATGATTTTTAATAACTTGGATACGAATATCAGGCAAATTAGGAAATGTTGGTATAGTTTTTTTTTAATCTAACTTTTTATGATGAAGCCAGAAATAACAGAGCTCAGTTTCCCATATGCTATACACTGAACTGTGACACAATAATTATTCATGCACTTCAAGTCCCTTGCAAGAAAGGCCATTTTTTTTGTAATTGCCTGCTATAACTGTTTACTTTTTGCCTTCCTTGTACAAGTCTCCCTAAACATCAACATTTATGAGTTTTACACCTTGAGAAAAGATTCTGCTATTCTATTCCTACAATCAAAATGTATAGAGAGCAATTAGTACAAAAGCTAAAATGACAGCCTGAGGATATGTAGACAGGGTCAATAATGTCACTTCACTGAAACACTGTTTGGATAGGGATTTTAAAAAAAAAAGACGTTATTTGTGGGCATAGTTTATAGATCTTCTAACAGTAACTACACTGTAGGATAAGGTTATACATTAAGAAATAATGGGAGCCTTGTGAGAAAGTTATAGTAACGAATACAGTGATGTTATACAAATAATAACAAACACAACTGATGCTCAACAAAATGCAAAGAAGTGTGAGGGCGCTGGAAATCTGAAAAGAAACATACGTATCTGGAGAAACTCAGAAGGTATGACAGAATCTATGGAGTCAAAACAGAGTCAACATTTCGGGGCCAGTGACTATTCTTTGGAACAGAGAAGATCTTAGTATTGCCCCTCAGTGCCCCACTTCAATGAATTTCATGTACAAGATATCTTCACCATCGTGCCCATTTCTTTGGGCAAGAGTGCTCTCCTGAGATATAGACCCCTTCATCCATCTCCAACACTCTCCCTCCACCTGAACCACTCCCCCACTCCCTCTGACCTTTTACCTGCTCTTGAAACATTCATCAAGAACCGCTGATATGATATCTGTCACCTTTGGTTTGAATGGGTGAGAGAGGTAGAGAAATTATCTCCCACTGAACTGACCACTCACCACTCTCTCAGATCTAACCCTGTTTTTGTAAGCAAGCACACCAACTAGGGTGGTGCTGTTTTGGTCTGGCACACTGACCTCTGCATTGCATAGGGTAAGCACCAGCTCTTGGACACCACCTCCTACCTTTTCCTGGATCATGATGCCATCATCAAACACCAAGCTATTTTGTCCATAATGGTCACTAATCCCATTTTAGCTGGTGAGCTCCCACGTACCCCACAGTCTCCAAATTCATAGTCAACCAACACTGGATAGCCTATTTCTCCCTCCTTCCCAAAATCCACAAAGGCCCCAGATACAACTTCCAAGTGAAGCAGGGTGAGGGTCAGGAGCAATTTACCTACATTGCACAATGTAGTCTACTGTATTTGTTACTCATTACATGGTCTCCTCTACATTGGGCGATGAAATGCAGACTGGGCGGTCACTTTGTGGAATACGTATACTCTGACTACAGAAATGACCGCGAGCTTCTGGCTACCTGACACTTCAACACACCAGCTTATTCCCATGTTAACATTTCTATCTCGGGCTTGCTTCCGTGCTTCAGCAAAGCTCAGCACAAGCTGAAGGATCAGCATCTCCTTTGTCAATTGGGGACCTGTAGCCTTCAAGCCTCTATATAGAGTTCAATAATTTTAACACCTTTCTCCATGTTCTGGCCCCTGCCCCTCCACCCCAAACTTGTGGTCCTGTCATGACATGGGTTACTTTCACCATAAGTAATGTTAATTTACATTTAGACTGAATACTGATTGGCAAAGGTAGTCTGGAAAATGAGGATTTTTTTTTCTTTGCAACATTTTCTTACAGCAGCACATTCTATAACTGACCAGAGGACATTCTAGACCTGGTAGTATTCAATGAGACAGGATTAATTATTTATCTTATGGTAAAGGCTTCCCGATGGAGCAGTGATCAGAAGACGATTGAATATTGCATTCAGTTTGATGGAGAAGTGATTGGATCTCAGACTTATGTTTTAAAACTTGTGATATAAAAACAGAATCAGCTAAACTGAACTGGAAAATTAGGTCAAGGGATAAGTCAGTAGAGACAAAATAAGATACTTAAGGAGATAATTAAGACACGTAACAAAGATACATTCCAGTGAGCAAGAAGGACTTGTGGTGAAGAATAACTTATTTATGGCTAACAGTAGAAATTAAAGAAAGTATCAAACTGATAAAGTGTATACAGGACTGGACAGAAAATAAAACAGAGAAGAATGACTAAGAAACTGAATATGGAAGACTAAGTACTCGAGTTTGTTAGAAATTTAAAAACAGACAGCAAGAGTTTCTATGGCTATTTAAAAAGAAAAAAAAAGTAACTAAGCTAAGCACCGATTCTCTAGAGAGTGAGTCACTTTTGAAATGGATTTAATTGTTCCATGACTGATGGCTATGCTTTCTGGTGCCATGACCTGAAGCTCTTAAAATTCCTTCCCTACAAATCTCTATGCTTCACTTTCACATTTTAAGACAATCCTTAAAGCCTCCTATCTCTTTGCTTAAGCTTTTGGTCACCCCTGACTCAATATCTCCTTACATGGTTCAGTGTTCTATCGTGTTTCATAGTACTTTCTTAAAGCACCTTAGTACATTATTATATTTTTAAATACCAGTAATCTGTTATTTTGTACAGATACAATCCATTCATAAGGTTTAAACTTAAACTAATTTTAAATAGTTACATAAAATTTAATCCCATCTGCTCTCATGTTATTAATGTGAGTCTATGATAAATACTGAAGTAAAGGAATTATTCAATATTTCTGCCACTTTATTACAGCTATGTGTATTTTACCTCTTCATCCCCTAGCAGTCCTATTGCCAGAAGGATATTCTTTATTTGATTTATGTCTACTGAATGTTTTATTATTTTATGTTTTGATCCTTGACAATTTAGTTTCATATCTTCTCTTCACCTTCATAATTGTTTTTCTGGATTTCTTTTCCCTAAACATTTTGTATTCTTCATCATGCTGTCCCGTTCTATCCAAGTATTCTATCCCAAGGGGAGGCTATAGCCTAGTAGTATTATTGATAAGACTAATAATCCAGAGAACCTGATAATGTACCATCCCCTTGATCACGATCCCACCTCTTATCACCAAACCATCATCTCCCAGACCATCAACAACCTCATCGCCTCGGGAGATCTCCCATTCACAGCCTCCAACTGATAGTTCCCCAACCCCACACCACCCATTTCTATCTCCTAGCCAAAATCTACAGATCTGACTACCCAGGTCGACCCACTATCCCTGTCTGCTCCTGCCGACTGAACTCATCTCTGCTTAGCTTGACTCCGTCCACTCCTCTTTGGTCAAGCAACATTTGGGACATAACCCATGCCCTCCATCTTCTCCAAGGCTTTCAATTCCCAAGTACCCAACACTTCATCTTCACATGGACATTCAGTCTCTCTACACCTGTATCCCTCATAAGGGCCTAAAAGCTCTGCATTTCTTTCTTTCCCGCAGGCCTAATCAGTCCCTCTGCACCAACACACATTCACTTAACAGAACTGGTCCTCACCCTCAAATATTTTTCCTTTGACTCCTTCCACTTCCTACAAACCAAAGGCGTGGCCGCAGGAACCTGCACAGGTCCGAGCTATGCCTGCCTCTTCATAGGATACAAAGCTACGCCAACACCATTTCTTACCTTTCCCTCCACTACACTGATGACTGTATCCATGCTGCCTTGTGCTTCCACAAGGAGCTTGAACAGTTCAACACCTCACTCCTTTTCCTGGATCTCTCCATTTCAGTAACTGACTTAGCACCACCATCCATTTCGACTCCCACAGCTACCTCCTCTCACCTGCCCTCCTGCAAAAACGCGATCTCATATTCCCAATTCGTCTACTGCACCTGCTCCCAGGACGAGGGATTCCACAGCCCATATGTCCCCCTTCTTCAAGGACTGTAATTTCCTCTCTTCCATGATTAATAATGCCCTCCACCACGTCTCCTCCATTTATCGCACCTCTGCCCTCAAACCCCACACCCCCAACCCCAAGAATAGAGTCCCCCTTGTCCTCACATATCATCCCACCAATCTCCAAATCCAACATATCATCCTCTGCCATTTTCACCACCTACAGTCAGATCCCACCACCAAAACAAAAATTTCTTCCCCAACCCATCTGCTTTTCGTAGGTACTGCTTACTCTTCAACTCCCTTGTCAGTTCCACACACTCTCCACCAACCTCTCCTCCACAGCTGGCACCTTTCCCTGCAACCGTAGGAAATGCAACACCTGCCCCTACACATCCCCTCACCTCTGTCTAAGACTCCAAACAAACAATCATTCCAATTCTGGTAGAGATTCATCGGTACTTCCTCTAACCTGGTATATTTCATTTGTTGTACCTGATGTTGTCTCCTCTAAAATCAGAGAGGAGTCTCAGACTCACGACTTCACTAAGCATTTGCGCTGTATGCTCTAATCAACACCATCCAGATGCCAGTAATTTCAATACCCCCTCCCACTTCCCTGTTGACACCCTATCCTGGGTCTCCTCCACTGTCAAAATGAGGTCAAATGCAAATTGGAGGAACGACACCTTACATTGTGCCCCAGAGCTTACAGCCCAATGGCCTCAATAAAGAATTCACCAGCTTCATATTCTTCCCACCCCAACCTTATTCCACGTGCATCGCTCTCTCTCTTCTACACCTCCTTGATCTGACCTAACCTGTCCATCTTCCTTCTCACCGATCCACTCAACCCTTTCCACTGGGAGAAAGTGAGGACTGCAGATGCTGGAGATCAGAGTCAAAGAGTGTGGTGCTGGAAAAGCACAGCCACCCAATCAGGTAGCATCCTGCGCCTCAGATGCTGCCTGACCGACTGTGCTTTTCCAGCACCACACTCTTCCACCCCTCCCACTGACCAATCACAATAATCACCTACCTGCATCCACATATCACCAATGCACCTACCTTTCCTGCATCTACCAATCACCATCCTGCCTATCTTTCCCCCAGTGCCACCCTCCTCCCTCTATTTATTTCAGAGTTCTCTTCCCCCTCCCCGTTCGTGAAGAAGGGTCCTGACCCGAAACATTGACTTTCCTGCTCCTCCAATGCTGTCTGACCTGCTGTACCTTTCCAGCTCCAAAATTCTATGAACTCTGACTTCCAGCATTTGCCATCCTTACTATCTCCAATATTCTGGGGACCTGAGTTCAAATCCCACCATGGGAGTTAGTGGAAAAATAAATAATGATTCAATGAAGAATGTGGAATAAAGAGTCTAATGATAATCATGAAACCATTGTCAATTGTCAGGAAAAATCCATCTGGTTCACTAATGTCCTTTAGGGAAGGAAGCCTGTCATCCTTACCTAGTCTGGCCTACATGTGACTCCAGACCCACAGCAATATGATTGATTCTTAACTGCCCTCTGGACAATTAGGAATGGGCAATAAATGGTGGCCCAGCCAGTGACACCAAAATCCCATGCATGAATGAAAAAAAATTTAATCTATACCTCTTTCTCTAACATCAGTTTTCCCCGATGTCCTTACTCATCTTTTGGCTCATTTCAATTATCTATTGCTAAACATGTACCAATTTGTCCAAATTTACCAAAGTAAATTACCTTTTTTTCCTCCACCTGTGTAAACTCATCCACTGTTGCTTGTGGTTGTTGGATTACATCATTGAAAAGTGTAGCAAAGTCTTACAAAGCTGAATAAATTTCCATATTGCATCCCAATAGGTCGCTGAATAATCCAATGTTGTTACAAAATAAAAGTTTAATAGCAATGTTGCTGTCACTAACATGTTTCCCTGGCATATGCTTCTAAAATCCAGATAATGACTAATTTCAGTCAGTCAATCACTGTTCATTTTCACAAATGGCAGAGTTAGTAATAGACCTAACTAACTCTTTTTACAAAAGGCCATGAAGCAACTTGGGAAAAATGTTAAATTTGCAGCCAAGTGTTATGCAGACCAGTATGCCTCAGGCACCAGATTGCACACATATATCATGAAGTAGATTTTACAGCAAAATAGACTGTTCTAGTATCTGACCAGTTCAGTGCAAGAATGCTGTTGAGTGTGTAGTGCTGGAAAAGCACAGCAGGTCAGGCAGCATCCGAGGAGGAGGAGAAGAATCGATGTTTTGGGCATAAACCCTTCATCAGGAATCCTGCTCAGCGGATGCTACCTGACCTGCTGTGCTTTTCCAGCACCACACTCTCGACTCCAATCTCCAGCATCTGCAATCCTCACTTTCCCCTAGTGCAAGAATGCTGGCCAAATAATATAATGGCAAATCATTTTCAGCACATAAGAGTACAAGATACATTTATCCTTCTAATTAAAATACATTACAATCTTGATACACACCAGTAACCTTTTCTTTTCAACAGGAAGAAATCTGAAAAGCCAGTTATTCACTAAAGGATAAAAAATAGAATTTTACAGTTAGATGAGAGAATTTCCTTCACTAGTACGCAATAAGCATGACCCACCTTCTCAGATACTTTTTTATACACATATTTCCAAAATCAAGACGAGTTAAACATGATCTATCGTTTACACATTAAATAGAAGATACAACTGAGACTAATCTTATGAATTAGTTTGGTAGCCCTCACAGCATTGGTCACCAATCTCAGTCAAAGTCTGTTCCCTCAGAATTCTGCTCCTTTCTTTCCATGATATAACTTTATCCTCAGCTGAATAAAGCACATAACAAACCCAAGTTCCAAGAGGAAGGCGCAACCTCTTTAACTCATTATGGATGTTGCTGTTTTGAATGTTATTTTCAAGTAACAAACATTTGTAGCAAAACGTAGCTCAACTTCTAGATCTGGATTCCAGCATTTCTATACTGCACTACTATGAACTATTAGTACTTTTTAAGATTACGAAGGGCATGCAGAGGGAAAGAAAACAGCTGCTTGCCTTAGTTGAAGGGTCAAGAATAAGGAGGAACACTTTTAAACAAAGGAGGGTTAGAGGGTACTTTAGGAAATTCTTTTTCATCCAGCAGGTGTCGTGGGTCTAGAATGCACTGCCTGGGAGGATAGTTGAGTCAGTTAACCTCCCAACCTTTAAAAGGTACTTGGACAAACTTTTGAGCGTATCATAATGTTCAAGTTTATGGGTCTAGTATGGCAAAGTGGGATTAATGTAGGTAGTAGTCTATTTTTGGCAGTACAAATTCAGTGGGCAGAAGGGCTTTTTGTTCTCTATGATTCTACGACTTTAAGCCTGGATGACTCTGCATCCCTTTATATATCTCCACAATTTCAATCAATCCAGACTTTTTGGTTTCAGTTTTGATTTCCTTAGAAACTGGGTCAGTTTGGGTCTACCTCAAAAACAATCTTTGACTCAACACTATTGACTATTTCATCACTAATGGTCATATTCTCATCTGGAGAAAGTTAGATTCTTCTCCTAATACCTAGTGCACATTTCGGCTGAAAAGTTGTTCATAGCACACAGCTCAGTTATGACACTTATTTTTTATTTTACTCAAATTGAATACTTATACATTACAATACAACACAGCACAAAAACACGCTCCACGTCCCCCCAAGCCTGCAATGATTCCTAATCCTTATTTAAACCTGTTACCCATTGTTTCTATCCCTGTTTGCCTCCCAATAGCCTGTCCTAGATTTTAGTGAATAAGCTTCAGGGACAAACTCATAAGCATTAAGTATTGCACTGTTAACAGCTTAATCGCCTGCAAATTGCTCTTCTGAAATTAGTGTAAACACTTATGAGCACTGCCAAGAAAACCACTCATTTTGTTGTAGCTTTTCATCTTGTAATCGTTAGCATAATTCACAAGAAATACCAAAGTAAAGGGAAAACAACATATATACTGTATGACAAGGAGTGTGCTGATGGGTCGATAAGTAAACTTATCCAAATCCACTTACGGGCGGCACGGTGGCACAGTGGTTAGCACTGCTGCCTCACAGCGCCAGAGACCCGGGTTCAATTCCTGCCTCAGACAACTATCTGTGTGGAGTTTGCACGTTCTCCCAGTGTCTGCGTGGTTTTCCTCCTGGTACTCTGGTTTCCTCCCACAGTCCAAAAATGTGCAGGTTAGGTGAATTGGCCATGCTAAATTGCCCATAGTATTAGGTGTAGGGGAATGGGTCTGGATGGGTTGCTCTTCGGAGGGTAGGTGTGGACTTCTTGGGCCAAAGGGCCTGTTTCTACGCTGTAGGTAATCTAATCTAAACACTAATTTGTATACAAAGTTGAAACATTGCCACTGTGAATTCACCAGTTAAATGATGACTGACAGTTAACTGCAGGTTGCCACTGATTGACACTTAAGACAAGGTCAAAAGAAATAACCTTAGAATGGCTGTGATCTATTCTGTTGTGTTTAAACAGGTGGAGTGTATGCATGCAAAGGGCAGGGCTCTGTATTAACAAATGTAGCTTTCAGTATACTCAAGTGCACCATATTGTCAGCCTGAGCAATGATACTAAATTGGTTGCCAGCATATTTCACTTCATTTGAAAAGGTAAGTGCAAAGCTGAAGTGGCCAAAGGTCCTTGGACTTCAATGTAACAGCTTACACATTTGCAGTCATTGTACTTATCAGGACAATTTGCAGACACTTTTCACACACTTGAGATCATTTAGCAAATATCGTCCAATTGTACACTTACATTTAAGATTGGACATCAGTGAGCATTTTGCAAACATGGACTGGTTGGATATGTTCAATACCTTTCTTGTTGCAAACACCCGAAAGGCTATGCTTTTTGATCTACCAGTCTTTGGAATGTACAGCCTAGCATTACACTGCCACTAAAATCTGTATCACATCACCAGCAAAACAAATTATTGGCTTAACAGCAGCATACTGTTTATGGCGAACACCACTCCGGTTGGTGTGAAAACAACGAGCTACACCTAATATTCAAAGATTTAAGATACCTTACCTTTCATCTGAGGTAAACTGGCACTTTACAGGACGAAAATTAATGGCCTCAGGTCTGTTTATATTTTTGCGCAATATAAAATGATGAATTATCTGATCAGGGCAGCCATTATTCTACAGGATGGTTTTGATCCAGCTTATTTCGGAATTAAACTTGCATAGTCAACAAACTGATTGGATTCCTACAGGATTGTTGACAAGGCTAAATATAGAATGGATGGAACAGTAGGTTTCCTAATTTGTATACTAACCAGTGAAGGAAGGTTTGTGTTTTATTCAGAAATAGAAAAGCCCCAGCCTGATTTCTCAACTAGGATACCAAGGGAGCTTAAAACTTAAGCAAAACTTGGCCATGTAACAGTTAGTCTTTGTTAACTAGTGTATTCTCTATAGTAATGCTATCAATCACCATTGACTTCCTAAACAATCAATACACTCCTCTTAAACAGTATAAAATGTTGCCTTTCCTTTACTTTGATATTTGTCTGCAAATTGTCCTGATGAGTGCAAGACAAAAGGCCTGGACAACAACGTCTTTTTAAACCAATACTCAAGTTCTTTACTATCAATTACTGTTCGTGTAAGCTATCACACTTAAGTCCAAGCACCATTTGGCTACTTAAACTTTGCAGTTATCTTTTCAAATGAGGCAAAATATCCTTCAACTTCCACCTCTGTATATTTACATATTCAACAAAGATTTCTGATTAAATCAAATCCCTCAGCAGAATCAGAATCTTTCTTTACTCTAAGCTTCTTCGTAATTAAATCATGTTATCCGATTTCTGTTTCTTTCGAGCTTAAGCTTTGTAAATTCAAATTTTCCTTTCCATTCTTCTTTTGCCTAATTCCATTTCTCTTTTTCATTTCTACCCTTGTCAATTAAAACTTCTTTATTTTATTTCAAGTTCAAGCTCTTTGTGGGCGACACGGTGGCACAGTGGTTAGCACTGCTGCCTCACAGTGCCAGAGACCCGGGTTCAATTCCCGCCTCAGGCGACTGACTGTGTGGAGTTTGCACGTTCTCCCAGTGTCTGCGTGGTTTTCCTCCGGGTGCTCCAGTTTTCCCCGACAGTCCAAAGATGTGCAGGTCAGGTGAATTGGCCATGCTAAATTGCCCGTAGTGTTAGGTAAGGGGTAAATGGGTGGGTTGCGCTTCGGCGGGGCGGTGTGGACTTGTTGGGCCGAAGGGCCCGATTCCACACTGTAAATAATCTAATCTAAAATCTAATCCTCTTTTTATTTTTAACTTAATTTTAGCCAATTCCAGTAGTGACGCATAAATGTCAGGCTTTCCTCATTGCATGTCCAAACGATGGATAATCACTCAGCATCTCATCTCACAACATCCTCCTTTTATCTCTAGCTCCAACTTATCCACTGACTCACTCAGTTTAGTCCAAATCAAAAAGATTTGAAATAACCTATTGTTACATTTTCTAAAAGTAGAATTATTTTAGCAACAGTAAAAACCATTTTACAATGCTAACGCATGAAATGTTCTTAGCAACTGGTTCTATGCTTCCAAGTATTCATTTTTAAACATTCACAGATGCTTATTAAATTCAAGGACGTTTAATCCTGGAAAAAAGTTCCCATGCTTTATGATCCTACCTAGCTGGACAAGTCAATAGTGAAACATGACTTGATGGACCATAAGTTTTATTTTTCTTTAAGCTTTTAGTGTGGTGGGCAGTCACTGAACATTCACAAGAAATTATCAACGGAATTTTAACTAAAGAACTCAAAAGTTTACTGCACAAAAGGAAAACAAACTATATAACCTGAGATAAGAGCAACAGAAACAATCTTAATATAACATAAATATAGAAAATAGGTGGTGTAGAATACTCAGCCCTTCAAGCCTGCTTTGCCATTCATTCAATCTAATTACAGCTAATCATCCAAATTGATATCGTTTCCCACTCCCATGCTTCCCCTCTTCCCTGTACCCTTTAGCCCCATGGACTATATCCAACTCTTTCTCGCAAACATTCAATGCTTTGGCTTCAACCAATGCTTTGGCTTTCTGGGCAGAGAATTCCACAGGGTCATCACTCTCTGGATGGAGCAATTTCTCCTCATCTCACTCTCACTCTGCGACAAACGTCAGAAAGATTCATCACTTTTGTCATCTCCAGCAATATCAATATAGACACCCGAATTTCAGCAAAGAGTCACTCCTATTTCCACGCTGAAAATTCTTGTTCCGCTGGGATTCTCTAAATAGTTTTGCTTTCAGTAAATTGCTGCACATTTACTCGATTCTATTTCTTCAGTTAATGTCTCTTTCCATGAGACTTAGTAAACTGCAAACAGAGCTCATTTACTACTCAACACTGGTTTCCCAAACCTGCGTCTTCAATAGCCATGTAAGGATGTCTTCCTCCCTGTTCACTCTGTAGAATTCTGCTTCTGGGGCTTTTTCTTCACTAACTATCAGCCAATTAGGATTTATAAGCTGTGACTGCTTGGAGATTGACGACAACAACAACAACAACAACATTTCTGTTGGTGTGGATATCTTCCTACTGCATGAACTAGTTTTACATCACTAACACCTCAAATTTTATTTTAAAAGTTCAGTCTGTTCAGGGATTATAATAAACACCATATCAACTCTCATCAAATATTCTTTGTAAACGTAATCAGGGAGCACTGTCTCTCTCTCTCTCTCACACACACATGGAAGCATCAGAAGAGAGAAAGTATAATGGAGTTCAATACTTCTCCTGTCTCAGGTCTCTTCTGTAACTGTTGACTCTGCTCTTATTTCTTCCGGTGAAACATCTTCCTTGAGGACTTTTTATCCCACCCAATGATGATCATTTCAGTTGAATTTTAAACAAAAAGGGTTTCTTGCAGTAATCTCATTTAGAAGCACAGAGTAACTTTTACTAACTTTACTGACAATATGCAGCTCAACATCTGGTATATTTTCAACCACCTGTGTTTTGTTCAATATTTAGCTGGCAAGTCTTTCAAAGCAATATCAAGAACACCAAAGTCTTACTCTTTAACTGCTATAAAAATTCTCACTGCTAAACAATTTGCATCCCTAATAGTTTAATCAAGCTAAATCTAGCAATGAACAGAGTATCCCACTTATGCCAAACAGTACTTAAAACTTAGCTATGATTCAATGATGGCAGATTTGCTCAGTCAGAAGGTTCTGGGTACAATTCTCACCTTGAAGAATGAACAACATAATTTAGATTGGTACATCAGTACAGTTGTCCCCCCGTATCTGCGGGTGATACATTCCAAGACCTACTGCAGATGCCCGAAACTGCAGATAATAGCAAACCCTATCCTTTAAATGGGAAACTTGCCGCCCTGGCAGCCCCCTGGAATTATTTGTGGAATATTTCATGTAATATTTTCAGGCCGCGATAAACCATGGATAACTGAAACCACGGAAACCGAATCTGCAGATATGGGGGTTCTACTGTATAGTATTGAGGGAATGCTACATGTTAGAATTGCCATCCCTCAAATGAAATGTTAAACTGGGATTCTACAGCTCATTCTAATGGATGTACACTGTCACATTACGATATTTAAGCGAGCTGAGCATGTGTTTTGGCCAATACAAATCTCTCAAGTTATATTTAGAATTGGAGATATGAACCTGTCTTTTATTGCTGCTTTTTGAAGCTCACTGTGCACAATTTGGTTGCTGCATTTTGAACATTGCATCACTGAGTACACTCCAAAAGTAACTGAACACATCCTAAGATCACAAAGTCAAAGCATCATATAGCAAAGGAGGCCAATCAGCCCAATATGTCTGCTGTTTTAATTCAACCTGTACTACCTGATTTTACTCTCCATACTTTCACAAATTTCAAAGCTCAAACATTTATCCAATTCATTTTGTGAGATAAAATTGATTCTGCGTCCATCAACCTTTCAAGCTGTGCATTCCAGGTGTCATTTTGTTGTGAAAAAATTCTTTTGTCAAATACCTTAAGTTTGTCTTCTCATTACATACACTTCCATCTTTGGAACGTTACTTACCATTTACATTGTTAAAACAAGTCATAATTTTGAACACCTGATATTGCAAAAGACTCAATGCATGGCTTGTGAGATTTAGAATGTAAATTTTAGAAATTAAAATTTGTGGAATCTGATTGAGATACTGATAAATAACTGACGTGTAGCTGCTCAACCAAAAATACATTCGTTACATGTAAAAGCCAATCTATGTTTGGCTCCATCTCTAAAATTATAGTGAAACTAGGGAGTCTGGGAAATAAAGTCATAAAGCACCATTACCATTGTAAATTATGCATGTGAGTTGCAGATCTAACAGTTGTGCTGCAGATGAAATATGTTCTTGGCTTTTCTGTTTGAATCATTCCAAGACATGCCACGTTTTTGTTGACTGACGCAGACAGTTCTGTACTCTTTGGATTTCACAAGGAAAAAGCAGTTGGAAGATTTGGTATAACTTGTAGTTGTTGCAACAATCTGCAACAGTTCGCACAGACTTTTATGGCAAGTAGTATCAGATTGATGAGTTAGCTTAAAACTTAAATAAAGTTATGGGAGCAGACGGAGGGTAAAGCAGTTCATGTACGTCTGAAGCCAGAACAATGAGCTAAAGAGTTTATAGCCATTAATGAAACTTCAAAAGGTCACTGTCAAAAAAGACAGGAGATAATTTAACGAAATCTTTAGACCCTCAGGCACACCTAACATTGAAGTGGGTCTACTGAGAAATCGAGGGAATCGGTCTTGACAACATCTGCTTTTTCATGTTGTTGTTGGATTATTTGACCAAAGTTTGTTTACCCACAGTTAGCTTACACAAATGCTGAGTATTGAGTGTAAGTTGTATATATAGTTTTAGCTTGTTTTACCTTATATAGGGAAGTTTAGTTGAATTGTACAAAAGCTTGCAATCTTGTAGTTTTATTCTCTTATTACATATCTCGGATCTCAAACTTCATCTACTTGAACTAGCAAGCAAGCATTCCTGGTCCCTAATCAGGTGGAGAGATCATTTGGTAGCCTCGTCAGGAATAATAATAGAAGCTCCAAACAAAATCCTGAAGAACACACCTTTAAGAAATTAACAATGGGAATTCCCTTGGAGCAACACACAATGGACACTGTACCTTTAGTGCAAGATTGCTGAAAACTGTAGAAACATTCATATAAATGATTTTGTTTTCCCAATCTTTTGCCAAAGTTAACACAACCAATAGGGACAACTATCTTGGTATATCCCAACTTTAGTACATAAGGTCAGCCAAGAATTTTGACGGACATCAATTTTACATGGGTGCAGAAAGACTGCATAATTATCAGAAAACTGCTCCGAGGAGACCAGTGTACATAGCAAATCAGAAGATTACAGTCTCAGTTTACTGCCTCATTTGACACAGGTCTTAACACACCAACTAAAAAGTTACTAGTGAAACATTTTTTAAATTGAATTAAATGATCAACATTCTGAATGCCAAATATTCAATAGTTTTTCAAAGTTTTAGTTGTAGTTTGTAGCACATACTTAACGAGCAAGATATAGTGCTTAATTGCTACTTCACTAATGAATGTTGTGATTGATTGTTAATAAGCCACCTAAAAATTAACTGCTACCAGAAAATAAGTAATGGAAATGTGGAATGTTTCTCTCCGTACATCTTGTAATCTTCCAGCTACATTTTTTGCAGCATTTAAATTAAGTCAATTTTGAGAATTTTCTAGAATAGTATTTGCCACTGTACCTCACATTGCTCGTCTCTTTCATCCACAAGCCTTTTCAGATTAATTGCCATTTTTCTGAAAAAGACATTAAGGTCCTCACGGGAGAGATCAACTAATTCCATCCACTGCTGCATATCAAAGACATTTTCTTGATTGTGAGTCACCTTTATAACACAAAAATGGATTATAATTTAGAGTGACACCTAACAGTATTTGTTGACATTGTATTGTGAAAAATAAAACCAAGCTGAAAAAAAAAACACCTAGCTTTTTACAGCAATGATTTGTGTACAATGTTACTTCAAATGACACATTTAAGAATCAATATATTTTGACTTGAACATTAATCAGTGAAGTTTTGTCACATATTTAGTCACAGTCATTCCTCTACCTGCGAACTCACAAATCATAAATATAAATAAAAGAAACTAAACATTCAAAATTCACGAGAAAAATCTCACCCATCCATAAACACTTTCACTTACATAGCAATCCCGTTTCACTCTCACTTTGACATGATCCAGTACATAGCTCTTCCCCTCAATGAGCAAGGACATAGGTGATAGGGTTGATGAACATATTGAAGACCAGCGCCAGATGGAAGTAGAAGAGGGGGACATGGGGAGGCCGGGGCATGGGTACCACCCATAAACTCCTCTAGCAATGTGCAACCCTGGTACACAGAACTTCTCGCCTTTATCGGTCAGTCATAATATACTTGAATTCGTTTCAATACTTTATTTATATTAACTTTTGTTTCAGATGGTTTGGCAAAAAGTCAATCTTGAGGTCTGGGAACCTTACACTATTTTTACCATAAATTATTAAGCTCTGCACTGGCAAATTCATCGTTTGTGGGGCTTTTCAGGTATAGAACCCTCATGGATACCAAGGAATGACTGTATTCTATTGTACAATGCACAAACAAATATAACACGAAGATATACTTATAACTGAAGCTTATATGGGGTGAATACAAAGTATGGAAGACTGTTACTTTAAGGGATGTCTATTCTGGGTTCACAAGTGACCTCTCTAGGCAAACATGCCTTTACTTCCTGCCAACAGAGAACAACGCTTGAATCCAGAAAACAACAGTAAGAGTTCTTAAAACTTAACTTAAAACAATGAGTTCAAATAAAATCAGAAAGAAAAGTGGTTAAGTAGTTCCTTAATTAACAAGTCAGTTTACCAATTCTGGTTGACTATGTGAATCAAATAACTGCATACAATCTTTTCTCCACTATGCACTACCTCAAATTTTGGAGTGCTGCCTTAGGATCGATACTTCTGAACAGCAGGTTCCAGTGTTTCCATAATTCATGTTCCACACTTCATGTGTGGGCCTCTACAACTTTCTTTTTGGAGGGGTGGGGCAAAAGAGGACGACGGGCTGAAGAATGAATGGCTTCATAGTTGAAATATCCATGTTCTCATCAACATCTTTACATGCAAACACCTTACGAATAGTTCAAAGTTATAAAATTACTGTTCTGTATTTGCTGAACATACCTCTTGAATATGAGTTGCAACAGCAGCCTTTGTATCAAAATCAAGACTTTTTATCCTCTCAATAAATTCTTCCTTTCGTTCGCACTGGAACAAATTAAAAATAGACTGTTAACCCATACATTTTTTTTTTTAGGTACAGGAGGTGACCCCCTTAAAAAATAACTGAGAAATAAGCCTTTTTTAGCAGAGGCATAGAGTTTAAAAACAGGAGGTTACGCTGGAAATGTATAAAATGTTAGCTTGGTCACAGTTAGACTATTGTAGATCTCTATGATTCTACAAGATTTACAACAATAGATTCATCCTAAACAGCATTGTGAAAAGCAACACAAGTCAAGCAAAACAACACAGACAATAAAACATTCGGAGTTCTAGAACACTGATCGAACTCAGGTTCTGCTCAGACTCAGGAACTCTACCCTCATCCTCCAATAAGCTGATGTAAGCTTGCTTTCTGGAGGTGGACGATGACTGCAAGGTGAGTTTATTGATCTAAGGAGGGGGCCTTGGAAGAGCAAAGATTAGAGGAATGAAAATACACCACTTCAATAAAAGGTGTTGTTTAATGCAAAGTTAAACAATTTCTACAAGCATATAATCACTGGGTAACTGAAGACTTTGATATACAGTTTGTTCTGCTGTAACGCAGTAGTTGCGTTTTCGTGCAACCTCATGTTACAGAAAATTGCACAATAGAAATATCAGAGCCTATGGGAAAAAGAGGGCTGGGGAAACCACCAAAAATATCAGTTAAAATCGAAACAAAAACAATAGTCAGCCTAACGCAAACAATAGCACAGTCTAAGTAAATGTTAAAATCATATATTTTAATGAAATAATACAATAAAATTAACACTTTCAGGAGTTTCTGAGTTTGCCAAGTTACAGTACTGTGTTAATATAGGGGCTGAGGGTCATCAGCAGCATTATCATTACTTTCAGACATAAGTCTGGGTGCAGAGTTACAACGAAAAATAAATTTAGTTCAGAAGTGGATGGCTGTGGTTCATTGTCCTCAGACTGTTTCTTGGGGGGTTGGTTTAAAAAAGGCATCTAGTTTTTACTGCCTTGCCATCTTGCTTCTTTCATGAAAAAGCTGTTCATAGGGTGCCAGATAAGACTTTATGCCATGAACTGCTATCTTACTGCATCTTGCATTGTAGTCATTGTCTTCAAGAGCTGCAACTGCTTCTCAACTTCCCTCAGGATAGAAGACAAGACAGAAGTGGAAGGTTCTCGTGGTGCTGCATCCTGGACTTCATAGGTCTCCATCTCAAGCTTCAATTTCCCCCGCAGCAACAAGTTGTAGATCAGTCTCCAATTCTTCAAATCCAAATTGCTTTGCAAGAGCAACACTATGTTCTTTGATTGCTGGAAGCTCCTTTGATGATTCAACGTCTTTAAGATCATGATGAAAATCTGGGAGAGGCTTCCACCAAACTGCATGCACGTAGTCCTTAATGACACCACCTCAGGCCTCAACAGTGATGTCAATAGCATTCCAAATGTTAAAGCTTTTCCAAGATTGAAGAACACTGTCCTCATTACTATCCTCAGTAGCTGCAATCAGCTTCCTGAATGTGCGCCTTAAATAATAAACTTTAAAAGCTACCATTGTACCCTGGTCCTTGGGTTGAATGAGAAAGATTGCCTTCAGAGGTAGAAATAGCACACTGATGTTTTCAGAAAGCTCATCAATGGCGAGAGGATGGCTTGGTGCATTGTCTAGAATGAGGAGAATCTTGAAATCCAAATCTTTTCTCCAGCAATAATTTTAAAAACATCCTCAAAAACATCAACAATATTCCAGCTCTTTTGCTTGACCTGAAGTAAACACCTAGAGTGGACTTAACATAACTGGGATTGGAATTGCATAATAACCAGCGAGAGTTCATGTTTTAAAAATTTGTTCCTCAAGATAGACGGTGGCAATGGAAGGTTGTTTTTCAGACTGGAGGCCTGTGACCAGTGGAGTGCCACAAGGGTCCTCTACTTTTCATCATTTATATTAATGATTTGGATGTGAGCATAAGAGATATCATTAGTAAGTTTGCAGATGACACCAAAATTGGAGGTATAGTGAACAGCAAAGAAGGTTACCTCAGATTACAACTGGATCTTGACCAGATGGGCCAATGGGCTGAGTAGCAGATGGAATTTAATTTAAATAAATGTGAGATGCTGCATTTTGGGAAAGCAAATCTTAGCAGGACTAATCCACTTAATGGCAAGGTTCTAGGGAGTGTTGCTGAACAGAGACCTTGGAGTGCAGGTTCAGAGCTCCTTGAAAGTGGAGTCGCAGGGAGATAGTATAGTGAAGGCGGAGTTTGGTATGCTTTCCGATATTGGTCGGAGTACTGAGTACAGGAGTTGGGAGGTCATGTTGCAGCTGTACAGGACATTGGTTAAGCCACTGTTGGAATATTGCATGTAATTCTGGTCTCCTTCCTATTGTAAGGATGTTGTGAAACTTTAAAAAGGTTCAGAAAAGATTGACAAGGATGTTGCCAGGGTTGGAGGATTTGAACTATAGGGAGAGGCTGAATGGTCTGGGGCTGTTTTCCCTGGAGCGTCAGAGGCTGAACGGGGAACCTTATAGAGATTTACAAAATCATAAAGGGCAGGATAGGATAAATAGACAAAGTCCCTTCCTGGGGTGGGGGTGTCCAGAAGTAGAGGGCATAGGTTTAGGGTGAGAGGGGAAAGATGTAAAAGAGACATAAGGGGCAATTTTTTCACTCAGAGGGTGGTGTATGGAATGAGCTACCATAGGAAATGGTGGAGGCTAGTACGATTGCAAAATTTAAAAGGCATTTGGATGGGTATATGAATAGGTAGGGTTTTGGGGGATATGGGCCAGGTGCTGGCAGTGGGACTAGATTGGGTTGGGATATGTGGTCGGCACGGACGAGTTGGACTGAAGGGTCTTTCCGTGCTGCACATGTCTATGACTATGACTAATTCACCAATCGCATTACAGCCAAATTGCGTTGAAGAAACACATGTTACAGCAGAACAACTTGTAATTACAAAACACAGCAGGAGAATGATAAAAGATGGCCAATAAAACACAGAGGTAAGGCTCATTACTATCAAACACATGAAAAAGTAATGCACAAAAAAAAACCTCAGATTGAAATCTAAAACTGTTAAATGACTCATCAAAACGTGGAAAATACATCAAAGGCACCAGGGCAATCCATTCTGATTCACAGAGATGGAGCATTACTTGCTCCAAAAGAGTTGACCCAATCTAGAAGCAAACTACCTTACTGATTAGCACATAACTTTATATATGTGCAACATTAAAAATATTCAAAGGCCCTTAATGATGAATAAGGTCAGAGAATGTGGGTCAGGAGATAACTGGCAGCAAGGATTGTTAGCTGGATATAAAACAAAAATGGATGTGGGAATAACGACAAAACGTCTGAGGAGCATAAGGATAGAAGTGGTCTTACATAAGATTCAATGCTGGAACCAACACTTTTCAGAATTTTACCATTTTTCCCTTCAATAGCATTACCATATCCTTGAACAACATCCCAGGAATCACCATTGACCAAAAAATGAATTACACTAGCTATATAAATACTGCTACAACAACAGCAAGTCAGAGAGTAAAAGGTATGAAACACGTAATTCATCTCCAGTCTCTCTAATGCCTGTCTACTAAGTACAAGGCTCAAGTGTGAAATGTGACAGAAATGCTCTCCACTTGCTTGGGTGACAGAACAGCTTCCACTAACCATCCTCACCACCATTCTTTCCACCATCACATACAGTGACTGCAATGTGTATATCTATTACATGATGAGTTCCAGCAATTCACCCAGACTCCTTCAACAGCACAATCCAAATCACAACCTCTACCATGTAGAAGGATAAATGGAGCAGAAGCAATGGAAGACCACCAACATGTTCTCCTCCAAGACACATACCATCTTGACCTGGAATTATGTCACTGTTCCTTTGTCGTCACCAGGTCAAAATCCTGAAAATTCATTCCCAATTGCACTTGATTGACTGCAGCAGCTCAAGAAAGCAGATCACCACCACTTTCTCAAGGGCAATTAGGGACAGACAATGAATGATAGTCCTTCCATCAATGCTCACATTCCACAAACAAATGAAACAAACTACACAAATAATTTGCTCATTGGAATCAAAAACACAATTAATACATTTGTATATACCACCAAACTGGTGGTGGAAAGGGTTATTCAATATTGAGAGATTACAATAAAATACAGGAGGACATGAATAAATTTAGGAAAATAACTGGCAACTCAATGTCAAACAGATAAATGTGAAGTCGTGAATTTTGGAAGGAAGAATGGGGGCAGCAGAAGATTGCAGGGTGATCATTTGGAAGGTAAAGACCAAGGTAGGTACATGAATTACAGATGTTCAATTGCAAACATATCAAATCACAAAAAGTTACAGGTCAGTAAAGCCATAAAAAAGCCAATATAACAAGTCTCAATTTCTAGAGAGATTAGGCAGAAAAGTTGTAAAGTTGTGTGAATTTAAATTTATTTACAACGTGCTTAAAGCATACTTGGTAAGCAGTTCCAGTTGCCATATTAAAAAAAAATCAGAAAGGATGCAGAGTATATTCATATGGATGCCAACAAAAAATACCTGGATTCATATGTTAGGAAAGGAGTAACAGACTGGACCTTATTTTTCAGACAAAAATAATAATGAGTGTATTAGATTTAGATTTAGGCTTGATTGTCACATGTACTCAAGTACGGGGTACAAGTGTACAATGTTGCCATGTGGTTTTCAAAGTTATGGAAACTCAAGAGGGTTTGGTGATGGAGAAAACTTTTGCCCTGTAAGAAAGAGCAGAATTAAAGATGGTCAACAAGAAATACAATATGAAATTTAGAAGAAACTATTTTAACCAAAAGGCAGCAAGAATGTGGAACTCACTACCGCAGGGGCTTTACAATTTGCAGCACAGAAGGAGGCCATTTTTCTCATCATATCACTACCAGTCAATAAAGATCTGACTACATAAATTCCAGTTTACAGTTCATGACCATAGCCCTGCAGGTTACAACACTGCAAGTGAATATCTAAATACAGCTTAAACAGTGAGGATTTCTGACTCAATTAGCTATCAGGCAGTCGAGTTACAGACTTCCACTGCTCTCTGGGTGAACAAAGTTAGTTCTATTCACCTTTTAGATTCAAGGTGAAAGGTAGAAGGCTATGTGGCCTGATTATTCACCTCTTACTATTTGAAATCTGAGGTATAATTTGGAAGGTTCCAGCATAACCTCTCTGCTTTTATATTCTATGTCTTGTGTAATAAACATAAGCATCCCATATATCCTGTTAACTACCTTTATGTACCTGCCCAGTGAAGTGGGAGATGGCACAGCGCAGGGTGACACTAGGCACACAGACACACAAGATGGCCGCTGAACCATAAGTTGGCCATTTGACACACAAGATGGAGAGAGATAGCAGTGCAAACACAGACACTGCCGGGTGCCATCAGAATGCCAGCACAATGCACTCACAACCTCGTGGTTTAGTTTAAGGTGGGTGGGGGAGAGAATACACATGAGTAGCATATACTGCCCGCCGAAGTATCTGGGTCCAGCCAACACCATTGATATCAAGCTGTTAACATTTCTACAGGCTCAATACAAAGTGCAAATAGCCAGGGCTGCAGTAATCGTCCTTCTCCGGAAGAGCGATTAGCGCCCATTCCTAGAGCAATGAACTTCTGCGCAGACATTGAAACTGACAATGTCTGCACTGAAACTGACAATGTCTGCATCAAAACTATCAACGATTCTGCATTATTTAAAACAAACTGTGTTACAGAGACAATAACCTCATAACTGACCTATTATATCACAAAATGTATTAAAGTATCTTGACATGTGCTCCAGGTTGAGAGAAGAGTCACAGCTGACTACTGTGCTGTTGATGTCTTTCTCTCCATGGAGCACCGGTATTTCCTTGTACGATAAACTCTGTCGTTGAACCCAGACTCTGACTCCAAGACTAGTGATTTTCCCCACAACACCTGCGACCTTCAGAATTCCTTGTGACCTTTTGCAGATTTTTTTGAAATTGTCCAATTGGAAAAGACAGAAGTAATTTGACTATGCTATTACCAACCGAAATAACTGATTAAGATAAAATGGGGAAAAGGCATCATCAGGTGGTTTCACATTAAGCATAGTGATACAACAAAAAATAAAGTCATGCCAGAGGACATTCAATGTTATAATATACCCTAAAAGAGCTTTTCATTTTAATATTCTTTGGTCTTGACAAATTTTAACTTGAAATGAATTTCAAAAATAAATTGAGGAGCAAACTTTTGATTGAAAAAGTAAACATAAACACTACCAACCTGAACAGCACAGCCTAGCAGAAGCAAAAGTAGTTTCTTCATCTCTTCAATACCTTGCTCTGAAACAAAACAATCATCACAGTTAACCACCATAATTCAACTATACATAGGTAGCTTCAAATAGGTCAACATATTGTGTAAAAATCTGCAGTTCTGTTAATTGTAATTAACAATAATGAAAGAAATACAATGAAACACTAAACATTAAGCTGTCCCTGATTGCTTCATAAATGAACAATGAGGAAATCATTGGACAGATTGACATAGCTGGAGTTTGGTCAATGACTCAATTGCAAGAGACAGAAAATAAAGATTTTGTGTATTGGCAAAATGCATTTTTTAAACATGTATACTGTATACATGTGATCTATAGCAACAATTCTACTTTAAATATTTATTACTTATAAAACAGATTTTCTTTCATAACCTAGGGTTTTATTCTTAATTTTTAGACTACTGCATTACAGTCAACTATAATATTTATTTTTCACCATGGTATGTTCGGTGCACAAATAATCCAAATCCTTTGCCAATAGGATTCTGTGAAACGTAATACATTGATAATACATAATCTTATTGAATGGTGGAGCAGGCCCAAAGGACCAAAGCATCCAACTCCTGCTCTGAAGTTCTCTGTTACAAAAAAATAGACTCCAGATGTTATACCCACTTATATTTGCAATTTGGGTGTTATTTCTTTGCTGACATTTCTTAACATATCATTTATTAGGGATCTGGAAATGTATAGGCCAGCAGATATCCATTTCACTCAAATATTGGTCTTTAAATTCAATCCATCCAACTATTGTCATAGATAAACAGAAATTGCAGTGAACTTGAGTTTCAGTGTGGTATGTCATCGCCCTCATCCTTTTCTCTATCTTCACTGCCACCACTCTTCACTTGTCAAGATGAAGTTTCACAATAGTGTGGACATTGTCTACAAGATGGACAAAACAAAAACTTTTCAACTTTAAACAGCTAAAATTTGAGAAGAAAATGAAATTAACGTTGCTGGTGGAACTTCAGTATGTGAATGCCAATCTCTGCTTTATGCACTCAGAAAACTTTAAAATCTCATTTAAATCCAGTTTCCGGTTTCCTCACACAGTCCCAAAATGTGCAGGTCAGGTGAATTGGCCATGCTAAATTGCCCGCAGTGTTAGGTAAGGGATAGATGTAGGAGTATGGGTGGGTTGCGCTTCGGCGGGGCGGTGTGGACTTGTTGGGCCGAAGGGCCTGTTTCCACACTGTAAGTAATCTAGTCTAATAATCTAATCTAAATCCTTCAGGAAGCATACCAAAAAATTGGTCTCACCCTCAACCTCAAGAAGACTCTAATCCTTTATAAATCCATCCCAGGTCAGATTCTGGTCCATTCTCAATTAAGATTAATTGAGAAGTTCTCACACGCCTGGAACGTTTCCCCTACCTGGGAAACTACCTCTCATCTATGGTTGATAACAATGTTGAGCTTTAATTTTGCATCCAATTCACATGCCCCACATAGACGCTTAAAGACGACAGTCTTTGATAAGCTTAACATTCATGCTGATATCAAGATCATTGCATGTAAGACGGTCATCCTTACAACTCTTCTAATTGGCTTTGGTATTTGGATTATCTACAGTTGCCACCTCAAGGTCCTTCACAAGTACCATCAAAACTCAACATGTATTCTCCACATCAGCTGGAAGGACAGGCACATTAATAGCACCAGCATCGAGGTCATGATCATCCAAAAGTAACTCCACAGGCCTGATTACATAATTAGGATGCCAGAGTTCTGAATGTCAAAGCAAATCATTTTCACCCAATTCAAGGAAGGTATTTGACCACAAGGAGGAAAGAGAAAGCATTTCAAAGACTCTCTGAAGTCTTGCCTCAGGAAATGCAACATAGAATTCAATGTTTGAGAGACCATTGTCCAGAAGAAACTGACTTGGGAGGAACCTCTTATATGAAGGACATAATTCTTTCAGAACACTCATCTGTAAGAGCAAGTACAGAAAGGAATGCTCACGGCCAAAGACCAATTCCGCCTCCCAGAAACATCAGCCAAGTATGCGTGGCCAGAGATGCAACATAAATGTTCAGGTTCATCAGCCATGCAAGGACTTACAGAAGCCATGACCAGTGCCAAGGAATTTCCTAGGTGGACAATCATACACATTAGCAAGTGATTGCTGATGATAACCTGCAATTTGGGTTTTATTTCTTTGCAGTCATCTCTTGTTTATAGTTTATATGGGATCTGCACATTCACAAACGAAGAACTGAGTGTGGCTACCAGATGCCCATTCCAAACAGAATTATTGATTCATAAATTCAATCCATCCAAATGTTATCATGGATGTTAAAGAAAAACTGATTTTCAGCATGGTTTCACATTTGAAAATTATCATAGCCGATGTGATGAAATTATAGCCTGTGGTTCTGTTCGCCGAGCTGGGAATTTGTGTTGCTGACGTTTCATCCCCTGTCTAGGTGACATCCTCAGTGCTTGGGAGCTTCCTGTGAAGCGCTTCTGTGATCTTTCCTCCGACATTTGTGGTGGTTTGAATCTGCTGCTTCCGGTTGTCAGTTCCAGCTGTCCGCTGCAGTGGTCGGTATATTGGGTCCAGGGTTTGGGTTGAATTTGCGGTAAGACGGTTTGTTCTAATCTTTGCATTACCGCTTCTGCTTTCTGACGGCATACTCAAACTACTGGACCTGTGCCTCACAACACACTTCACATTCAACAATCAAATATATGAACAAATCAACGGCACACCCATGGGCTCACCCATCTCTGGACTCATAGCAGAAGTGATAATGCAAAGATTAGAACAAACAGTCTTACCGCAAATTCAACCCAAACTCTGGGTCAGATATATAGATGACACCTTTGTAATCATTAAAAACACAGATAGAGAACATGCATCGGATCATCAACGCCACACTCACAGGTATCCGATTCACTAGAGAGGAAGGAAAGGACAACCAACTCCCATTTCTAGACGTGATGGTACAGAGAACGCCTAACGGAGAATTCACCACAAAGGTATACAAGAAAGCCACACACACACAGACCAAGTCCTGAACTACGAAAGCAACCACCCCAACACACACAAAAGAAGTTTCATCAAGACACTATTCAAAAGGGCCACAACATACTGCAGTACACCAGAACTGCAAAAAGAGGAAGAAGAACACCTATACAATGTATTCGCCAAAAACAGATACCCGTGCAATTTCATCAACAGATGCCTAAGGGAAAGACAACGGAACGAGGACATGCCACAACCCAAAGGACTAGCCACACTACCATACATCAAGAGCATTTCCGAACTGACAGCCAGACTACTGCGACCACTAGGACTCATAACAGCACACATTCTCAGACAACAACTCACCAGAACGAAGGACCCGATACCCAGCATGAGCAAAACAAATGTAGTGTACAAAATCCCCTGCAAGGACTGCACAAAACACTACATAGGACAAACAGGAAGACAGCTAACGATCCGCAATCAATAAGCACATCGACCTGGACCCAATATACTGACCACTGCAGCGGACAGCTGGAACTGACAACCGGAAGCGGCAGATTCAAACCACTACAAATGCCGGAGGAAAGATCACAGAAGCGCTTCACAGGAGGCTCCCAAGCACTGAGGATGTCACCTAGACAGGGGACGAAACGTCAGCAACACAAATTCCCAGCTCGGCGAACAGAACCACAACAACGAGCACCCGAGCTACAAATCTTCTCACAAACTTTGAAAATTATAGCCTATCACGTACTACTATGAATCTAGATGTTTCACGCTGTGGTTTCCGAACCTTTCCACTTCAAAGCTTGGATTGTTAGTGAGAGAACTGGGAGGACCTCTAAAACAAGTCTTCAAATTAATAAGAGGTCTGTACAGAGTAGGTAGCGAGCATATGTTCCCATTTGTGAAAGGATGAAGAACTAAATATTTAAGGAACTTAGCAAAAGAAGCAAAGAAGTGCAGGTTCATAGCTCCTTGAAAGTACAGTTGCAGGTAGATACGATAGTGAAGGCCACTGTTGGAATATTGCGTGCAATTCTGGTCTCCTTCCTATCAGAAAGATGTTGTGAAACTTGAAAGGGTTCAGCAAAGATTTACAAGGATGTTGCCAAGGTTGGAGATTTTGAACTATAGGGAGAGGCTGAGCAGGTTGGGGCTGTTTTCCCTGGAGCATCGGAGGCTGAGGGGTGACCTTATAGAGGTTTACAAAGTTATGAGGGGCATGGATAGGATAAATAGGCAAAGTCTTTTCCCAGGGATCGGGGAGTCCAGAACTAGAGGGCATAGGTTTAGGGTAGGAGGGGAAAGATATAAAAGAGACCTAAGGGGCAACTTTTTCACACAGAGGGTGGTACGTGTATGGAATGAGCTGCCAGAGGAAGTGATGGAGGCTGGTACAATTGCAACATTTAAAAGGCATTTGGTTGGGTACACGAATAAGGAGGGTTTGGAGGGATATGGGCCAGGTGCTGGCAGGTGGAACTAGATTGGGTTGGGATGTATGGTTGGCATGGACAGGTTGGACCGAAGGGTCTGTTTCCATGCTGTACATTTCTATGACTCTAAGTGAGAAGAGGAGTAACATTTTTACTAACTAGTTAGAGTCTGGAATGTGCTGTCACCAATTATGATAAAGACATTTTCAATTAAAAAGGAAATTAGATGGTTATTTGGAAAGGAACAATGTGCACAGTTACAGGGAGAGGCAGGAGAGTGGCATTAAATGAGTTTTTTTTGGAAAGTCAGCGCAGATATGATGGGCTAAGTGGCCTTCATCAGCAACTGCAATATTCAATGATCCTATTTTGTGACACTGGCAGCATAGATGAAACACCCACGATTTTCAAAGTGACACGAGTTTGGAGTTTTTGCTTCTGTCTGATGAAGATTCACTGGAAGATGGTCATTTTGGAATTGAGATCCTTTGATAGCTTCTGAGTCAACTTAGAGTGAGGCAAGTGTGTAGTATTAATTGGGGATTTTAACTTTAACATAGATTGGGAGAGACAAGTCAAAAAAGTAGTGAAATTCTGCACGGTGTCCTTGATCGTTTCCGAAAGCAATGTGACCTGCATGCAACAAGTAACATCGGACTTAGTAATGAGAAGATATAATTAGTAACCTAACTGTGCATGAACATTTATCAAATAGTGATCCTAACGCAATCAAGTTCAATATAGTGTTTGAAAGTGAAATGCATGAATGTCTGTAGGTTGACTTTGACAAGATGAGACAGTAAATTCAGAAAATCTGCCAAATGTGTTAAACAACTGAAGAAAAATGAAGGCTGCTGAAAGAAACATTTAACACAATAGAAAACTAGTGCCTTTCAACACACACACAACCCTATGGAAAATTGCACATCACTGTTATTTAAGAGGGACAAAAGAAGAAATCAGGGGTTTACAGACCAGTTGGCTTACATTCTGTGGTGGGAAAACTATTGGAATCCATAAATCAAGGCTGGGGTAAATAAACACCTTGAACACTTTCAGTTTATCAGGGAAAGCCAGCATGGATTAATGACAGGTGGGTAATGCCTAACAAATCTTTCTGAATTTTTTGAAGAAGTGATTAAAACAGTGGATAGGTGAATGTCTATGGATATTGTTTATACAGATATCAAGAGACATTTGATAAAGTATCACATAAGGGACTGTTGACTATGGTATAAGCCCACAGAATTGTGACGGACATGGCTAGAAAATTGGTTGAGTGGCAGGTGACAGAAAGCAGGGATAATAAACAGATATTCAAATCTGCAGAATGTGGCCAGTGGTGTTCCACAAGATCTGAGGTAGGGCCTCAATTATTCCATAAGACCATAAGACATAGGAGCGGAAGTAAGGCCTTTCGGCCCATCGAGTCTACTCTACCATACAATAATGGCTGATGGGCATTTCAACTCCACTTACCCGCCTTCTCCCCGTAGCCCTTAATTCCTTGTGACATCAAGAATTTATTTATTCACATTATTTATTAATGACTTGGACAACAGCATGGAAAGTCATATATACAAATTTGCTGATGACACAAAGTTAGGTGGCATTGTAGACAGTGAGATGATAGCATAAAATCATGAAGGCATATTGATAGACTAAGTGAATGGCAAAACTGAGGTAGATGGAATTCAATGTAAGCAAGTGTGAGGTTATCCATTTGGACTGAAAAATGTTAGATCAAGATTCTTTCTAGATGGTATGAAGTTAAATGCAGTGAATGTTCAAAGAGACTTGAGGGCTCAGGCACATAGATTTTTAAAATGTCACAGACAGATGCAGAGAATAATCAAGAAATCTAATGGAACACTATTCTTTAAATACTGAGGTCTGGAGCACAAGCATGCAAATGTTGTGCTGCATTAATACAAAACTCCAGACCTTGGCACCACACCTTAGGAGCAATATGTTGTCATTGGAGGCAGTACAATGTAAATTTACAAGATTGATACATGGACTTTAGAGATTAAGTTCGGAGGAGACATTATATAAACTAGGCCTGTTTTCTCTGAAATTTAGAGAGTTAAGGGTGACTTGCTCAAAGCCTTCAAGATATTTACAGAAAAAGACAGGGTTGACAAAGATAAACTATTTCCACTGCTTGTGGATTCTAGAACTAGCACAGAATAACACAACCCTACAGTCAGGAATGAAGGCCATTCAGCCCTTTGGGTCCATACTGACCCTCTGAAGACCCTCTAACTTCCCATCCTATATGACTGCATTTCCCATTGCCAATCCACCTAGCCTGCACGTTTGAATTGTGGGCAGAAACCGGAGTACCCAGAAGAAACCCACACAGAATGGGAGAGAATGTACAAACTCTACATAGACAGTCACCAGAGGGTAGAATCGTCCCTGATGCTGAGGCAGCAAAGCTACTGTGCTGACCAACTATAAGGCATGGTCTGAGAATTAGGACCAGACCATTAAGGAGCGAAGTTAGGAAGCATTTTTACACAAAAAGGGTGGTAGATTGAGTCAGAGAGATACAGGATCAAAACAGACCCCTCTGTCCAACTCATCCATGTCAACAGATATCCTAAATAAATCTAGTCCAACTTGCCAGAATTTGGCCCACGTCCCTCTGAACACTTCCTATTCATATACCCATCCAAATGCCTTGCAAATATTGTAACTGTACCAACCTCCATCACTTCCTCTAGCAACTCATTCCATACACACACTACCTTCTGCATGAAATAGTTGCCACCTAGGTTCCTTTTACATCTTTCCCCTCTCACCCCAAACCTATATCCTCCAGGTCTTGGACTCCCCTACTCTGAGGAAAAGACCTTGACTATTCATCTATCCATGCCTTATGATTTTATAAACCTCTATAAAGGTCTCCCTTCAGCCTCCAACGTTCCAAGGAAAATAGCCCTAGCCTATTCAGCCTCTCCCTATAGCTCAAACCCTCCAAGCCTGGCAACATCTTTTCTGAACGCTCTCAAGTTTCATAACACCTTTCCTAGAGCAGGGAGACCAGAATTGAATACAGTGTTCCAAAAGTGGCCTAATCAATGTCCTGTACAGTCACATGACCTCCCAACACCTATATTCAATGCACTGACCAATAAGGCAAGAATACCACATTCTTCATTATTTGTGACTCCACTTTCAAGGAACTATGAACCTGCATCCCAAGGTCTCTTTGTTCGGCAACACTCCCCAGGACCTTACCATTAAGTGCAGAATTCATGCCTGATTTGCCCCACCAAAATGTTTGCATCATTGTTCCACAAACAGCAGCAGATGCAGGATCAGTTGTTAATTTTAAGCCTGGGATGGATATAATTTTGTTAAACAAAATGTTTTAAAGATATGGGCCAAGACAGATACATGGAGTAAGGCTACAGATCAGTTGTGATCTCACTGAATGGTAGCACAGAATTGGGGGTGCTGAATGGTCTACTCCTGCGCCTACACAAAAAGGTACGAAAGGATACAGAGATAGGTTGTTTAAATAGAGAGCGAAGGTGCAAATTAGACATAATCTAAAAGAAAGATAGAGGAGGTTTAAGGAGCTAAAGGCATGTTCTTAATTATGAAATTTACAACCAAGATCATGATATATTCACTTCTATTCCTCTTAAAAGGGAAACACTCACTACCAAAGGTGAGATTAAAATGAATAGATTTACTTATAAGTGAGCATACAGCTAATACTAAAACAATACTAAAAATACTAAAACAGCAACATGCAGAATACAGATGTAGGTTTGCTTGCTGAGCAGGAAGATTATATCGTTTGCAGAATATCTCACTTAAGTAAAACAAAGAACAAGTAAGTTCACATGGTGTGAAATGCTCACTGAAAATAATTATTCAATGCTGTACAGGACATTGGTTAGGCCATTGTTAGAATATTGTGTGCAATTCTGGTCTCCTTCCTTTTGGAACGATGTTGTGAAACTTGAAAGAGTTCAGAAAAGATTTACAAGGATGTTGCCAGGGTTGGAGGATTTGAGCTATAGGGAGAGGCTGAACAGGCTGGGGCTGGTTTCCTGGAGCGTCGGAGGCTGACGGGTGACCTTATAGAGGTTTACAAAATTATGAGGGGCATGGATAGGATAAATAGACAAAGTCTTTTCCCTGGGGTCAGGGAGTCCAGAACTAGAGGGCATAGGTTTAGGGTGAGAGGGGAAAGATATAAAAGGGGCCTAAGAGGCAACTTTTTCACACAGAGGGTGGTACATATATGGAATTAGCTGCCAGAGGAAGTGATGGAGACTGGTACAATTGCAACAATTAAGAGGCAGTTAGATGGGTATATAAATAGGAGGGGTTTGGAGGGATATGGGCCGGATGCTGGCAAGTGGGACTAGATTGGGTTGGGATATCTGGTCGGCATGGACGAGTTGACCGAAGGGTCTGTTTCCATGCTGTACATCTCAATGACTCTATAATGCCGAATTGAAGTTTTGTGTCAATGACACTTGTAAACTTCCATGATATAATGTTATATTTGGATGACTTTAATTACAAAGATTCTGCAGAACTAAATCCAACAAATCAATCTTAGGAATTCTTTAACATCACAGGAATGCTTGCAGATCTACAAACAACTAGAAAGCACTACAGAACTCACACCTGGTAGGGAAAGAAGGAGTTGGATGTAATTATACTTACACAAAAAAAAACTCTTAATTTATTCAGCCAGTTTGACTATGTATACATGGCTGCTCACACAAACGAAGACGACTCATACAGAATAGATATCTGGTTGCCAGTTGATTCTACAACCAGTTAAAAATATTAATACATACCACAGAAATTCAGAGTTCTGTCCAGATTTTTAGCTGGTTGAAGTTAAATCTTTATTTTTTTTTAAAAATCCTTCATCATATAACATTACAAATTAAACAATTGTATTACAATCATATGAACTTACCTGTGAGAGGGGTTCGGCCCAGGACAAGGACATTCGGTAGAGACATCATAATTAACTGCTGTAAAGTCTCCTGTAGATTTTAAGAAAAGCTTTAATCCACACAATACTTAGAAAAGAGACATTTAAAAAAAAAATACAAGTACTAGAAATCCCGAGTATTATGTTTCTTTTCCTAAACTAAATTGCCAAAAAATGTTGGTACTTATAAAAGCTATTGGAAGTCTGCGCCGAAACATCCCATCCGGGTTGACAAATCCAACTGATTACTATGAAGACAGATAAATGAAAAATCTATTAAAACTAAAATATTTCAACAATAAAAAATACAGGTACTTTTTGCAAATTATAATAAAAGTCCTTACAAAAAGAACTAAAACCTACTAGGCTACATATTGTACCAAAGACTAGCATAGACTAGCTATTTTTCATACCTCAAATCATACTCAATTTTTATACACAATATCCAATAACCTATTTGGAAACAATAGTTTTAAATGACAACCTATGCTCCACTACTAAGCTACAGTACACAAGATGTTGGGTTCCAAACAACAGCACATTTAATGTCCTCCAAACAGTGAGCACGTGTCGCTGCACAAATGAATACCAACCATTAGACAAAAGTCAAGATGTAGTTTTACTACCAATAAAAAAAGCAATACATATCGAAACAGATCAAAGATCTTCACACAATTTTACTGCAACCTTGCATGCAATGTAAGGCTTAGAGAAGAGAACTCTTTAATGCAAATAGGTGACCAAGCAGAAAGAGAAAAATGAGGACCAAGACAGGAAGGCTTATATCAACTAGCTGCTCAGAGTAACATGGGCCGACTGCTTGGGAAGGTGCCAGCTAGAGAAGTGGAAGCTACAATACTAAATTTTGAAGGAACAAAAATTAAGAAATATTATTCTTAAACCTCAGAACAAAATACTTAATCAGCTCAATTACTTTTGGATGAGACTTTGAACGCAAGCTCCATGTATCCCACAGACCTACTTAAAAGGCATTTCCCCTCAGCCAACACCACAATCGTCATTCATCTTAATGCTTCTTACGGAGTATAAATTAATTCCCATGATTTCCTACATTAGTGATCAGACTTTCCAAATACTGAAGTAGTTGGTGAAGCACTTTGAGATTGTTAAGTAACATATTATGCAAGCTCTTTGTTTGTTTTGAATTTTAGTGACTTCAGTTATGCAAAACTGAACACAAGAAAAATCGCAGCGCATTGAAGTGATTTTGGGAAGAAACTGCCTTTTTTAACTGAAAAAAGCAGGCTTTTAATTGTTCATGGTCACATGTTTACAGTTTAGTACCTAACATATGTCATCACAATATGATTTTCTTAAGTGTTTTAGGACAAACTGATATCAGAAGAGATGCTCGGCAAACAAATTTTTTTAAATTTTAAATTATAATGCACAATAACCAACATATCAGCATTTTGAGTCAGGTGTAGATAGCCTTGAGGCATCTTTCAACTCTAGAAAAATCACTACTTTTCTACTTAAACCAATAAAGTACAATTAACAGAAAGCAGCCAATATAAAAAAAAGTGTGTTCTGCTTAAAATATTCGAAGCCTTCAGATAAAAAGCTTGCTGTAAAACAAAAGGTTCCTTTTCAAGATTAAACATAGTTCTATCAATTCAAGTGTGTATATTTCACAGTCAATTACTTGTTTTGACAAAAAATTATAAAAACCCTGTGCTTAACAAGTGTTCAAGGCTGGAAAATGCACCAGCAAGTACTATCAGCTCAGCATTAAGTCTCTGTTCTGTTGAAAATGCTTATTTAATCCAAGCTCATAATAGCACCCATTATAGCAGCAAATTTGAAACTATATTGAACCTGGGTCTAACATTGCAGCTGAGGACTTTATACATACAAGTAGAACAAAATTTTTACTCTATGTAAGGTAACTTATGCCTATGGAGCAACGGTAATGCTACACACAGAAAATGATTATAACTGATGACTTGATAAAATGAAACTCAGCCAAAATACTTTCAAAATTAAACTTGCCATAAGAGATATGAAATTCAACTTAAATTAAAACAAAAACATTAACAAAGTCTAATAACTCGCATTCAGTATTGTAGGACAGCAATCATTGCACAATATGGGAGAGTTTTATATTGAATTGATTAGGTTAACTAGATTACCATTACTGAACAAATCTGTTTTCCATTTTTTAAAAATTAAAAATCTGACAGAGAACGTCAAGTAATGGACAGGTATCCTTGCAGTGCATCAAGTCCATTTGGAACTGGAGTGATTCCCCATATACACGGCACAAAATGATTTTAGTTCTTGAGATAAAAGATCGGTTGCTGACTCATTATCTCACCTTGCAATTTTAATAGTAAATTTGAGTACAAGCACAATTCAGAACGTTCATTGTCGGAATGACTGGCAGCATTAACCAATTAACTGATCAATGACATAAAAATAAAATCAGGAAAAGCACCATTTGTGAAAATGTGAACTACACAGAATTCTAAGAAAATGCCTTGAACTTCTATGGTTTAATTTTACTGACATTCTGCAGGGAGCTGAATGAATATAAATGATATACCACCCTCTCATTTACCAAGCTGCTTTTGTTTTCCAGCAATTTTCCTTCAATAGAAAATTATATACCCATCATCATTATTCAACAAACTTCTTCCACCCAATAATCTCCACTATCTGATGCCACTAATCTAACGGGTTTCTCCATGTTCTTTAAGCAGTTTCAATCTAATAGAAACACCATTGTTCATGTAACATCAGGTTGCCAGCATCATCATACACGCAAAATAGCTAAGCCTGTAGTAGATAGGCTGCTAAAATACCACATACTGAGATCTTAGAACAACTGCAGAAAAAGACAAATACTACAATTAAGATTTAGAGGTATATTAAAGCAGAAAAGTCAGACATGGTTTTGTTTTGTTTAGCAGTACAAGAAACTTAATGGCTTTATTTCTATCATTATCATTGCTCCATTTTCAGTGATAAAGCTCCAAACACAATACTCACTTCCTTCCAATGTTGGGATTTTCAACTTTAAAAGAGAAAGTACATAGGCTTTGATCTGTAAAACTTTTAATAACATCATTGGAATAAATCAATTACCTTAACATAATAAAACTTCAAATGAGTTGAGGGGAGAACAAAATCTAAAATTTGAAATGAACTTCAGTACTAGGCTATTTTAATTTCTTCTTCTCAAGTTCAATGCCCAAAAGTAGGTCTAACTCATGTAAGACAAGGAGGCAGGTTCCAAGTCCTCTCAGCTTCAATGTGGATTAAACCTGTTGACAGAAATCTGAACCATATCAGCCAACTGAGCCAACTAGCCCAAGGAGTCAGGCATGTTGTGACAACATTTTTGGATGTTCTCGTACAGTGCCATGAATTTGGATAAACCCTCTAAGTCCAGCACATGGCTGACAAGGAATTTCTCACATTCTATCACCTGCATATGTTTCAAGGAATTAGTTTGTGAGAACTCCTTCCTTGGTCATTAAGTCCTGGAATGGGACTTGAACTCAAGAGTGACTGGCTCAGAGGCAAGGAAGTTACTCATTGTCCCATACTGCCTGTATTTTAATTCCGGAGATTCGTTTACATTCATTGGTCAGCTCTCAGCCTATAAAGAATGGCAAACAACATTTCATTGAAGCTTTTTTCCCACCCAATTTCTATTGAACAAAAAGACTTGAGGTTTGCCCCTATATTAGAGGGATATAGGCCAAGTGGGACCAGCTTAAGTTAGGGTATCTGGTTGGCATGGGGTTGTGGGGGAGGCGGGGGGGGGGAGAATGACCTTATAGAGGTTTATAAAATCATGAGGCATGGATAGGATAAATAGACAAGGTCTTTTCCCTCGGGTGGGGAATCCAGAACTAGAAGGTGTAGGTTTCGGGTGAGGGGGCAAAGATTTAAAAGGGACCTAAGGGGCAACTTTTACACGCAAAGGGCGGTGCATGTATGGAATGAGCTACCAGAGGAAGTGATGGAGGCTGGTACAATTACAACATATAAAAGGCATCGGTATGGATATATGAATAGGAAGTGTTTAGAGGGATATGGGCAAAATGCTGGCAAATGGGACTTAGGTTAGGACGTGACATCTGGTCAGCATGGATGAGTTGGATCAAAGGGTCTGCTTCCGTGCTGTTATCTCTATAACTATGACTCCATGATATTGTTGTCAATAACGGGAGTAGAAAAATAAAGCTATGGACATTTACAATTTAAAGCGAAGCAGCAGAAGTTTGATTATACCAGTGAAAGCATTGTGTGTGGTTTAAGGACCTCCATTATTCAAAGGACATTGAGAATTAACCATTATACTGCAAAGTCGTCCATCGTCTCCCACAGCAGCCTTTGATATAACTTATCTGGACCTATCGATCTATTCACTTTAAGTCTGGTAAAACCTCCAAACCTCTTCACTCCTTTTGTCAAGCTACTCAACATGCTCACAATCCCTCTTCCCCAATTCTGAACATATTTACTTCTTCTCTAAAGTGAAGATAGATGTGAAGTACTTGTTTAACACCCTACCAATGTTCTCTAGCTCCATGCATCGATTGTCCTTTTGTCCTTAATGCCCTTTGTTCCTAATGGGCCCACCTCTTTCCCTGGTTCCCCCCTTCCCCTTGATTTATAAAATATCTTGAGATTCTTCAAACTCTCAGCTGCCAGTTTTTTTCATGCCCCAATTTGATCTCCAAATCATTTTAAGATCCCCCTGCACTTTCTATATTTCACAAGCCTCTGTTGATTTTCTTCCTTTGTACCTGTTAAAAGCCAGAACCAAGATCTGAAATTGCTGGAAAATCTCAGCAGGTCTGGCAGCATCAGTGGACAGAAAGCAGAATTAAATGTTTCAGGTCCAGTGACCCTTTTTCTGTCTACCAATACTGCCAGACCTGCTGAGATTTCCAAAAAAATTCAGATTTTGTTTCTTATTTCCATTATCTGCAGTTCTTGTTGAAAACCTCTTCTCCTTCTTATCCAGTCCTGAATATTCCTCGACGTACAGGTTCTCCATGCTTGTTTCATCCTAAAAGCAACATGTTGGACCTGTAATCTCACCAATTATATTTTAAATTGCCCCCCCGACTGTTCTCCTGTCGATTTGTAGAGAAGTAGCTGTTCCCAGTCTTTGGTCAGATCCTGCCTTAGGTTAATAAAATCTGCCTTCCCCCAAATTAAAACACTTTTTTTTTTGCAAACCATCTTTTTCCTTTTCCATAACAAACTTAAAATGACAGTATTGTGATCGCTACCAGTAAAATGCTCTCCCACTGATACCTCAAACACCTGCCCAGCTTTGTTCTCCAACACTGCTTCATCCCTTACTGAATCTTTAAGTGTTGACATGAAAAGCTCTGATGACATTTCAAGAAATCTGCTCCCTCTAAACCCTTTACAAAAGGGTTCCAATTAATGTTGGGAAAATTGAAATCCCCTAATATAATTACCCTTCTGATGCTTTTATATACCTCAGTGAATTGTCTACATATCTACTTCTCTACCACCAACAATACATTCCCAGCAACATAGCTGTCCCCTTTAATTCTAAATCTGTACCCACAAAGCCTGTTTTGAAACTCTCCCTCACTTCAGGAACTGCCTCAACCTCCTCTCTTACACCCTTCTCTGTTCTGCCTGTAGATCCGATACACCAGTATGTCGAGTTGCCAATCCTGTACCTTGCTAAGACATGGAAACAGACGGTTAAATCAAATCAGCCTCCGTCTCTGTACTTCCAACACAGTAGAATTAAAATTCTCAGTAACTCTCAACACTGATCGCAACAATTCCTAATCAAACACTTGAATAAACAGTAACTGTGATTAACCAATACCAGACACCAGGTCTATATTGTAAACAAAAGATTTAACTATTTATTAATAAAGTACAACAGCTTTAGCAGAACTAATTAATGTCTGATTTAAACTTATACCCCCAAGTCTTCTAATTCTAGTCCCCACTCACACAATGACAGACATATCATTAATAGATGAATCAAAAAGAAAAAAGAAATAATTGTGACATAACTGTACAGTTAACTTTAGCAGACTCTATAATCCCTAACATCACCGGGTTATGGCATCATATAGGTTTGTGACAATGATGAATGCAGATAGTTTCCACTCGTCTCCAAGGAACATTCATTTAATTCTTACAACAGATTCCATTCTCTAGACTTCCAGTAAGTAACTGGTGAGAGGACAACCAGGGAACAATCAAACCTCTGCACTTAAGCTATCAGAAGCACAATCCTTCTGCCCCAAGCAGTCCAAAACCTGTTCAAACTCTGGCCTCTCTAGACTCTATATCTGCACAAGGCCCTGGTTAACATTCAATATTTACCATTTGCTTCAGCCAATGACGATTCTGGAACCAAAGCATCTATAGAGCACTGTTAACAAGAAACCACCTGAAATTAACTTTCAGGCCTAACCTCACGAACAAGTAACATTTTTGTTTGTTCACCATTTTTTAAACAAACTGCTGCTCCTGATCCAAAGATTACCTTTAGTTCTCAGTTCACAAATCAAAATGATAAAGCAGTGAGGGTTTCAACACCCTCCTCCCTCAACCACATCTGTGATAGCAATATCATCACAATTCCATATGGTCAATCCATACCCTTGACTCATCCATCTTACATACAATACTCCTAGCATTAAAGTAGAGGGCATCCAGCTTTCCCTTATTCCCTACAAGTTCAACATGGTGAAACTCCCTCTGCCTTGGATCACTTACTAAAATATGCTGCATCCCTATTGCACTAACACTCTGTGCACTTCTTTTACCGAACTAGTTTAAGTTCCTCAAACAGGTGAACACTGTCATGCTTGTACAGATCACACCTTCTCCAGAAATGGTCTCAGTGATCCAGGAATTTAAAATCAACTCTTGACCCATGCATTCATCTGCCCTGTTCTCGCTACCATGTGGCATACAAAAATTACAACCTTTGAGGTCCTGCTCTTTAGTCTGCTGCCGAGCCCCCTAATCTTTTAATGCAAGACTTTATTCTACCTAAGTGATACCAACATATACCACAACCTGTGTCTTATACCCTCTCCCTTCAGGATGCCCTGCAGCCACTCAGTAAAATCCCTGATCTTGACACTAGGGAGGCAACACAACATCCTGGAGTCACGTCTGCGGTTGCAGAAATAGTTGTCCCTTAACTAATAAATCCCCTACCACTATCACTCCTGCTTTAATTTTACTCCCCTCAAGCATAGTCTGGCTGTTGTGGTGTGAGAAACTTGGCTCTACCTACACTCCCTTCAGGGACCAGCACCCTCATCAGCTTCCAAAATGCAAAACTGATTTGAGAGTGGGAACCCATGGGACTCGTGTATTTTCTGCCCTATTCCCTTTGTCTGATTGTGACCACCTCTCTAAACATGCCATCCACATAATATTTAGCCTGGCAAATGTACCAATGTCTCCAGATACTACATGAGCTCTAAAACACAATTAGTTTTTCAGTAGTTGGGAACACTTCATATACATGGTCATCAAGGACATTGTAGGGTCCAAACTTCTCACATAGGACAGATCACTTCAACTTCGCTGATCCCACCTGCTATGACTTAAACTTATTTAGCCATACAAACTGCTTGCAACCAATAAATCACAAAATAAACCTTAGAAACTATAAACCACAAGACAAAAGGAAAAAAGAACCTCTTCCCCTTTGCACCAAATTGCCACTGAGCTCCAAATCCCCAAAAGCGCACACATCCTGTGGCTGCGTCTCACTCAGGATTTTGTCTCTCCCAACCATATACTCTTAACATCAATGCTAAAAAGCATCAAGCTACCAGAGTCAAGGAGGACTTATCTGCCAAACTGGGTTGCAGCAGGTATTGAAAGAACAAACAAAATTGATAAAAACATCTTGACTTTGTCCTCACAAATCTACCTGTTGAAGACGCATCCATCCAGCAGGGGTGACTACAATATAGTCCTTGTGGAGACAAAAATTGTCCTTGTAGAGACAATAATATGATTGATTCAAACAGATCTGGCATCTTAAAACTGAGCATTAATAAAGTGCTATGGACATTTAGCAACAACAAAATTGTATTCCACCAATCTGTAATAATGTTCACTCTAAATTATAATAAGACAAACGCTAAGAGGGGAGCATTTTGCAGACAGTTAAATTCCATTAGATTCAAAGTTGTTATGAAAATGACATGGATGGGCCTGAAATCAATGCTCTTAACCGGAGGGGGGTGTGTGTGTGTGTGTGTGTGTGTGTGTGTGTGTGTGTGTGTGTGTGTGTGTGTGTGTGTGTGTTGTGTGTGTGAGTAAGTGAGAGAGAAAGAGAAAGAGCAAGAGCACGAGAGTGATAGCGAGAGGATGATAAGTGCAGCCAACTGCAAGAAAAGATCAGAGATGATCTTATTGAATGGCAGAGTTGGCTCAACAGGCTGGATGGCCTACTCTGCTCCTAATTCTTACATTCTTATAAGGTGGTAACGTGTGTGTGGAGCCAGAGGATGCATGTAGAGTTCCAAATAAATACTGTATCTGTGTTTACTAGTGAATGCAAGAATCTCAGTACAAAAGTCAGAAAGAAGCATGTATATTCCTAAAGAAATTAGCATATAGAGGAGTGGTACAGCAGGATTAAAATTAGATAAATCTCCAGGGTTGAATCAAAATGTATCCCAGGCTACAGAGTGAGAGGCAAAGGAGGAAACAACAGGGGTGCCGGAAATAACTTGCAATTCATTTCTGACCACAGGAGAGGTGTCAGAAGTTCAGAATTAGAAGGACCTTGGTGTGCACGTCCACCAGTTGCTTAAGGTAAGGAACAGGTAGATACAGTGCTTAAGGCGGCATATGGGAATATTTGCCTTTATTAAGTAAGACACAGAGTTTAAGAGCAGGCAGATGATGCTGGAACTATATAAAACTTTGGTTAGACCACCGATAGAGTATTGTAAGCAGTTATGGAATCCATATTATATGAGGAATGTGACTGCACTGGGAGTGGATGCAGAGGGGATTTACTAGGATGTTGCTTTGGCTGTAGAGTTTTAGTTATGGAGGGAGACTGGAGAGACTAGGGTTGTTTTCATAGAATCCCGATAGTGTGCTGAATGGCCTCTTTCTGCACTGAGGTTGCACCGAACCTCAAAAGAGCATCCCACCTAGACCCAGCCCCCTTTCCAATCCCAGTAATGCTGCATTTACTAAAGCTGATCCACTTAGCCTTCATATTCGTGGAGACTATGGACAATTTAGAATTGCTGATCCACCAAACCTGCACCCCTGTGGCATGAAACCAGAACACCTAGCAGAAACCCACCTAACACAGGGTGAATGCGCAGTCAGTCTAATCTAGAATCAAACCCAGGTCCCTGGCACTGTGAGGCAATGCTAACCACTGAGCCACCATGCCACCTTGGAACAGAAGAATGAGAGGGGGGACATGATTGAGTTGCACAGACAGGAAGGAACTTTTCCCCTTAGCAGAAGGATAAATGACCAAAAGGTACTTAAGGTAAGGGCAGAAGGTTTAGAAGAGTAGTAAGGAAAAAGTCTATTATTCAGAGGGTGGTGAGAATCTGGAACTCTCAGCCTGCAAGTGTGGTACAAGAGTTTAATTTAGATAATGCAAAGTGTTGGATTTTAATAAGACAAACCAGAGTAGGGCTTGTACGGTACATGGTAGGGCCTGGAGAGTGTTGCCGAACAAGAGACCTAGGGTATAGATGCATAGTTCCTTCAAAGTGCTGTCACAAGTAGACAGAGTGGTGAAGAAGACATTTGACACACTTGCCTTCATTGGTAAATGCACTGAGTACAGGAGTTGGGAGGTCATGTTGTAGCTGTACAGGACATTGGTGAAGCCACTTTTAGAATACTGTGTCGTCCAGCCATAAGAAGGGTGTTGTTAAACTCGAGAGGATGCAGAAAAGATTTGCACAGATATTGATGGAATTGAAGGTTTTGAGCAAGCAGGAAAAGTCGAATGGCTGAGGCTATTTTCCTTGCAGTGTAGAAGCTGAGGGGTGACCTTACTGATATTTATAAAATCATGTGGGGCATGGATAGGGTAATAGCCAAGGTCTTTCCCCTGGGGTGCAGGAGTCCAGAATTAGAGGGCATAGGTTTAAAAGGTGAGAGGGGCAAGATTTAAAAGGGACCTAAAGGGCAATATTTTCAGGCAGAAGGTGGTGCACTTATGGAATGAGCTGTCAGAAGTGGTGGTGGCAGCAGTTAAAATTACAACATTCAAAATGCATCTGGATGGATACATGAATAGGAAGGGGTTAGAAGGATATGGAAAAAACGCTGGAAAATATGACTAGATTAATTTAGGATAGCACAGATGGGACCGAAGGGACTGTTTCCATTCTGTCCAGCTTAATGACTCTACTGAATGTCTAGTAAACCCATAGAGTTCCCAACTACAAACTGCTGTGGAAGCCAAGTCATTGATTATATTCAAGAAAGAGATAAGTGAATTTTTAGATATGACAGGTCTTAAGGGGTATGGTGAAAAAGTTGTGGTATGGCACTGAGCTGGAGGATCAGCCATGATCATATTCAGTAGTGGACCAGAATTGAAGTGCCAAATGTCCTTTGTCTGTTTCTACTTGCAATGTAAACAACATAGATCCTTTGGGAATAGAAATTAAGGCTGCGTGATGAGCCAGCTTTCAAAAATACAAATGTTTAGAAATGTTGTATACACAATAGCTTTAATGAGTTAAGTTGCTGATAAAGTCAAAATAATCTAACAGTTGAACTTTGTCAGTGCAACTTGGATGCTATTTTTTAAAAAGCTAATCAATTCAGTTAATAATGTCGATCATATAGTGTACAACAGATCACATTCTGATCTCTAAGTAAAGCATGTATGAACAGGTATATTATTCAAATTAATAAACTTTCCTTTCAATCAAACCTCTTGGAACATTGTTGGGGATTGTTTTAAATTTAAAATTAAGTGTAGTGAAATACATAAATAATCGTCATGAAAATTGAATCCATTAAAACCAAACGCATAAGCTTCCAATTAGTCAGATCTCAAAACTCTGTCATCACATGGAGCTAAATTGAAATAATGTGTTTTTTCTCCATGCTACCAAAACTACGCCCTACAGCTGGGCTTTAAAAAAAGTGAAAACACAGAATGTATTGTAACACTGAATAAATAATAAATGCAACTGTAACAGCTCAATATTTTAGGCCAACTCAAAAGAATTAAGTCCATTGTGCCAACCTATTTATGCATGTCTATATTCCAACAGACTATAGTTTTCTTTGGAGCACATAATGCTATTCTTCAACAGAGCTGCAGTTAATATACATTATGAGAGCGGGTGGTGCGTGTCATGGAATGAGCTGCCAAAGGAAGTGGTGGAGGCTGATACAATTACAACATTTAAAAGGCATCTGGATGGGTATATGAATAGGAAGGATTTAGTGGGATATGGGCCAAGTGCTGACAAACTGGAATAGATTAGGTTAGGATATCTGGTCAGCATGGACGAGTTGGACCGAAGGGTCTGTTTCTGTGTTGTACATCTCTATGACTCTACATAGACACTGCAGGTTTAACATGGACCAGTGCTAAATAATCATGGGAAATCAGTTTAGAGTAGATAAATGCATTGTGGCTGGTAGGACCTGATGGGCTAAAGGGCCATTTTCCATGTTGTGTATATCAATGAGAGATGCTTTGATTTACTGGCCTTGTCTCAATTAAAATGTTCTGCTCCTTACTTATGAGCTTTCTGAATTGTTAATATTAAATACACACTAACAATAAGAAAATACTTTCAAGTATAGTTCATCTTCCCACAAATTGGTTAATGATTCTACAAAATCAACAATCCTCTTTAATAAGCAAAATGCCTCCAGATGCCTCAAAATTTTGTCTTTTAAACATCCTGTCTTTCACAGCACTTAAAATTATATTTCATAAGACCTGGGAGCAGAAGGCAATTCAGCCCCTCAAGGTTAAATTTAATATGACGAGAAAGCGAGGTCTGCAGATGCTGGAGATCAGAGCTGAAAATGTGTTGCTGGAAAAGAGCAGCAGGTCAGGCAGCATCCAGGGAACAGGAGAATCGACATTTCGGGCATAAGCCCTTCTTCAGGAATCTTAATATGTAAATTTAATATGACCTCAACTCCACTTCCCTCACCACTCCCTATATCCTTTAACCTGTTAGTAGCTAAAAATGTGTCTTACTCCTCCTCAAAATTTATTCAGTAGCCCAGCATCCACTGCACTCTGGGGTAATGGCTTCCACAGATTCACAGCACAGAAGTAATTCCTCTTCATCTGTTTTTAATCTATGATCACTTATTCTACATTGCCTCACACAGGGAAATATCTGCTCTACATTTACTTTTTCAATCCAGTTTAGCATCTTACATATCTCAATTAGATCTCCTCTCATTCTTCTAAACTCTAGAAAGTATGGGGTTAAACTGCCCAGTCTCTCCTCAAAACACGCCGATCATCTCTAGAATTAACCTCGTCAATTTTCTCTGAACTGCCTCCAATGCAATTATTTCAAGAGGATCAAAACTGGATTCAGTTACTGACCAGACCAAACACTATTAAGCCTAGACCCCAAATTTTTCTTATTGTTAAAGGCAAGTGTAAGGCATGTGTCCTGGATGCAATTCGATTAATCAAACTGCTAGGCTTGAAGCAAAACACACTTTTTTCTTACACTATAGTCAAAATACAAGCAAAAGACAGACAAATTGGAAAACTTAACAGAATAGTGGATTATTCAACTATTAAACAGCAATTGTTCCCATATAGTAATATCCCATAAACACACCCTTGGCAAAGGCAAATTCAATAAAATAGATTGTCTCACATACAATTCTCCAAACCAGGAGGAAAGAACATGAAGAGAAACTCAGAGAAATCAAGCCTTTTGCTGTAGCAGGAGATGTACAGCAGCTTTGAAAACGCCAACTGTTTTAACTGAAAGTTAAATTAAAATCATGATTCGTGCTGCTTCTATTGTTCCAACATTTGAAAAACCTCAAGGCCTCAAGCTGTTTACATTATTGGCCAGGAACATACCACTCACATCTCTGTCTCAATCCCTCTTAAAAAAAGGACAAAAATACATCTCAAAGCCACAGAATCATCACTATTCCAATAATTTCCCAGTGGCAGAAGTTATAGTAGTTGATCTATAGCTTCCTACTTTCTGCCTCCCTCCATTCCAAAAAAAAGGTGTTGTTACGTTAACATTTTCCCAGTTCACTGAAACCTTTGCAGAACCCAGGGAACATGGGAATATTATAATCAATGCACCCACTATCTCTGCTGCCAGTTCCTTTTAGACCATATTTAATGTATAGTAATCCTCAAATGTTCATGGCTATATTATAACTTTCCATTTACGGGTGTTCTTTTATTAATTTCTCCCTATTCATCCAAAATGATTTTCTCAGGATACCGGAGGATTATTTTATAATAAATATGCATATGAACTTGAAAAACCCAGAATACCATTGAATTTGAATTTGGTTTGAATAATTTCAACTCTCCTAATCAATAGCATAATAAAACCTGTTGTTACTTCCATAAAATTAGCACATAATACAATGGTACTATAGTCCACCTCAATTATCAACTTCAAGTGCCAATTTGGACACATCTAAACTTAGTCTTGCTTTGAAAACATATACTTAATATAAAACTTTATTTGACCCAAAGTTTTTGAAATTAATCTAAATTTTCAAATAATTTTGAGCAAGTGACTAGAAATCTTCTGTCAGCTAAATAATCCACCAGTAAAGCTAATTGAAAGTAATACTGAAGCACCCTGGAACTTGCAAGGTATCAAGTATCAGCTTGAATAATTACAGCAAAAGATAAAAATCTCACAATCAAGCCTAGTGGACAGCGAAGAAAGTTACCGCAGATTACAACAGGATCTTGAACAGATGAACCAATGGGCTGAGGAGTGGCAGATGGAATTTAATTTAGATAAACGTGAGGTGCTGCATTTCGGGAAAGCAAACCTTAGCAGGACTTATACACTTAATGGTAAGGTCCTGGGGAGTGCTGCTGAACAAAGAGACCTTGGAATGCAGGTTCATAGCTCCTTGAAAGTGGAGTCACAGGTAGATAGGATAGCAAAGAAGGCGTTCAGTATACTTTCCTTTATTGGTCAGGTTATTGAGTACAGGAGTTGGGAGGTCATGCTGCGGCTGTACAGAACATTGGTTAGGACACTGTTGGAATATTGCATGCAATTTTGGTCTCCTTCTTATCGGAAGGATGTTGTGAAACTTGAAAGGGTTCAGAAAAGATTTACAAGGATGTTGCCAGGGTTGGAGGATTTGAGCTATAGGGAGAGGCTGAATAGGCTAGGGCTGTTTTCCCTGGAGCATTGGAGGCTGAGGGATGACTTTATAGAGGTTTATAAAATCATGAGGGGCATGGATAGGGCAAATAGACAAGGTCTTTTCCCTGGGGTGTTGGAGTCCAGAACTAGAGGGCACAGGTTTAGGGTGAGAGGGGGAAAATATATGAGAGACCTAAGGGGCAACTTTTTCACAGAGAGGGTGTTGTGTGTGTGGATTGGCTTGCCAAAGGAAGTAGAGGTGGCTAGTACAACTGCAACATTTAAAAGGTATCTGGATGGGTATATGAATAGGAAGGGTTTGGAGGGATATGGGCCGGGTGCTGACAGGTGGGACTAGATTGGGTTGGGAAATCTAGTCGGCATGGATGAGTTGGCCCGTGCTGTACATCTCTATGACTCTAAGTACCAAGCTTTAAACAAAATTTCAACGGAGATTAAAAGATAATAAAAACAATATTTATTACAATTCAGTGGTTTCTCATTTGAAAAATGGGTAACCAGCAGTTGAAAATGGCAAAATGTGGACTAGGATGGTATTTGGCATCTCCATCATCTCTCTAGCATGAGAGGATCATCTTGATACAAATTCAAATTGAACTGGACATTCACAATCCTGAATATTTTGTACTTAAATACTTAACTGATGTCCTTCACTATTTTTAGAATGAAAAATTGTTTAGAATCCTAATGGGTGGATTGTGCACTTTGCACCGTCTGCTCATTCACAACATCTTTGCTACCAACAGCCTGACCAGCTGTTTCTGAAGGGACTATTTATGGCATCTCACTGAAGAAAAGATCCAGAAATGGTTTTATGGTCAGGAGAAGTAGGAGTGTTCCTTCTGCCAATCCCATACTGTTTTCATATTAGGACCACACTGTTCAAAGCTTGTACTATTGACTAATGTGCCAAGGGAAGCAGACAAATTGCCACCTTCACAACCAGCAGCATGCTCAGCTTGCATTCAAAATGAGTTTTGAACCGGAAAATGGCATGGGTCGTCAAATGCCTGGTTGGCTTTGAGCAAGCAGTCAACTCTGCCAAATTCAGCGTCTGCAACCTTTAACTTTTAGGATCCATCTCTTTCCCTTTCTTAAGTAACCATATATGCAAGTACTTGCCAATCCATGAAATATAATCTCCACCATAATAAACTATTGAATACTTAAACCAATTGCTTAAATATATGCTGTATACTTCCCTGAGCATTCAGAGTTCCATGGTATGGCACCAGCCATAAGCACACACTATTTAGCACACAACTACCTCTATTCAGGAAAAGGATATATTACTACTGTCAAAAGCCAACACACAAAGTTATATAGAATACTCGTAGTAAATAGAAGCATTGTAAAATAAAACTATGATTCTAAGCTAAATGAAGTAACATTAAAATACTAGACTAAAAACTTGGTCCAAGAGATAGACTCTAAGGGTAAATTCAGGGGGGAAGAGAGGTAGAAGAGTATCTTAGGAAGAGAATTCAAGAGCTCAGTGTCCTGTCCATTGAATTTGTGATGGAGTGATTAAAGCAAGTTTTGAGAAGATTTGTAGCTCAGGCTAAGGTTCTGGATGTAGGTTTGCTCACTGAAAGCGAATTTTCCAGCTCAGCAAGCAGACCTACATCCGGAGTGATTACAATTAGGGTGCTGAGGCCAGGGTTGGAGCTATACAGTTAACTAGAATCAGTTTAGAAAGAGAAGTGAGAGTTTAAAGAATTTTGAAAACAGCACATTAGCATTGTAAAGTGATGGCATATTTCATAACCTGTAACCAACATGCAAAGGAATAGAAGGGTAATTGGGACTTTGTGCACCCTGGGACATAAACAAAAGTTCATCTAAAACACTTGCTATGACAAGTTAGATGGTGATAAGTTAAGTCTCTAGGGTACAGAGGTGTGGATAAGGGATTTAGCAGCTGACAAGCTGATGCTTGGATGGAATAAACCAATATTGCAAAAGGTAGAAATAAAATGTCTTAGGTGATATCCAGGTCAATAATGATAACAACAATGCTAACTAACACAAGGTACCTTGTATTGGTTGATATACGTATAGATCTTCTAGAAGCCACTAGTTAATTGAAAATGGCTTATTACAAACATTTGAACATAAACATTTGCTTCAAAGTGATGCACTCACAACCCAATTCTTAGTTAAGCATCACCCAACACTAGGTTATCATACAACAGGTTTATTTGGAACCACTAGCTTTCAGAGCACTTCCAATTTTTAACTTTGTATACCCCAGTCCAACACCAACACCTCCAAATCAATTCTTACTTGTAATAAGTAAGAGAAAGGAAAGGAACAAACCATAATGTAGACATATTTCTTCCTGTCAAGAGCTACATTTTGATTTCTGGTGAGTTTCTTTTTTATTTCAGGTGCAATTTCTCTCCCCCCCCCCCCCACCCCGTCTCACTGATTCTTTGATTAGATGACAGTCGCACAGTAACATTCCCTTCTATATTTGTGCTGTTACGTTTGAACTTGCAAAAAAGCAGAATTAGAAAACTTCATCAGTATCCTTAATGATTAATCAACTCCATTAAATTTAAACCCACAACAAAGAAACTGTTAAATACTGTAGTTTCTTGGGAATTAAGTAATACAAGACAATAGGCTTAAGTTAGCAAAAGCTTTTTCTCCCCCAAAATGACTTTATACACAAAATTCCATCACTACACTTACGCCCTCTGTAAACTACGAAGATTATTATTAAATTGGAGAGAGTTGAAAAGAGATTTAACAGGCTGCTGCCGAGATTGGAGAACTTGTATTATAAAGGAGAAGCTGAACAGACTGGGACTTTATTTCACTGGAGGGTAGGACGTGGAGGGATAACCTTATAAGGGTTTATAAAGTCATGAGGGGCAGAGATAGGATGAAAGTTCTTTACCCTGGAGAGGGACCTGAGGGACAACTTGTTTCACACAGAGGGTGGTTCATATGTGGAATGAACTGCCAGAGGAAGTGGTAGGTACAGGTATAGTCACAACACTAAAAAAGACATTTGGATAGATACATGAATAGGAAAAGTTTGGAGAGATATGAGCCTAACGTAAATAAATGAGATTAGTTTAGTTTAGTATGGGATTATGATCAGCATGGATGAGTTGCACCAAAGGTTCTGTTTCTGTGCTAAATGACCCTGACTAGCAAAGTTACAGATAATGCATTTCAATTGCTAATTCACAAAGCTGGAATAACTTAACTAGGCACTTTTTTTTTTAAACAATATTTTACATTTATATTTAACAATTAAAAATGTTCAATATAGTAGTATTAAATACAAGCTTCTCCAGAACACATGCAGCCTAAACTAAAGATACAACATAGATTTGCAAGTAATTCTATACTTCAGTTATTTAAACATATCATAGCTCCTGGTTAACTGACTGTTTCATTGTTGACATATATAAAACAGTTCATTCCCTTGTGCCTGTTCCAACCTGGAATCTCACCATTACCACATCAATGCCGTTCCCATCTTCCCAAGCCCCAACATCGCATTCTGCATTCTTTACAACCCCTACTCCAATTGATGTGCTCTATGGATTCCAAATGGTAGCCCATGTAACATACAAACAAGTGGAGTTCATGTTCAATAACTGAAGACTTAGACTTACGTTCATAGACTGTGTTATATGCAGAGATTATTACATTATGTACATAATTTAATGAAGAATGGATTAACTGACTACCTCCTAACAGACCAACTGTTAGCTAATGAAGACCTCTTAAATGAGAGCATCACAAGCCATGATGTCATCTAAGCTGACTTGAAAGCATACAGCCTTTCTGGGATCACCGTGTAAACATCACATCTTTTTATTTTGGACTACAGACTGAAAATGGGAAAAATGGACACTATTTTTAACTACAAAAAAGGACAAAAACTAAAAGGATGTAGTTTGTAACTATTAAAAAAAAGACAAGAAAAACTTAAGTGATACACATCAGACAATGTTACATTTCAGGTAAGCTCGTCCAGACAAATTGGTATCACCTGAACAAAAATCAAAAGAACTGCAGATGCTACAAATCAGAAACAAAACTAGAGATTGCTGGAAAAGCTCAGGTCTGGCAGCATCTCCACAGAGAAATCAGAATATTTCAGAACCAGTGACCCTTCCTCAAAACTGTACATTCAGTAATCTCTAATTATGTTTTTGAAATTGGTACCACCTGTTGTGGGTTCAAGGTCGCTCATTATAGCATCAACCTTAGGGTGGTTGTGGAGTGGTAGTAGTGTCCCTCTCTCTAAGCCAAGAGGGACACCTGCTCCAGAGGTGTGCAGTAGCATATCTGAACAGGTTGATTAGAAAATGTCAATAGTAACAGTCTCCTGATTTGTCCAGCTGTAACTTAACAGACCCTGAGAGCAAAATGCAAACAGAATTCATCAGAGCTCAGGTAACAGCTGCAGCAATATCTTGGTATCTCCCACCCTGTCAAAAGAGCAACAACATCTACATTCAGAGATGCAGCTAGGTGTACCTCACAGAATGGGAATTCCCTAACTGGAACTGGAAACTCTGGCTGACAGGTAGGTACAGGAATAAGTATCAGATATCTTGTTCACTCAAAGCTGGCTCTCAAAACAACTGGATCAACAACAAAGACTCACCACATATAAATAAAGGGTGACTTGGTGACAGGATACTGACCTCTATGGAGTTATTTCAGTGGTGATGAAAGAAAAGCCGCGCCTGAAGAAATTTGCTTGTAGTCATCTTCGAGTTGGGGAAAGTATTTCTGCTATTATGCCATTATTTAGAAAGGTTGACTCATTCAATCCTGTTATCAAAGACTGGGTCCAGTATGTGGAAAGAATGCGTTATTCCTTCCAGGCAAATGACAATGGGACAGATGAAAAGCAATGAGTAATTCTCCTGAGAGCTTGAGGGCTTGCAGCTTTTTCTGTTATTAGGAGACAAACTTTCCCTGGAGGCACCAGATACGAAAACCTTTCAAGACTTGACAGACTTAGTTAAGGAATATTACAACCCTAAGCCACCTCTAAACCAGAGGTGCAATCGGTTTTACTTGGCAATTCGAGGATTATCTGGATTGTTGACTCGGTTAAGACGACTGGCAGAGGCATGTGACTTTTTAACCCTTAATGAGATGCTGAGAGATTGTTTGATACATGGGATTAAATTATGTAACAATGCAAAATCACCTACTTGCTAAAGCCCAATTGGATTTCAAATAGGCACAACTGGCTTTGTTACTGGAAAATGAGACAAGTAGAGCATATGAGTTGCAGAGTATTCTGATGGAAGTGGACACCCTCGCCAGTCTCACTTTAGTGAAGGCAGCTGCATTGCCTCACTCAGGACAGATCCTGAACAGAGGGACTCTGGGTCAGCCCACAGCAAAATCCCAAAACAAAGCCAAGCCTCAGCTAAGTGGCTAAAAACCTTTTCAGGAGTTGTAGTTGCTGCCAGCAGGAGGACTCAAGACAGCAAGATTCCTATTAGACCAAATTGAGTAAGAGAACCCACTATCCTGGGGATATATCTACATCTGGTTTGGAACAGTTAACTTGCTTAGTAACATTCAAATCAGAACCAAAACAAACATCTATTTAAATAGTCACCCAGCTCCAATGGAGCCATTTCAGTGATTGCAGAACCAGTCTGTAACAAAATTCACTCTGGATTCCAACTCCAGATTTGCACAAGACCTCGGCTAAACTGAGAACATGTACCGGGGAACCTTTTCAAATTAATGGTACAACTTTGGTTCCAGTTCATTAGGAGAAGAAGCTGGTTCGGTTGCAATAAAAGACTCAGGTCCACGCTTGATGGGGAAAAATTGGTCGAGGAGGATTCACTAAAATTGGTTCAGCATTTTCAATTAGAGAATGGCTACCTCAGTGAAGTCCTAATTAACTACCAGTAATTTTTTCAGGAAGGTCTACAGTGTATCAAAAGGAGGAAGGGCCACCTTCAACGTTGACCAGGAAGCAATTCCTCTGCAAGGCCCACCGATTGCAATCTGCATTATGGGCAAAAGTAGAGGCAGAAATCAAAGTTGGCAAGCGAAGGAATCATCAATGCAGTACTTTGCGGAATGGGCAGTACCGGTCGTACCAACTGTATAGCCTACAGAACTGGGTCGGTTCACCTTAATGGAGATTTTAAACAAATGGTAAACCGCTCTTCACAGCTAGATAAACACCTAATCCCTCGCATTGAGGATTTATATGCAAAACCAGCAGGGGAGCGGTTCTTCATGAAACTGAACATGAGCCATGCGCATTGCAATTGTGGTGAGATGAGGATTCCCAGGCATATGTTATAATTAATATCTATGAGTTTGAATTAATATATGATTCAAGAGCTGAAACTTAATTTCTTTGTCAGCTTTGTCAAGTTTTTCAGAGGGCTTCACAAAGTGATGCTTGGGGATGTCTATCACCTTATTTTAAAAATCCACCTTACTTACTCCACCCTTTGGTGCCCCTCTCCCACATTATAGCACCATCATACCATGTGCCATTTCCAAAACAACTCCCTACTCCACCGATAACCTTGAACTGACCAACATCTGTGGGTGTAGCACCATCTTTAAAAAGATATTGTCCACCCAGCCAAGAGCTGTCAGTCCACAGTTGCCCTGCATGGTTTCTGACATTAACCTTGGATGTGGCAGGTAATAAAAAACTGGTTCCTCTCATTGTGAGCAGGGACATGGAGATGTTGTTGATGGCGATGGGGTGATGCACAGGCTTTTCTCCCAGGCCAGAAGACATCATTCTACTGGAACCACACTAACCTGGCCCAGGGTTACCATCCAGGCCAGTACAATCTCATCCGTCCAAAGGAATGCACATAACGTAGGAAGATGATCAATAACCTTCTCCACTCTGCCACTATAAGTGCCACCATGTTCTCATTGATACTGCACACTCATTCCTTGCTACTGTACTCACCATTTCCTGTAACATCTTCCTCACTCACTCATTCTCACTAACATATGACCCTGACTAACCCTGGATTTCTTCTGCACAGCCTACTCAGCCTCACACATGCACCAAGAAATAATAGTGTGCCACTCACCTTTCTCTCGCTCACCCACTATGTGCAGAGTTTCTTGACTCTGACCACCCTGAGCAGATAACTGACTATGCCCATGCCTCTGAACTGGTATTATCATTGCAGTTAGTTACCATAGTGATTGGTCACGGAAACAGATTCACATGAGTCTGCAGATATTCTTTAACATCTAAACATATTTTTTTTTTAAAGTGAAAGCTCTTAATACAAACAAAAAAGCCAAGTTTCAAACTGCTTCTCAAAACTGTCCTTTTAATGTTAGTCAAGTCCAGTGAAATTTCACTCTTATCTCAACCCTAAGTTTTTAAATTAACAGGTTGTTCCCAGTTTCTTGCCCTCAGGCAATACAGACATTTTCACGATGCTTTCCAAAATTCACTAGCACAAACATTTCACAACACCTTTCATAAAGCTCTTCACAAGAAAGTGCACAAGCCCACTGATCACGTGATGCCGACACAGAGCCCAGTTCTCCATTCACGACACCTAATGCCAGGGATGAGAATCGCGCAACAGCAACCAGGCGTTCATTTATATAAAATATAAGCTGGCAATTCATAAATCACATTACAGACAAATTGCATTTAATAAATGCATGTTATAAGAGAACTACCTGTACCTGGGCTACAAAGCCAACAAGACTGGTTTACACTTATTGCAAGATAAAGTGAGGGTGATCAAAGGTGCCCTGGCTCCCACATCTGTACCAGAGCTTATGTCTTTTCTTGGGCTTGTGAATTATTATGGAAATTTCAAACAAACCTGACCTCCATCTTTGCATCAACTCTTTAAAAAGGGTCAGCCTTGGAAATGGCCACACAGACAAGCCAGCTTTCAGAGAAGTGAAGAAACACAGCTATCATCCTCGGAGGTCCCAAAGAAGATCTGGTGTTGACATGCAATGCCTTCCTGTACAACACTGGGATAGTATTAGCTCATAGGTGGCCCAATAGCGCGTGCATCAATGACTTTAGCTCATGCAGAACTTAACTATGCCCAGATAGAGAAGGGAGGTTTGGCAGTCATATTTGGAATAAAAAGGTTCTACCTATGGACATAAATTTGTAACAAGAATGGACCACAAACCCCTACTAGGTGGTTTTTTTTTGAGGAGATGGCAGTGCCACCCGCAGCTTCAGGCCAAATTCAGCTGTGGGCTCTAATATTAAGTGCATATAATTACAAGTTACAACACTGTCCAGGAGGCAAAGTAGCAAACACAGATGCACTGAGCCTCCCCCACTGGTAGATATACCAGTGGTACTGCTACTAGAAAAGTCCATAATGGTTTTAAATTTTCTGGACACTTCCAGTTACAGCTGACAATAATCTGATTTTGGATGAGCAGGTTCCGGTCCTGGCAAACCTGAAACAACTGGTGGTGATGGGGCAAACAAAAAGAGTCTTTATAATCAGAATTGAAATCTTTATGAACTCAGACGGACTACATTACAGTAGAGGAAGGCATATTATTATGGGGAGCAGGAGCGATTGTCCTGAGTAAAGGTCACCTTTAAATATTGGCTGATCTAAACCAGGGTTACCCAGGGATTTCCAAAATGAAGATGTCAGCGAGAATTTATATCAGGTGGACAGGACTGCATGCAGACATAGCCACTTTGATGGGGAGGTGCCCAGAGTGCCAACGATGACAAAAATGTTCCCGTTAGCAGTTGCTCCACATTTATGGGAATAGTCAGGTAAACCCTGCACTCAGTTACACATCAACAATGCAAGTCCTTTCATGCCTCCATGTTCTTAATCATTGTGGATGCCCACTCAAAATGGCTAGACCTGCATAGGATTCATCCGTTAAACATAGGATAACTATAGAAAAACCGTGTGCACCTTTTGCAGTATATAGACTCCCAGAAGTGCTGGTCACAGATAACAGGCTATTGTTTACCAGCAGAGAATGTGACTATTTCCTCAAACCCAATGGCATTCAGTACATAAGGAGATACCATCCATCATCCAATGGTCGGACAGAAAGATCAATCCAAACATTCTTTAACCTGCCTGCAAACAACCTACAGCTTCACTAGATACCAACCTGTCCTCATCTGTACTTAATTATATAACCACCCCTCACGCAACTGCAGGGAAAACTCCAGAGTTGCTAATGGGGAGTAGGCACTGCATGAGGTCACTGATCTTTCCAGACCTTGTGGTGAGAGGAAGAGGAAAAGAGACAAATGGCACCACCAATGCCAATACTGGACACATGACTCTGCTAAGTGCGAGACACAGTTTACGTCAGGGAATGAAGTTTGCTGTAGGAACCACAGGAATGGCTCTGTATCGGTGAGGGGTCAGGTCTACTGATATATAAAGTTTGGTTGGTACAGAAGTCCTGAACAAGCATGTAGTCCGTATGAAAGCTGCAAAACTCACACAGTGAGAGACCAAAACATGCTCAGCTCCAAATACTTTTCCAACTCTTCTGGAACCCACATTCTCCCTCTCTGTCCAATGTTGAGGATGCCTTGGAATCAGAGATGGACATGGCGGATGTCTTCACCCTGACACTTTTGTTGCCTAAACAGAATGAATTTCTTCCCAGACTCTCCAGGCACAAGCAGCAAGCTACTGGGCGTTACACAGCACCAGAGGCAAAGTTAGAGGAACCTGACCCAATGCTAAAATGCTCTAAGAGGAGCTACAATAAAAGAACTGGCTCATGTCCTCAGACTCAGAGGGGACAGGATGTAGTGATTGTAATGAGGTCAGCCAGGTGGACATCGTAAAATATACACATTCCCTGACTGGATCAGATTAACAGGCTCTATTAGGGAGCCATAGTTGACAGATATAAACAGGAGTGTCAGCTATCCTGTTCACTCAGAGCTGGCTCAGCGCCAAGGATTTGCCATGTGTAAATAAAGGGTGAGTTGGTGACAGGATACTGACTTCTGTGAAGTTCTTTTACGAGACACTGAAGGAAATAATTCTAAATCACAAGGAAAAAAGGAGAGATCCCAAGTCCAACTAATCATCAATCGAAGGGAAGCTGTCACAATGTTAATAAGGTTTTGCCACTGTAGATAAGAATCAAGAGAATTGTAACAACAGCTGTTTGCGGCCTGAACAGGAGCATTTTTCTTGACTATTCTATTTCCCACCCATAACATTTGTGCCAGACTGTCTTGCATGTTATTCATGAATGAGGATTTTAAAGCGGGGGGTAAAAGGATTATAGTCCAAATGTAATAGTAGTTGGTTCGCAAGTAATAATCAATTTTCTTTGTGATTTTTGTTTACATAAAAGTGTTTATTACAAATATTCACTTTTCTTCTTCATGACAAACCTGCTATATATTACTTTTTGAATTTAGATTTGGTCATTTAGGTAAATTGATTTTTGTGGTTTACTTTCATATAAATTTGTTGTGAAATAGAAGAACAATTAAAAACTTGCTTCTAAACTCAATTCTGGTGTTTTCAGAACAGCATTAAATAAATTGTCCTTAATTTAAAAAAATGCTATTGGCCTTAAAGGTTGATTCTACCCTTTGTAAATCCAACAGCATAAACATCTTTTTATCAACACAATAGGATTCTGCAGTCAACGGTTAAGGACAAATGCCAGTTTAAAGGCATTGATCTGGAAAGATACGTTCACCTTTCCCCATAAGGCAACAAGATATAGGAGCAGAATTAGGACATTCAGCCAACTGAGTCTATTCTACAATTCGATCATGGCTGATATGTTTCTCAACACCATCCTACTGCCTTCTCCCTATAACCTTTGATCCCTTTCCTAATCAAGAACCTGTCTTAAATACACACAATGACTTTGCTTCCACAGTTTTCTGCAGCAATGAGTTCCACAGATTCATTACCCTCTGGCTGAAGAAATGCATCTTAGTTTTTAGAAGGGTTATCCCTTCACTATGAGCTTGTGCCCTTGGGTCCTAGTCTCTCCTACTAATGAAAACATCTTCTCCACATCCACTCTATCCAGGCCTCTCAGTATTTTATAAGTTTCAATGGGATCTTCCTCCCCCCCCCCCCCCCCCATCATCCTTTTAATCTAAATCAAGTACAGAGCTAGAGTCCTCAACCACTCCGCCTACGATACGCCTATCATTCTGGTGATCATTCTTGTGAAACTCCTCTGGACCCGCTCCAACACATCCTTTCTTAGATATGGGTCCCAAAACTGTTCATATTACTCCAAATGTTCCGACCACAGCCTTATGCAGCCTGAGCAATGCATCTTTGCTCTGCATTCTGATCCTCTCAAGACAAATGGTAACATTGCATTTGCCTTCCTAGTTGCCAAATGAGCCCATATATTAACCTTACAAGCATCCTGAACTAGGACTCCCAAGTCCCTTTTGTAAGAAGAGAGAGGTTTTTCTATTTTCTCAATCTGAAGCACAAAGTGCATGACCTCACACTTTTCTTCATTGCATTCCATCTGCCACTTTTTTGCCCACTCTCCTAACCTATCCAAGTTTTTCTGCAGTGTTCCCACTTTGGAACACGACCTATCCCTCCAAGCCCATCTTTGTGTCATCAACAAACAATAATGCCCTCAATTCCTTCGTCCAGATTGTTAATGTACAGTGTGAATAACCGTGTCTCAACACAAACATCTGTGGATCTCCAACAGTAACAGCTGGAAGCCAGAAGAGGACCTCTTCATCCCCACTCTCAGCCTTCCACCAGTCAGCCAATCCTCAATCCATGCCAGTTCCTGCCCCTAGCACTGTGGGCTTTTATTTAGAAGTCTTTGTGCAGCACCTTGTCAAAGGCCTTCTAGAAATCCAAACAGATCACGTCTACTAGCTCACGACCTCCTCAAAGAATTATAACTACTTGTAGGTGTGACCTCCCCTTCTTGAAGCATGCTGACTCAGCCCTATTTTACCCTTCACTTCCATTCTAAAATTCAGACTCCAAAATCTTACCAATGACCCAGGACAAGCTAACTGGCCTATAATTTCCCATTTTCTACCTCCCTCCCTTCTTAAACAGGGGTATTAAATTAGTCCTTCAGAACCTTCCCTGACTCCAGTGCTTCCTGCCTCTACAACCTTCTCAGCTATCTCCACCAGAATCCTGGGGTACAGTCGATCTATCCAGGTGATTTATCCATCTTCAAACCTTCCAGCTTCCCAAGCATTTGCTCCTTAATGATGGCCTCTACACTCACATCTGCCTCCGATTCAAGTTTCTGCTATGCAACAGGTGTCTTCCACTGTGAAGACTGGTGCAAAATACCTACTCAGTTCTTCTGCCATTTCTTTGTTCCCCTCTAATTTTTAAGGGAAAACCAGAGTAGTAACGAACATGCATCTTCCTATATTTTGAGATTCAAAGATCACACAATACACTTTTCAGCATGCTTCCTGAAGAAAAATAAAATGCATCTGAGGTATTTTCATGTCCAATTAAATGTTACATCAACAGTAATAAAAATATTTTAATTAAACACCGAATTACATACCATCCATATTTTACACTGATATATTTGGATCAGAGCATAGCTTCCTTCACATGTGCTATAAATATTATCCTTGCCAGTCAAAAAAAAACTTTTAGATTGTACAACTACAGTGTTAAATAACCAGTTCTTGCAACAAAACTTATCCAAAAAAAGCAAAGGATTGTGGTCTTTACAAATAGCAGATTCTGAGGAGTTGTTGGATGTGCAAAGTAACCACATAAATGAATATGTTTCAGAAAAGTTATCTATTCCTTTCTTCAGACTAAAGATGCCTGTGGGCATGGGAAGAAATCGGGGAGTATGGCATTGAGATACAGGATCAGCCACGATCACAGTGAATGGCAGAGAGGGCTTAAAGACGTACTCCTGAGCCTAAGTCTATTTCCCGTGTTTAGTTTGAAACATTATGCAGAGCCAAGATAAAAATGTCTATTTCTTCACTGAATACTTTTGTTGACAAGTATTCAGTTATGAAAAATAACTGAGGCCATTTGATCCCTATTTTATCTTGTAGTGAAACATCCACGTTATTGGTATGAACTGCCAGTTTCAATGACTCCATAATTTCATGCTCCTAAAACCAGAGTGATGATCAGCACAGCCTTCAAGTTGTCAGAAACTCTTACTTATTATTTTGTCCATTCAAATTTCTTGCTTTTCTTCAATATTAAACTTATTGACAAATTTATTGAAGTTCACAACAAAGTTCAAAATGAACTCCACTCATGCCAATATATCATTGAATTGTGTGTTTCATATTAGACATAAGAAAATCCAAAATAGCCCTTACATTTGTTTCCTGGTGTGACCCCAAAAATGTCACTTTTTGCTTTGGAAATTCAATTTTAGCCAAATTTATAATCAAAATAACTCCTTGAATCAAATTAAATAGTTTAGTCAAATGGTGTAAAATGTCCTTTCTCAGTTTATCTGCAACTCAAATACACAATACTTCAATGATAGTGTTGGTTAATCATTAGAAAATTGCTGCTGCTTTATTCATTCCAAACAGCAAAGACAATAATCTCTCCATCAATATCAGCAAAACAATGACAGCACCTCCTTGCATCAATGGTGCTGAGGTGGAGATGGTTGAGACCATCAAGTTCCCGGTAATAACGATCACCAACAATCTGGCCGGGTCCGCCCATATCGACATGATGGTCAAGGTAGCATAGCAATGCCTCTTCTTCCTTAGCATAAAGAAATTCAACACGTCCAAAAGGACTCTTGCTAATGTTTGTAGATGCACCATAGAAAGTATCCTATCTGGATGCATCACAGCATGGTAAGGCAACTGGTATTCCAAAGGCCATGGGAAACTACAGAGAATCATGAATACAGCTCTGCCAAGCATGCAAACCAGCCTTCCAGCCACTTACTCCATCTGTACTTCCGCTACATCAGAAAAGCAACCAACATAATCAAAGACCTCTCCCACCCTAGTTATATTCTCTTTCATCCTCTTCTTTCAGGCAGAAGATATAAAAGTTTGAATACACTTATGAACAGAATCAGGAACAGTTTCTTCCCCACTGTTGTCAGACTTTTGAACGGACCTCAAACATTAATTCTGATATCTGCCTCTGTGGCTGTACCACTGTATTCTGCACTTTGTTCTACTACCCTGATGCACTTTGTAATAATATTAAGATTAGATTCCCTTCAGTACGGAAACAGGCCCTTCGGCCAAAAAGGTCCACAATGACTCTCCAAACAGTAACCCACCCGGACCCATTCTCCTATCCTTTATTTACCAGATTATGGAAATGTAGCATGGCCAATTCATCTAACCTGCACATCTTTAGATTGTGGGAGGAAACTAGAGCACCCGGAGAAAGTCCACGCAGACATGTGCAAACTCGACACAGTCACCCGAGGCAGGAATCGAACCGGGGTCCCTGGCACTGTGAGGCAGCAGTGTTAACCACTGAGCCACCATGCCACCTTATTATCTGCCTGTATAGCACACAAAGCAATACTTTTCATGGTATCTTGGTATATGTGACAACAGTAATCGGCCAGCTTTAGAAAGTTCATCTGGTATCACAAATGCTGAAACTTTTTCAGCTCTTAGTCAATGGAATTTGCCAATATCCTTTTAACAAGCCAATTTTGGTGACGGATTGTGCATGTCCAGTAATTTCAATGCAGTCCTCCAATTTTCAAGCAGTAATGAAAGTGAGTGATTACCCAAGCTGACTTTGTAACAATCAATACAGAATCTGAGACACACATCCGGTTACTACATCATTATACAGGTAATCTCCAGCTACTAAGACTCAGTTCAATAATATCATTGTCAATCACCAAATTAATCTCTTGGCTCACTTAAGCCATCTGCTCTGAATTGAGTCTGTAAAGATTGTTTGCTGGATAACATGTTCCCTACATTAACATTACGTACAGCCCAAGATGTCTGGCCTATTCACAAAAACTAATTATACTAGCCCTCAGAATCCACTTCAATAATTTTCTGGAAGACAACATATTTCATCTAACCTTTTAAGCACCTTCATTTTATCCGATCTGATCTGTGGAGGGTCAATTTTTGAATTTTCAATTACAATTCATTCTCCAATTGGTCTGATATTTTTATCTCAGTATTTTTCTTTTACCACAGCAGATACACTCATACTGACTACTGCCCTGTCATACCCCTACTACATTAACATAACACACACACACAGTTAATTCCTATCTGGAGAACTCACTGCATAAGTTATAATAATTAAATTTTATTTTGATTCAATAAAAGGTTCAGTAAACCATGTTTTTAATGATTCCCTAGTGACAAATGAAAATACTAATAGTATTATGGTGCAACTGATATAATTGGAAAGTTGGATCCCAGAACAAAAATCTGGCTTGACTCATCATTTTTAAAAATTTATTGCAAAGGTCGTTCACTGAAACACAAGCAAATAAGGTTGCTGATTTGGTTTTAACACCAAAACATAGGGTAATTGCACAAAAGAAAAATAAACCAAAGCAAGCTAAATGTAACGGTTTTAAAGTTTTCAAAACCTCAAACAAAATCCCATCTTTCCCCAGCACTTTGACTTTACAATTACTCAAATAAAAATTAAATTTTCCTCCTTTGTCCAATCAATTTGACTTGACTGATTTTCTCCTCACTTCCTGTCTTCTGAGCGTTTTCCTGCCTTAGTACCTGCTGAATCTGCATAATAACTTTTGCGATTCCTGCACAAGGACACCCAGATCCCTCTGCACCCAATCACTGAATTTTTTTCTCCATTTACATTCTCTTTTCCTGCAAGATTCCAATTCTTTTTATCGACTGCTCCATAGCTTTCTGAGGGGCCAATATTTTTCTGACCAAAATGGATAATTTCATTCTTATCCACATCTGCCAATCACCTAACATATCTACTGTATATCGATTAGCCGATTTCTTATTCCGTTATTGCAACTTATGTTCCTACCTATTTTGGTGTCATCTGCAAATTTGGCTATTGTACCTTCAGTCCCTTCATCCAAGTCATTAATACAGATTGTAAATCATTGGTTACTCGGCCAGTTCAGTCCCAATGTAGATTTCTAACAAAATACTCCTGGTCTCAAAGTCTCACAAACTACATTCTTTCACCATGGTAACAGTGCCTTATTATGCTGTGAAAATCTCCTTTTTTCTCGGAGACACATATCTGGCTTCAGTCAGATCTCCTTCTGACTGTCCAAGTACCTTCCAATCATTTATCTTCTGAGCCAAAATCAATCCTCAAAATGATACTAAACCCAAAAGTAAGCTAATTTATTAAATTTCTCCCTCCTATCATAAAACACTCCAGGAAATGCATGCCAATTTCATATTGTGATTCCAGAAACACTGACCTAACTGATTATCAAATCCCTTCAGAAAAACAGACCACTATCCATGAGCCACTCATTTGAATTTTAAACAAAAAAAACCTTCAACATACTACATTTGTCTCCAGCAACAGAATTCCAAGCAGTATCTTTTTTTTAATCTGCTCTAATTCCCATTATTTTTTTAGGGCAATTAAAATGCTTTGAGAAAATCACATGCTTAGCTGGCTTCTCTCCAAAATTCAAAACATAAGCTGGAAGCTTAGTCTGAGCTTTGAATTCTCAATTTCTCTTTATACAATTTAAAAAGAAGTCTCTCACCTCATGCCATTTCCTTGTTCAAAAGGACTAAGTCCTGCAGGCTTAGAGGCATCACTAATTACAAACAGTAAAAAGGTATTCTTTGGGGATCCAAGATGGCGGCGACCCAGTAAGACTGAGTCTATAGTGCTCCTCCCAAGACTTGGGCACAGTGGGTCACCTACCCCCTACCAAGCTCACCAAATCATTTATAAATCATTTATAATAGTTTAGTAACTCAATTAGTTGTGTAATATTACATTTAAGCAACTTTATCCTAAGTTAAAATGACTAAAGGGAAGGGAGCCCGCAGCTCTCAGCAAGCAGGAACCCCTCCCCCACACTCTCCAGCTGCAGCAGAGGCGTCCACAGCCGCCCCGGGGGACTTACCAGCAGTAGCAAGTCTTGCAGAAATGCTTTCCAAGCTTGACTCGAAGATCGATGCCTTTATCGTCGAATCCAGGAGTCGTTGGGAGTCGCTCTCGGCCGCGCTGCAGAAGCACGACCGTGAAATTGAAGAAATTCAACGCCGAGTCGGAGGGGCGGAGTTAAAGGCCGCGACCTCGGAGACAACCGCTCAATCGGCCGTGGATCAGGTCCGGACTCTCGAGCAGCGAGTCCAGACCTTGGAAAATCATATTGACGACCGCTCAATCGAGGTCGTCGAAAAAATATTCGTTTGCTGGGCCTTCCCGAACAGGAAGAGGAAGGCCAGCTTACAGCATTCCTGGAGCAGTGGCTGCCACAACTTTTAAATCTGCAAGCTGGACCAGGCCAGGTAAGGGTGGAATGGGCCTACCGGGTCGCAATACGCGGGCCCGGCTCGAACCAGCGCCCACGCCCGGTCCTGTTCCGGCTGCAGAGCTACAGGGAGAGGCAGATACTCCTAGAAGCCTCTAGAAATCTCGGAAAAGACCCCCAAGCTATGATCTACAAAGATCTGGTTCGAAAGAGGAAGGCATTCGACGAAGCGAAGAAGCGTTTAAGGGACTTAAACGTACCCCTTACGCTACCCAGCGATGTTACGCTTTAACCATGAAGGTTCTGTATATAACTTTGGATCACCAGAAAAGGCTAAGGAATTCTTGGACTCCCTTAGATAAACGGTAGTACATAATGGATGTTGGTCTGCCTTCCACCCCCCCCCCCCCCCCCCCGCTGCTTTGGTTTATATCCCCTCCCTTTTTTTTCTTACCTTATTGCTTAATATTATTATGGGGGGAGGGGAGAGGGATTTGATTTTCTCCCCCCCCCCGCCGCCTTGGAGTTGTTTTCTGTTATTATTTTATGTATATATGAGGGATGTATGTATATGTGTGT